>NC_041733.1:18726742-19029772 GCF_004115215.2 Ornithorhynchus anatinus | reverse complement strand
TTCCAAGCCCGTGCTCTTGCCATTCTCTGGCTCTGCCCATTGAGCTCTGATAAGTGGGGCCGTTCTCCAAGGGATTGTATGGCCCCAGCATAGACGGCACGACCAAGACACAAGGCACCAAGACCCACAGACTTTCCACTAAATCAAAAAATCAGGTCTGAGGTTGCAAGACCAGTCCTAGATAGCAATTAGGTAACCAGGCTGTACTACATAGAAAAACCCATAAAATAAAATCCAGTCACAAAGTGAAAGGCCTTCCCTGGAGCTAAACCCATGGTTTCTTAAGGTGTTTTCCAAGGTGACTTCCCAATCCATGGCCTCAGTGGGGACGGACCTTCCCAAGGCGGGTGGAAACTAGCCCCTCAAATCCCAGGGGCCTGGGCAGGAAGGGTCCAGGTGCCAGGGAGGGGGGCAGGCAGGAAGGCCAGGGGGTAGGGGTCATGGTTCACGCTCTACAGGTGAGGGGATCATATGGGTTTTGCTCCATAGGTGAAGAGATCGAGATCACTTTCAGTTACTGGGATGGGTCCGGGCACCGCCGGACAGTCAAGGTAGGAGTTTGGGCCAGGATGTCAGGTCGGGTGGCCGACCAGATCCACACCGATCCCCGGGGCAGCGTCCAAGGCTTTCGTTCGAGGGCTCCCTCCCACCACCTGCTTGTCTTGGTCCCTCAGTTTCCCCAGGCACAAGTCAGTTTTCTGATGCTTGGCCACCCCCACAGTCTCCAGGATCCCCAGGAGGTGGATGGGGTGGCCTAATCCTGCTCAGGGAGGTCCCCTCTCTCCCCCCACAAACTTACCCTTGCCCTTAATTAGGCTTGACCACCTGAAACCCAGGTGATGACCAAGGAGAAGCCAGATCCTGAGAGCCTGTCCTCACCCCTTCTACCTAGGGGCTCATTCGACCCCTAGATCTTCCTCTGCTGCTCTTTTGTGTAGATGAAGAAGGGAAACACAATGCAGCAGTTCCTGCAGAAAGCCCTGGAGATCCTGCGGAAGGATTTCAGCGAACTGAGGTGCGGCTTCGGGGGAGGGAGGAGGAGGGTGGGAAGTGTCCCAGCCCGGGGAAGCAGGCCAGCCGGGACCCCACTCACTGCTTGTCCTACCTGTTCCCTGCCCCTAGTGATGCTTTCCAGCCCCTAGGAGTGCCCTGGGACACTGTTGGCCTGGTCACTGGCAAGCCCTTTCCTCTCTTCCCCGTAACCCTCCCAGGCATCTTGACTTTTTTCAGCACATTCCTGGAGAAGGGGCAGTGCGGAAGCCGAGACCCAGCACTGTTGACTTCTCTCCTTAGGTCTGCAGGGGTGGAGCAGCTCATGTACATCAAGGAGGATTTGATCATCCCTCACGTAAGTGTCTGAGGACAGGCTCGGCTCCCCCTACCACATGAGCGGGCTCAGCCGCCCCATCTCTGGAGTCGGGGCCGCATCCCGGGGGAGGGATGGATTTCGAGCAAGGAGTCATCCCCCACCATCTGTCGAGGCTCCGCCTGCCTCGGTCCTCCTGTCGTTCCTTCCCAGAGCTGTGGCCGCCGAGGGGTCAGGCAGCAGTGACAGCTGAGGTCGTGGCCGTGACCCTGCCTTTCCTCCTCCCTTTCCAGCACCACAGCTTCTACGACTTCATTGTGACCAAGGCCCGAGGCAAGAGTGGTGAGTCATCTCAGAGGCCTGGCCCGGCCTGGCCATTCTCCACTGGCTACCTCCCCTCATCTGGGTGGAAAGTTGAAAAAAGGTCTGCCCCTTCCCCTCACAACCTGATCCCTCTCTGTGGATGGGCCCCATCCATCTAGCTCCAGTACATCCCTCCTAGCCCAGGCCCCGTTTCTTGCTCAATCGATCGGTGGTATTTATTGAGCACCTATTGTGCAGAGAGCTGGACTGAGTGCTTGGGAAGGTACAATACAACCGAGTTTGGGAGGCATGTTCCCTGCCCACAAGGAGCTCACAGTCTACAGGGGCAACCTTTGAGTGGAGACTGGAGAGATGCCCCCAACTTGATCCCTCTGCCGGGAAGGAGAGTCCTCGAAGCTCCCTTCCTCGGCTACCTCTGCTGGCTGAGGCTCCCCCGGGGGCTGTGCTGGGCAGAGAGCTGGACTGTGACGCCTGGTCTGCCGTCTCTCTCGCCGCTCCCTAGGGCCGCTGTTCAACTTCGATGTTCACGATGACGTGCGGCTGCTTAGCGACGCCACAGTGGAGAAGGATGAGGTACGGGACTCTTAGGCTGGTGACCGCCGCCGCCACGGGACCTTGGGGGAGAGGGCCGCGAGAGACCTAAAGCTGGGGGGAGGCAGCCCAGGCTCGGCTGGCCCATCTCTGGGGTTGGTTCTTCCTACAGTCTCATGCGGGGAAAGTGGTCCTGAGGAGTTGGTACGAGAAAAACAAGCACATCTTCCCCGCCAGCAGATGGGAACCCTACGACCCTGAAAAGAAGTGGGATAAGTACACGGTCAGGACCAGAGGGCATGCTGTGGGCAGGGGGTGCAAGGGGTGGGCCCCTGCCACCCTGGAGTCCTCTCTGACTCCTCCCCCAGCTCCTCTCCATCTTTACTGTGGACAGGGTGGGAGGCCTGGGCCAGGGAAGCTGGAGGTCGGTGGGGACCTTTTGTTCCGGTGGGTGGTCCTCTGGGGATGAAGCTCCTGCCTTTCCCTCCGGCTGCTCCCCCGGGCCCTCCCTGCCTTGTTCCACTGTCGTGGTTAGGGACAGGAGGGTACTGATGACCACTCCTTCTCACTCAGCCTTTTTTATTTCTGTGTCTCTTCCATCCCTCTCTTCCCTCCTTTGCTTTTTCTCCATGCATGTGTGTATACCTCTGTTGCTTTCTCTCACCCGCAGATCCGATGAGCTCCTGAGGGAAGCAGCAGACCACCACCCTTGCATATACACACACACCCCCTCCCACCCCCCTCACCGGTCATGCCCGGCAGTGAGGTCAGCCAGCTCCCCCCTTCCTCAGCCGAGCGAGCTCCCGCTGCCAGAACTGCCGATTCTCAAGATGGGGCTCTGGACCTTGCCACTCCCTTCACTTCCGTCTCTTTGGCGCTGCAGAAGCCGTGGGGTCCTTGGGTCAACGTACCCGGCTGAGGGACTGGCCCTGGGGTTGTGGGGAGGGGAGAGTTAGGGGAGTTTGCTCTAGGATTCACCCCCAGCCTCTGCTCCCGAGGTCTTGTGATTCCCAAATTTCTTATTTTAGAATAAATGGATCTTTGGGGCCGGTGTATGAGTCCATTATCTAAAACCTAAGTCCTAGCCTGAGAACAGGATGGGGGTGCTGTATTTCTGTGCCTGAGAGTAGAGGGGCGGGTGTGTCCCTTTTCTGCACTATGTCAAGCAGCGGGATGTCAAAAATCTCTTCAGCACCTCTGACTAGAAATCTGGGGCTCGGCTAGGCCCAGCTCCTTGCCATTCATGCCCAGCCTTAGCCCACTCCCAGCCCCTGCCTCTGCCGACTCAGCCAAGCCCAGTACCAGCTGTGACTCAGCAGCGGAGGGCCAGGAGACCCCCCCAAAACCCAGCTGGGTGAACCTGGTGGAAGCAACCCTTGACTGCCTGTTGCTAGTTGCCCTGTTTGGCTCGGGAACTGAATTCCTTGCCACTTTCACGCGTGGGGTGAGCTACTCTTCCCCTTCCGTCCCCCGGTGCCCGCCCAGGTCCACCACCATTTAAAGTTATAACGGGAGGCCATGCCAACCAGAGCCACGGACCCTCGCCCCCTTCTACTTCTGTCTCTTTTCTTGAGTCTCAGCAGGGACACAAGGGGGCGCCAGCATCTCGATGCCTCAGTTTCTCCTCCTTCCCGTCTTGTCTTCGGCTTTCGTCGCCCAGGCAGCAGCCATCCCCGCGGGGATCTGAGTCATGGGCCCCTGCTGGAGCTGGGCAGGGGGATCCAGCCACAGGAGACGCCGAGCTACTCCTCCCAATCCCCTCCGGCTCCCCTGAAGACATACTCTGCCTCCTTGCACCCAGGGGCTGCCTGACCGTTAACCCCCCTTAACCCGATAGCCCAACCTGGGAGGGAGGGGGCCCTGCTGGGCCAAGGCCCTCCCAATGACAGCAGGGAGGCAGAACAGGGCCCCTCTGGAGGAGAGAGAGTTCCAGACGGGAGCAGGTCTCTGGCAGATGGGGACAAAGGATCCCCCTAGAAGACAGAGGGCCAGGGTCAGGGCCTGCTGTCGATCCCAAGACCTCATCATCCCCACTTGGGGGGACAGTGCCGCTGTCACGTCTCCCCCTGTACCTACACGGCAGGCCTCCGTTGTGGTCTCAGTCCAAGAGCTAAATTCTCCATACATTTCTCCTATCCTTTCCCCTACTCCCAGATGGTGGTATTCTCAAGGGACTTCAGGCAAGAGAGCTCCTGCCATGGTTGGGAGTGAGAAGCAGTGACCCTGTTCTCCTTCCCTGAGGTCTAAGCAGCAGGAACTTTAGCTGCTCCCACCCCCTGGCCTTTGACCCCGCCAACTCCCAGGTTGCCTCCATGGGCCTGATTTCGGACCGGTCTGTCCTTGTGTCGACTTGGCATTCCTAAACCTGGGGTTGTTTCCTTTCTCCTCTTTTTGGGCTAGGCCGTCCCTCCCTCTCGTCCCCCTGGCAGTCGCCCCCACCAAGTTCCCCTGTCTCCAACCCCCCACACCCTGCTCTCTCTTAGCAGCTGGGGTACTGGGAGCGGAGCAGAGGGCTCAGTTCTGCCCAACCCCAGCGTGGCTCAGGCGTCCTCGGCGGGCGGCCCTAGGCTGCCCTCCCCTTTGTGCTGCGGCTCCCCCCGCCACAATGGACTGGCTGTTCTCCGGAGGCCTGCAGACCTTCCCTTCATGAAGAGGAATGCCTCCCCCTGGTTGGGAGAAGGCCCCTCTGTTCCCCAAGCCCTGGACACAGTCTCCAAGCCCCGAGGCCTTTCCCAGCTTCCCTTCACAGAACTCTGATGTGAGAGACCTTGGCGTCCTATGCAACAATAGTCTTTAGACAGCAGGAGGCCAGGCCCCCCCTGCCACCCTCCCATTCCCCCTCCACCCAACCCTCCCCCTCTCTGGCCCCTGGCCCCAACCTTACTTGAGGGGGGTCTCTGGGATCCACAGGCTTCCTCAGCTCCAACCCTCTCCTGGGACCCCTCTTCTGGCTGAATTCACAACCGAGCTAGCCCAGTGAGGGTGGGGATGGGCCACCTCTGGGTTCCTTCCTCTTTGGAGCCTCTGACGGCACCCATCTCTCCCTGGGGGTCAAAATAAAATGACCAGTTTATCTTGGGATTGGAGAGCAACTGGGACCCCGAGGTGCCTCATTCCTCCTCTCATCACTTTCAGCCCTATGTGGCCACTCCCTGAGAAAGGCCCCGATCCTCTGGATGGGGGGGTTGTGGAGTGTATGCCCAGGACCTCCCTTCCTGGGAAGGGGTAGGGAGAGTCCCGCAGCCTTCCGGCCCAACCTAAGCCTTTGAGCAGTCGGTGAGCAGGGGGTGTGGCCCGGGTGAAACCTAGCTCCCAGCTGGATCTGAGGGAGCAGGCCAGAGGAAGCCATCCTGGAAGCAGTGACCCCATGACCTCAGTCCTTCTGCCTCTCTGCCCTTTCCGACTTCTGGGGGGGCCGTAGTCCCTCACCCCTCTGCCCCGGCCTCACTTCTCAGACCCTGTGGGAAGCCTGCCCTGCCTCAACCCCACACATTTACATTCAACCTCTCCCCTCCAGGCCCTCTGGGGCTCATTCTTCACTGGGGGCTGTTGGGGGATTGAGGAGGGGCTATTGAGAACAAGTTAAGAGGGGGAAAGATAGAGTTGCTTAAGCTTGGGGCCACGGATAGGAGTGGGTGTCCCCGTCCCCCCCAGGCTCCAGCTTGGCAGGAGGGAGGCAGAGGGGTGGGGTGGGATTGGGAAGAGAGATAAAGAGAAAGAGACCATGAGCCCATTCTCCTCTGCTCCCCAGCCCGGACGCCCCTCCGGACTTGTGCGTCGCTCCCAGCCAGCTCTCCGTTGACCCTCTCTTTCCCCCTCCCCCAGCGGCATATGCTGGGAGGAGATTGATGACTTTTTTCAGGGTAATGGGCTTAGCAGAGGGGGGAGAAGCCTTTTAGTCTATATCACTTACCATTGCCGCCAGCTGTTCCCGTCCCCCTGCCCTCTCCTCCCTGGGGCAGGGCCCTGACAGGGCTGGATTGTTACATGCCACTTACCTTTCAACAAAGACATCTGCCTGGGGTGAGGGCTCCCCGGTGGAGGGGCCTGATGGGGGAAGGAGCAGAGGCAGGGAAGGGCATTCCAGTGCTGGCTAGAGTAGCTCAGCCATCGGTAGCCCGGGGCCGTGATGGCTTCCAGAACCTAATGATAATAATAACTCGTATCCCTTAAGCACTTACTCTGTGTCACGCACTGTACTAAGCCCTGGGGTGGATACAAGCAAATAATAACAATTAGGGTTATTTGTTAAGCGCTTTCTATGTGCCAGGTACTGTACTAAGCCCTGGGGTGGATACAAGCAACTCCGGTTAGATACAGTCCCTGTCTCGTGTGGGGCTCACATTCTCAATCCCCATTTTTCAGATTAAATAACTGAGGCCCAGAGAAGTGAAGTGACTTGCTCAAGGTCACACACAGGGCAAGTGGTGGATCCGGCATTAGAAACCATGACCTTCTGGCTCCAGGTCCGTGCTCTACCCACTAAACCACGCTGCTTCCCCCTCAGGAAGCCCGATTCCAGCGGCTGAGTGCCCGCTACCTGATATGACTCCGGTTTAGGGAGAGGCTTGAAGAGCCCACAGGTTGGGCTGGATGGTATGGAAGTCCCTACCTTCCTTCTTCCCCTTCCCCTCCCTCCCTTCTCCATGACTAACCCTAGAAGAGGGAGCACCCACTGGGTCCCTCCCCTCCTCTTCTTCTCGGTGGGCAGCGTGTTGGGGAAATCACGGGAAGGCCCCGGGCCAGGCAGCTGGACACAGGGGCTGGGAGACTCTGGAGCTGGAAATAGGAAGGGGCTCTGAGGTTGTTTTTGGACTGGGAACTGGGGTAGTGGCCTTGGGTAGTCATCAATCAATCAGTGGTATTTATGGAGCACTTACTCTATGCAGGGCAATATACCAAGCGCTTGGGAGAGTACAATTCTTTTTTACGGTACAGAGTTGGTATTCACGTTCTCTGCCGACACCAAACTTAGAGTCTAATAATAATTATGAAGCATTTACTGTGTACAGAGCACTGTACTGAGCACTGGGAGAGAATACCCAGGTGGAAATTAGACCCGGCCCCGTCCCTTGAGGGGCTCCTCACCGACTATAGTCCGAGTACTAACAGAGTGGGTGCGGATCCTGGCTCCACTGTTTGTCTCCTGTGTGACCTTGGGCAAGTCACTTCACTTCTCTGGGCCTCAGTTCCCTCATCTGTAAAATGTAAGCCCCAGGTGGGACTTGGACTGTGTCCAACCAGATTAGTTTATATCTACCCCAGCACATAGTAAGCGCTTTACAAATACCATTAAGAAAAAAAGGTGACTAGCTGCCCTGGCCTTGGTATTATGGGATTGTAGAGTTTTTAAAGAAAGACACAGTCCCTGCCCTAGAGGAGCTGACTGTCAAGAGGGAGATCAGTTCTAATAGAAGTTCACAGAGGGAAGAGAAGACGGATGAGCTGGCTGCAGGAATGACACTGGCAGAGGATGAAGGGGAGGATGGATTGGGTGCTTTGGAAATAAGGGGATGGGAGGGGGCAGGGGCATGCTTGCCTGCACCAAGGAGTGGAGGCAGAGAGTGGGGGACTAGAGTGAGTTGAATGCCAAGGGAGCAGTGGTCTGGGCCTAGTGCCCAGGGCTAGACCAGCCCCTCCTACCTCGGGGCCTCCTTTTACCCTGCTGAGGCAGGGCGATGGAGTCAGCAGTGTGGCCTGTGAGTTAGAGGCCCTGGGTTCAAATCCACTTGTCTGCAGTGTGATCTTGGACAAGTCACTTCCCTGTGCCTCAGTTACCTCACCTGTAAAACGGGATTAAGATTGTGAGCCCCATGTGGGACTGGGACAGTGTCCAACCTGTTTATCTTGTATCTACCTCAGCACTTAGGACAGTGTCTGGCACATGGCAAGTGCTTAACAAATTCCATTAGAAGAAAAAAAAAGACTTGGAAATCCTTGGTGGTGAGGCCTTGTGAAGACGGAGTCTGCTCTGTTCTGTGCTGAGGAGATGAACAAGGCTGGAATGAATAGCATTCCCTCCTCTCTACTTTTCCCTCTCCCTCCCCCACCCCCCCATACTGGCAGGCCCCCCCGCCCCCCACCCACCAGCCAGACCCTCAGGCCTCAGCTTCAACTTCCCACTCCTTGTCCTCCCCGCCTCCCTGAGCTATGAGGGGGCCTCTCCCCTGATGGCAATGGTGTGGTGGCTGGATGGGCGGATGGGCCTCGTGTGCTCACCACAAACAGCAGCAGCAGTGGCGGTGGAGGCAGCCTGGTGCGCCTGACCCCCCCAACCACAGGCATCCCCCAAATTG
Organism: Ornithorhynchus anatinus; assembly: GCF_004115215.2. Lineage (NCBI taxonomy): Eukaryota > Metazoa > Chordata > Mammalia > Monotremata > Ornithorhynchidae > Ornithorhynchus > Ornithorhynchus anatinus. Next base: position 19,021,315 of record NC_041733.1, on the reverse strand, counting down.
GAGGGCGGAGTCATCCCAAAGCCTCCACCCAAGGCTATTTCCAGCCTCCTTACAGCCTCTGGCTGGGGCGCCTCCTCTGTAATCCTCCATTCTGTGGGCTCCCCCTCATCTCGGGTGTTCTTTCCTCTGCTGCTGCCAAAGGGGCCCAGCTCACTACCCCACATTCTCCTCCCCATTTGTTGTCCCTTTCCCCTCAGCTGGAGGGGATGTCCCAGGGCAACCAAGAGCAGGCACAGCCTGTGGGCCCACTGGGCTTCAGGGAAAGTTTCTGGGGAATGATCTGTGGCCAAAGATGAACATTTGGCGGAGGGGTGGACTAGGATCATGGCAGGCAGAGGGTCTGGGTCACTGTTGGGGTGGACTCCTCCCCATGCTTGTGCCAGCTATCTGAGGGCAGGGTAAGTCTGAGCTAACCTGTCAGGGTGTCAGACAGCTGTTTCAAAGGTGGCAAAACACCAGATGCTTCTGCTGACCTGGGGCTGGCCCCTTGCCCCCAAGTGGCAGGAAATCCTTACCCAGTGGGCCAACTGGGGGGCAGGGGGGGTGTGGTCAGGTCACTGCCCAGCCCCATGGCTACCATGCCAACCTCATGGTCTGGCCACGGAGTCAGGGTCCCTATCAACCTTGCCCAACTGCCCCCAGGCCACGTCAGCGGAGCCTCTGCCAAAAGTCACCCATACTCCCCCCACCCAAATTCTTCCAGCCCATAATTAAAGGACCCAGATTCCCGTCATGTGGACTGGGGCTCACCACTGAAACCTGGCCCTCCCCCAGCCAGGCAGCCAAGTCCACAGGGTCGGAGGAGCTAGGAGATGCGGCCGGAACCCAAGCCGAAGTCAGAGCCCAAGCCAGAGCCAGCTGTGGAGGGAGGCTAACCAAGGCCGTGGACAGGGCTTCAGGGGGAAGGGTGGAGGGGGCTCAGGTGGAGAGGGCTCAGGAGTAGAGGCTGGAGGGAGTAGGGAAATGGAAAAGGTTGAACAGGACCGGGCTAGTGGACTTCAGAATACGACGGGCTGGAGGGTTGGAGGAGGCCTCAGGGGCGGACTACTGCCTTCCCATCTCTCCCTCTCCCATCTCCCCCTCTCTCTCCCAGGCATCCCAGAGGGCACTACTCAGGGAAGGGGGAGGCAGGATGAAGGTCTCTGTGTAACTCAGATGGCAGAGACTGAGTGAGGTTGAGCCAATAAATGTAATCATCATCACTGTGGTATTTGTGAAGATTTACTATATGCCAAACATCGTGCTAAGCGCTGGGGTAGGTACAATGCCATCAGATCGGCACAGGCCCTGCCCCACGTTGGGTTCACAGTCTAAGGGAGAGGGAGAGCAGGAATCAATTATTCAATTGTATTTACTTTTTCCTTATTTTTATTTTTTAATGGTATTTGTTAAACTCTTACTATGTGTCAAACACTGTTCTAAGTGCTAGGGTAGATACAAGTAAATAAATTTGGACACAGTCCCTGTCCCATGTGGGACTCACAGTCTAACTCTAAGTAGGCGGGAGAACAGGAGAACTGAGGCAGGGAGAAGTTAAGTGATTTGTCCAGGGTTATCCAGAAAACATTTGACAGAGCCGGAATTAGAAGCCAGGTTCTCTGACTCCCAGGCCCGTGATCATTCCACTAGGACAGGTGAAGGGCCCTAGCACAACCTAGTGCTTCTTCTTTGAGCGCTTATCGGGTGCAGATCGCTAAACTAAGCGCTTGAAGGTTTTCTTCACAAGCCCCCGGAGGGGTGACCTAAGGGTGGTTCTGGGGATTTCCCCCCAGCCAGCCAGGTGATTCAGGCTGAGGCAGGGGGAATCCCCTTAAAATGCTTCCAATGGTGACTGCTAGGAAAGTTTGGGAATACAGTCAGAAGGGTCCCGGTTCCCGGAGGGCCGACGACCCTGTCCAACCCCCAAATCCAGAGCCTCTCCACTGGCTGCCTCCCCAGCAGGTCTCCGTCTCCATGCGAGGGAGGGGGGAGAGATTTACCCTTTTGCTCTTTCCCCCCAACCCCAAAGTATTTCTGTACATATCTCTCATTTTTTTTACGTATATTGATGTCTGTCTTCCCCACTCTAGACTGTGAGTTCATTGAGGGAAGGGAATGTCACTGTTTATTGTTATAGTGTACTTTCCCAAGCGCTTAGTACAGTGCTCCACACAGTAACTGCTCAGTAAATACGACAGAGAGAAAGAATGAGCTGTAGAGATGTGGGACCGCCCAGGGTCTGTGTGAGCGGGTGGGCTGGCCAGCCCCTTTTCCCTTTGCTTCTGAGCTGATCCTCCTCCAGAGCAATCTGTCTTCCTCTTGGCAAGACCCATCTGGCATGGGATCGGAGGGGCAGGAGGGCAAGGGCAAGGCGGGTGAGCCCAGGGAGTCGGTCTGGCATGGGCGAGGGGCACCGGCAGAGTTCTTTCCCCTTTGAAAACAGAAATAGTCTTCCGTCGGACAGGCATTGCTGCCAACTTCCCGAGTTCCCTGCCAGCCTCGCCACGCTCCCTGCCACCAGGCCTGCCCTTTAGTGGGCCCGGCCCCAGGCTGGGCATCCGGCGTTCGGGCCGGGCGCTCTGGGCCTCCCGCAGGCTGCAGCCCCTACCGCCTGCCTGCTCCCGCCCCCTGGCACCTGGCCGCACCCCCCTGGCCCCTGGCCACACCCCCTGCTCACTCAGCACATGCCGAGGCTTCCAGGACTCGGTAGCCCGGCAGCATCTGGATCCCATAAAGTCCTCTCCGGAGGTGTTGAATTTCAGCTGTTTATGAAGTTGGGAGAGGCGGGGAAACCGCAGTGCGGGGCCTGGGCCCCTCCTTTCCCGGACCCCCGGACCCCTCCCCGCCCTGTCCCCCACCCCCCAAAAAACTGGAGGGCAGGAGGCTGCTTGGTCTGCCCACCCCTCCACTCTTCTTCCCCTTTTTCCCTTGCCCCTCACCCCTCCTCTTCTCCCCCTCTGTGTCCTCCTCCTCCTCCCAGCCCCAGCTTTGTCTTTGAGTCATCCTTACGCTGGAATCCCCGAGCTGTTCTTCTGAGGAACCGAAAGTCCGGTGTCCTGAACGTGGGGTGAGACTGGGACCGGCAGGACAGGAAGCTGGGAAGTTGGTTGGTGGTGCAGGGGAGTCGTCCGGAATGAGAAACGGGGACTCCCCAGGTGGGGTTCACACTCATCTCCCCAACCCAGGGACAGCCGTCACCACCCGTGACCCGGGGCCCAAGGGGCTAGAAGCCCTCTGACCCGGGCCTCCATTTCGGTGGCCGACCGGCAGGGCAAAGGCTCAGCCGGTGAGACCGCTGACCACCTGTGGAGCTGGGAAAGTCCATCTCAAATCGGGCTGGGATACTGGTGACATGGGTCCCCTACTGAGGACCACTAAATAATAATAGTAATTATGGTATTTGTTAAGCACTTACTATGTGCTGAGCACTGTTCTAAGCACTGGGGTAGATACAGGGTAATCAGAGTGTCCCACGTGGGGCTCACATTTTTTAATCCCCATTTTTACAGATGAGGTAACTGAGGCACAGAGAAGTTAAGTGACTTGCCCAAGGTCACAGCAGACAAGGGGCAGAATAGGAGTTAGAACTCACGACCTTTGACTCCCAAGTCCAGTCCACGCTGCTTCTCCAGGACTCACAAGGCTTAGAGTCCCCTGGGAGATGGCGGGGGGAGGAATTTTATTGTCCTCCTGCCGGTCTGTCTACTGGTCAAGACAAGTGATTTATCCAGATGACCACAAGCACCCTTCCTTCCCTCCCCAACTCTTTTAGAGCCAGAGCCTGACTTTCTCAGGTCACCTCCACAGGCCCTCCCCTGCCTGCCCTGATTTTGCTCCCTGGCACCTCACTCACACCCCTGCTGACTCTCACCCACTGCTCACACCCTGACACCCAGCTCTGACGCCAGCCCCCGGATCCTGCTGCTGCGCCTGCTGAAAAGGGAACAGGGGTTGGAGACAGGAGGGGCTGGGTCTGGGAGTGGGGTGAAGGAGCGGGAGCAGGTGAGGGAGGCTGTGAATGGACAACACTCCTTTGCAGTACCTGTCTCCAGTGGCCCCAACAGGGCCAGTATAGCAACAGTTGGGCGAGGGAAGGGAACAGAGTGCCAGGAGCAGCCTGGACCTCCTTGGCAAGGGTAGGGGTGGAGATTAAAAGGTGGAAATGCTTCCCTCAGATCTCTCTTCTCCTTCCCCATCCCACAGATCAGGACTCCCCCAAGGCGCTTCACCATCTTCTCTTTCCTCTCTCCATGGACAGAGAGGTGCTGGGTGCTTGACCAAGTCGGGCACCAGGGCCCTGCTCCTGCCCTCCCCCATCAACGCAACCCAGACCCAGCAGCTCAACCAGGAAGGGAAACCCCCGGCTCTGCCCCGCCACAGAGAGCAGGGTCCAGGGCAATGCCTTCAAATGGCCCTAGGGTCAAGGGATGAGATGGGACCTGAAGAGAGGGCAAGACAGTTGTGCTTCTCTAAACTCCCGCTGACTGGACTGCAGGACACCTCGGGGGGCGGCGGAAAGGGGAGGAGATGACTGAGCTGCTGCCTCTTGGGTGGGGTGTGGAGGGTCTTTTTCCTTTTTTGCATCATGGGGAGGGAGAGCAGATAGGGTATTGTGTTGGGAATTGAGTTTTCTGGGACTGTGTGTATGTGTGGGGGTGTGCTACATGCCCCACACCTCCTCACCCGTGTTTTCCCCCCGACCCCCACCCCACCACCCAGCAGCTGTCTGCCTGGCTGGCCTGACTGCTCCTGTCTGCTGGCAGGGAAGCTCCCAGCCACTCCGCCTGGTAACTCCAGTTGGCTCTTCCTCTTCCCCCTGAGGCTCCAACAGAACATGGGGGTGGGTGGGTGGGGGGTTTATGGAGGAGGGGAGGTCTTCCACTTGCCAACCACCACCACCTTGTTATAATCAAATCACACCACCACCCACCCTGGGCAGGAGGAGGGAGTTAAAACACACTCTCCACCCCACCCACCTCATCCCCAGGAGCTAGGCTAAGTGGGAGGGTGTTCCTCAGTATTCACAGTTGCCCTCTAGGAGCTCCTCCCTCTCTACCCATATTGTCCCCCGGCCCCCAGCCATGATCCACCCCCGGGGCCGGGCTGGGAGGCAAAGTGCCTATGGGGGCCTGAGCCCTCCTCAGGGTGGAGGGGAGGTGGTGGGGGGAGCCGACCCACAAGTTAATTTTTTCCATCTCACTGTGCTTTTTCCTCTTTGCACAGCGGGATTGTAGGACTGGCTGAACCCGCCCTGTGGTTAGGAGGGGATGGGAGGGGGAACTTGCCAGAGGTCTTGTGGCCCCTTTCTCCATTCCTGGGGCCCAAGGGCCACTCAGCTTCCTTTTGCTGGCCCCGGGAGGGGGTGGGAGAATTGGGAAGCTCTGAAAGGAGGGAGGAATCTAGCCCTTGCACTTCTCTTTAGCCATTCCTCTCTTTCCGGGGCTGAAAACTGTCAGACCTGGAAAGGCCGCTGGGTAGGGCTAACCCACCTCTGAGCAGCTCTTTCCTTTCCTGCCTCCCTCCCTCCTTCCATCTCCCCTCCTTCCTTCCACCCCCCTTCTATCCTGCCCTCTCCTCCTCCCCTTCCCTTCCCCAGGTGTACTGGGCTGGTTAAGTGGGGTAGGATGAGGGGGCATAGGGCACAGAGAAGTCAACCTCTCCCCCTCCTTGCCTGATGGTCTTCCTGTCACTCCCTCTCCCCCTACTCCCATATGCAGAATTCCCTACTGGGGATGGGGGAGGTGGAGTGAGTCAGAGAGTCTGTGGGATGACCCCAGGGTGGGGGTGGAGAGCTGATGGCTGGGGGTAGGGGGTAGGGGGTGCGGGAGGGGGTTTGTGCTGTCTCTGACCTCCAGGTAATGGTTTTTCATGCAGAGGGTCTGCTGGGGGCAGTGGGCAGTGGACAGATTAGGGATGACAGTGTCCAATCTGAGCTGGGTTTGGGGTCCTTTCTGGTCACCATCACCACCTCCCCACCGCTGCCTGGATTCTCCCCTCCTCCCTCTCCCAGCAGGACCACACATTCCTCCCAGAAAAGAAGGAGGGCAGGGGAAAATGGTCCAGGTCTTGGTTGGGGATGGGGTAACCCTAGGGATATGCCCTTCCACTCACCTGCCTCTGTGGTTACCATGGTAACCCAGCCCCCCCCCAAGTGAGAAAAACAAAAAAGAATCCCTCAGGATGGATGGGGGCTACTGGGGAAGATTCTGCTCTATGTCTGTGTAGAGAATGGAGAGGTCACTTTAGCAAGATCCTAAACAACACTAATCTAAATAGGTGGTTGTCTCTCCCATGTTGCCCCCCAGGGCAGAAGGTTTGGGAGGATATCTCTGTGACTCTTCACACCACCAGCGGATTTTGCCTCTCCAAGCATAAGAGGGTTTAACAATCTTTACCCCTCCCCCACCCCCCCACCCCAATCGTGCTCCATGCAACCCCAGGACTCTTCTTTCCCCTCTCCAGGTCCTCCTGGCCCATGTGTATGCCAGGCAGAGGGGCAGCCCAGCCCAGTGGGTCCTGGTGCTGCTGCAGGCTCTGTAGTTCATCTCCTGTTGCTATGGAAACTGGCCCTGGTACGGTGTGTGGTGTCTAATTGAGCTCTCTCTCTCTGCTCCCTTATATGGTAGGAGGCAAGGGGAGCAGGAGAGCCCAGCCTGGGGAATGGAGCAGGGAGCACTAGGAGAGGGGGTGCTCGGGCTGGGGAGGGGGCTCTTTCCAGGCCCCTTGAAGGGAAGAGTGGGTGGGCATGAGGCTAAGGATCCAACCGAAGATAACAACAATGACGAGAGGGATGTGAGCCTCCAGGGTTCACATGTATGTGTGGGAGCCTTGGCGATCTCTGCTTAGGATTGCTACTGGAGACTCCTACACACCTAATGGCCCCTCCAGGCCAGAGACTGCAGGGTCTCTCAGGAGGATGTGATTTCTCCAGAGGTGGAAGCTCTAAGGCCTGGGGGGACCTTGTAGGCAGAGACCAAAGTGCTGGAGCTCCATTAACTCACGAATCACCCTGCCATCTGAGTAGGAAGGAATAGGAGAGGATGGAACTTGGATACTCCCCCATTCCTTCCCCACTGCACTTATCTACATATTTCCTTTATTGATTTTAATGTCTGTTTCCTCATGAGACTGTAAGCTCTTTGAGGGCAGGAACTGTGTCTCCCAACTCTACTGTACTGTACTCTCCCAAGCGCTTAGTGTAAAGCTCCGTGTGCAGTATGCACTAAGTGCTCAACAAATACGATTGATTGATTGGAATCTGGATCTCACTCTCCCTGCTTCTCTCCCTCCCCCTGGGGACTTCTGTGCTGGGAAACTCACTGAGGAAGAAGTTGTTAGAGAAGGGTTGACTGCTGCTCTGGGAGCAATACTTTCCTTGGGTGAAGAGGGGCTTCAAGGGAGGTAATAACTAGGGTGTCTTGAAGGGAGTTATACGCAGGTCACTGGGCATCTAGTCCAGTTCCCCTCCTGCCCTCTTCTGGAAATTTCTTTGTAAGTGCTCTCAGTGATCAGAGAGCTCAGAGAATTGGCCCAGAGAGGCCAGAGCCACTATTTGTGGGAAACCAATGTGGCCTAGTGGAAAGACCACGGGGCTGGCAATCAGATGACCTGGGTTCTAATTCCAGTCCACCACTTTTCTGTTTTGTGACCTTGGTCAAGTCACTTAATTTCTCTGTGCCTCAGTTGCCTCACCTGTAAAATGGGGATTAAGACTGTGAGCCTCAGGTGTCCAATCTGATGATCTTGTCTCCACCCCAGCACTTAGTACAGTGCCTGGAACATAGTAAGTGCTTAACAGATACCATAAAAAAAACCACTCACACCTACCCCAGAGCCTCACAACCTCCTTTTCCTTTGCTTTTCTTTGCCCCCCTTCTTGTACCCTAGATCACCCCAACACAGGGACAAGGGGGGCAAAGCAGTCTAGTCTGGGTCCAGCCCGAGTCCGCAACCTAATGATATACTTCCCAATTAATGTGTGTGTGTGTGTGTGTGTGTGTGTGTGCGTGTGTGAGCATGATCGTGTGAAGGAATACTTAGGAATAAGATTGTATATCAAAAATGTCGGCAGGGGAATTAAGTCTTCCTTCTGTCTGGGCAGCAGAAACTTGGGTAGTTCTGATGGATATATGTGACACACAAATAGTAATACCTTGAATTCACAGAGTGTGCTCATTTTCCAAAGTTTTCACATTACTCATTTCATGTTTTGTCCTCACAACATATCTGCGAGGTAAGGAAAGTCAGGTGTCATTACTCCCATTTTAGAAATGAGGAAATTGAGGCACAGAAACACTGAGTGACTTGCCTCGACGTCACACAGCAGGCCAGGGTCAGGGCTGGGACTAAAACCCAGGCCCCCTGCCCCCAGGCCCCTGCTTTTTCCATCCTTTCGCCTTCCCCCTTCTTGGGGGGCAGCTGAAGGCAATAGAAATGTGAGTGTGTCGGCCATCAATCCAACAAGTGTGTGTGTGTGTGTGTCTGTGTGTTGATGAAATCTAGGCACACAACCTCAGACTGTGTCGCCCCGGGAGCTGTCTGGGGCTTGGCGCTGGTTGGCGTTTTAAGCTGTTCTCATCCCCATCCCGGGAGCAGTTCTCCCTTCTCCCTCACGGTCGCCTTGAGGGCTAATTATTTGCCATCCCTGAGGAAGGGGAGGTTCACTGGGGATCGTGTGGTGGAGACTAAGTGGGGTGCCCAGGACCGGCCCGGCTGGGGGCTCTTTGAACCTCAACTGTGGAAAGAGCCCGGGCTTATGAGTCAGGGGTCATGGGTTCGAATCCCGCCTCCGCCACCTGTCAGCTGTGTGACTTGGGGCCAGTCGCTTGACTTCTCGGGGGCCTCCGTGACCTCATCTGGAAAATGGGGATGAAGACGGTGAGCCTCCCGTGGGACCACCCGATGACCCTGTATCTCCCCCAGCGCTTAGAACAGTGCTCGGCCCAGAGGAAGCGCTTAACAAATACCGACATTATTATTAAATGGCTTCAGAGCGAAGGGCCGGGAGCTCGGCTCGGGGACGGAGCTGGGAGCCGAAGGACTGTACCACTTCGACGACGGCGGAGAGGGAGGAACCGGTGTCTCCAGCCCCGTGAATCCGCCCTGTTTGGGAGCTGGAGCTCCAAACGCTTGGTTCGTCGAGTAAAATCGTGGAATGTAAAGACCGACGTCGCCGTGGGCTGGGAGACTTCTGGGCTCTGCCTCCAGCTTCGCGGCTCGTTTTGTTTCGGCCTCCCCCCTGCAGGGGCGATGGTACCGGCCCGGTTTAAAAGGGGGGAGCCCGGCTGGGCGGCCACAGTGTGTAGGCGGCGGGACGAGGCTGGAGGCTGGAGGTTGGAGGGCTGGAGAGCCGGTGGGCACCGGGCACCGGGCACCCGGACGGCGCCTCCGGGAGGCACAGCAGGAGCAGGTAGGACCGGGGCTCTGACCTCTCGGGGCCCTGCTCTGACCCCAGGGAAGGAGAGCCCACCCCCATCACCGCCCTCCCACCCACCCACCATCACACCTCTTCTGCTCGCCCCGCAGAGGGCCCCGCTCCAGGCGAGGGGCAGGTGGTGCTAAGGGGCGGACCCCCCCCCCCCCGAGGGTCTGGGGGTGGGAGTGGGGGTCTCTCCCTGCCAACTCCGGGTTTTCCAGCTTTAGGAGGGGTGGGGTCTGGGGGAAGGGGCTCCCGGGGGCCGTTAATCCCGGTGACATGGGTGTGGGGGTGGATATGGGGGAGGGGGCGCAAGGGGAGGCCCCCTCGCCCCCCCGAGATGCCCTAGGCAGGAAGGGGAGAAGCCGGGGGGTCTTGGAGGGGCGATTTTCCGGCCTCAGCTACAGGTAGATGGCGGCCCCGCCCCCTCCTCTGGTCCAGGGACGGGACCCTGAGAGCTCCCCATTCCCTCCCCCCCGCCCCGGGACCCCGCCCTGCGCGCTATTCCGGGGGACAAAGGGAACCCCTGGGTCTGGGGGCTCCCGGTAGGCTCTCTCAGCGGCCCCTCCTTCCCGGTCCTCGCGGTCGCCCCCGCTCACCTGTCTGTCGCCATCCGGCCGGTCCATCCCCGTCCACCCGGCCCCGTGCGACCCCGGGGATATTTGGGGGTCCGTGGGGGGCGAGGTCACGCCGGTCCTAGGGGTCCAGATCGAGCAGGGTCCCTGGGGTCTCGGGGGACCAAGGCGGGAGAGGTCCCCGGGGTCTCCGAGGCCCAGGACCGGATCAGGGGGAAGCCAGAGGGACGGGTGGGAAGAGGATTTACAGAGGGAGGGAGAGGGGTCGGTCCGGTGACCCGGCCCCTCCACCTCTGTTGGGACACTGCCCCCTGCCCCTTGGCCCGGAGCTGGGGGGTCGTGGGGTGGTCACCCTCCCCATCCTCCTACAAGAAGCCCATCAAGGCCTAGGATTAGGACAGAGAGGGGGCCCTGCCTTTGCCTTTCCTCCCCTCCATGCCCTGCCCTTCCCCCCCCCCCCGCACCTCCTGCCCCTGCCCTCTCCCTCCCCACACCTCCTGCCCTCTCCCCCCTCTACCTCCTCCTGCCCCTGCCTTCTCCTCCCCTGCCCCACTCTGCCGCCCAGCGCCCACCCCCACAACGGTGGGACGGCCGACTGATTGATTTGATACCTGGCATCTTGGGCGAAGGGCGCATATACTCATGCGTTGGGTCAGAGCATGTGGATTTGTATGAGTGAGGTCTGAGATGTGTGTGGGGGGGTATGTCTGGAGGGGGTGGGTGTGGGAAGACCGTGTATTTGTATGTCTGGAGGGGTGGGCGTGGGTGGGCGTCTGGGCCTTTGTGTGCAGTTGTGGGCAGGGGGCAGTGGGTTTGTGTGTCAGACAAACACACGCAGAGTGTGTGCGTGTATGTGTGTGTGTGTGTGTACGACTGTTGGATGTCTGTGTGGGAGGAGTGGCAAGGGAAGTTTGTGAGACAAGGGAGTGAGTGGGGGGTTGTTGGACACTTGGGGTGTGTATAGGGAGTGGCCACGGGTGTCTGGAGAGCCGTGAGGGAGCCATGCATGTCTGTGTGTGAGAGGTGGGTTAGAACCTGTGCATGTCCTGTATATTTCTGGAGGGGTGATGGGGGAGAGTGTGTGCATCTCAACTGTTGTGAATCGGGGAAGACCTAGAAGCCATCACATGATCTTAATACATTGTTCCGCACTCAGTAAGGGCCCAATAAATACCATGGATTGATGATTTTCCCCACTTGGCCCCTTCCTCGACTTTTTGTGTATGTGTCTGGGAACCCTCCTCTCCTGCCCCGATCCCTGGAGCCAGGTAGGTGGGCCCCGTCTCAGCTTTAGGGGGTCCAGCCCCCCGGGAGCGGCTAGCACCTAGCGCAGGTAGGGGCGGGGAGGGGCTCGTATGTGGTGCCCGGTCGCGGGGAGAGGGTAGTCGTTGGCTTCTCAGTGAGGAAGGGGAACCTGGAGATCCCGTGGTCTCCCCAGTTCCACCTTGGCCTGTTACTCTGCCTGCAGGGGCCGGTTTTCCAGGTCCAAATTCCTGCTCATTTATTTATGAAGTTTGTGGGGAATCTGGCAAAGACCGGCAACAAGGCGGAAGATTTTTTTCTTTCTTTCTCTCCCTCTTTCTCCCTCTCCCTCCCAGAGGAAGGAGAGCGGGGGGGGGGGGGGGCAGGGAGCTGAGGTTCTGACCCAGCTAATAATACACACAGATATATTTTTAATCTTGCCTGAAACTTTGCAGGTTTCTCTCTCGGCGCCTGCCTGCTTCCCGCTGCTTTCTGTTTATCTTGGGAATGATTTTCTCTTTGACTCTGGTGTGCACCTCCCCCCCACCCCCCACCCCCAATCCAGACCGCTCCCCTGGCCCTGTTTCCAGAGGCTCTGTGCCTGGCTGGCCTCCTAGTCAGGGGTGGAAGCGGCGCAAAGAGAGATGGGGAAGGGAGTTCCTCATTACTTCCTCCTAGGGAGGCTGAATGCACCCCATTTCCACCTCGACTGGCTCTTCACCCAGCCTTGCTCTGTATCGGCAGCAGAGGCAGCACCTCTACACCCTGTCCACTGGGTTCTGCGAAGCAGGGAGGGGTGTGTGGCAGTGGCCCAGCAGAAGGCATATGGGGACATTGTACCTACCAACTCTACTGTCCCCTGGCAAGGGCTTAGTCCAGTGCTCTGTGCATAGTAAGCATTCTATAGATTACCCCAGTGATTGATTGGCCGAGGGGCTGGGCCCCATGGACACCAGCAGAGATTTTATTTTCAGTCCCGAGTGGGCAAAAAGACGCACTCCAGGGTGAGTGTTTATCCGCCAGAGGGGAGGCTGGGCTCACCTTGCCCATCTCTGGCTTGTGGAATGTCCATTGCACCCTTACAGGGGGTGACAGGGCTCTGCTTTGTCCCCGCGGTGCCCCTCCACTTCTCTGCCTGGGCTGTCCCATTCCACGCCCTCACTCTCCTCCATGATGCCAGGGTGTGTCAGCGGCAGCACCGAGGCTCCCCAGGGATCGCCAAGGTTGGTGTCAGCCCAGGCGGAGAGCCATCTTGAAGAGACGCTTGTGGAGCCAGCAGTGGTCTCCTGAGCGGAGGATTTGGTGGGTCTCGGGAGGTTGTCTGGGAACTAAATTCCCTCTTAGCCTTGTCAATCAATCAATGATATTTATTGAGTGCCTGCTGGGGACAGACCGCTGGACTAGGTTATTGGGAGCCGGCAGGAAAGTTGGTAGACATGATCCTGGCCTTCAAGGAGCCCCATCTCTTGGCCACTTGGCTGGTGGCAGAGGGGCAAATCAGGGCAGAGATGGGCCCGAGATCCCTATCTTTTTCCTTGCCCCTTGGGCCGTACTGTCCCTTCAGATGATGTTTTTGTTTCTCTTCTTGGACGCGCCCACCCCCAGCCAGAGAAAGGCCTCCAATGGGACCCCAACAGATGACCCCCCCCCCAACACATATGGGGGAGGAATGGGATATGACCTCCAGCCTGTCGCTTCTGGATCCATTGCTTGGCAGAAGCGGATGGACCTGGGGCATACTTTTGGCCCGATCCGATAATGGCCATCCTCAAGGCATTAAGTGGTCCAGAGGTGCAGGGGGAACAGCCGCGGGTAGCCGGGAGATGGCAGAGATGGTAGCAGATCCGGTCGGGGGGATGTGGGAGGGGAGCAAGGACCGAGAGAGCGATGGGCAGGTGGGAGAGGGAGGGGGTGCAGGGATGGAAGGAGCTTGGGGAAAGGGAGGCTGGGAGACCCAGGGAAATTCCAGGTCATGGTGGATATCAATCAATCGCATTTTTTGAGCGCTGAATGTGTACAGGGCACCGTACTAAGCGTCTGGGAGAGTACAACAGAGTAATATAAGAGACGCATTCCCTGCCCACGATGAGCTTACAGTCTAGAGGACAGCCGTCTCTGCCGATGGTCTGGGGTTCAATGGGTTGTTGACCTGCTATTAGAGGTAGCAGTACACGTATGTGTACAGGCAAATGTGTGCCGGGGCCAGGAGTGGCGGGGGAGAAGGGTGTGCCCATGCCACTGAGGGTGAGGGGGCTGTTTTGGAGGAGAGAGATTGAGGTCAGCAGGGTAAGGGGGTGGGATGAGGTCAGAGGTTGAGAGCCTAGGCAGAAGCAGAGGAGGAGGCCGCAGTGACAACAGGCTGGTCAGCCTGATTCTTGCCCTTGCTCTGGATTGCTGGGCTGAGATTGGGGATGTGGGTAACTGGAATAATAATAATAATAATAGTCACTGTGGTATTTGTTCAGCATTGGGGTGGATACCAGCCCATCAGGTTGGATACAGTCCCTGTCCCACATGGGGCTCACAGTCTTAATCCCCATTTTACAGGTAAGGGAACTGAGGCCCAGAGATTTGAATAATAATGATGGTATTTGTTAAGTGCTTATTACATGCCAAGCACTGTTCGAAGCACTGGGGTAGATATTAAGGTGATCAGGTTGTCCCTCATGGGGCTAACAGTCTTAATCCTCATTTTATAGATGAGATAACTGAGGCACAGAGAAGTTAAATGATTTGCCCAAGGCCACACAGCAGGCAAGTGGCGGATCCAGAATTAGAACCCAAGTCCTGACTCCTAGACCCCTGCCGCTATCCACTAGACCAAGATGGGGCTGGGATTGGGTAGGTCCCCCTGCCCCCTCCACCAGCACCCCTTGACTACACTTTTCCTCGAGTCAGGTGGAAAGTGGAGAAAGGGCCCTAGGTGCCTATCCTGGGGTGGGATGGGGGTGGGGGAAGGGGCACCTCTCCCCAGCGTGAAATCACTCTAGGTAAGACTGGGCAGCCTAGGCCTACTTGGGGGGGAGGGGAGTGGGGGCTGCTGGTTCTCGGGGGGACACCCCACCACCCACTCCTCTCATGGAGCTGCTGCCCAAGGAAGGTGAATGGGGCAAGGGAGGGTGTGGCTGGGGCTGTCCTGCCACTGGGGGAGGGAAGGATTTAACCTTTGCCCTTTAAAATACCCCCCCCCCCCCCCGGGCTCTCCAGCCCCAGCCCCTATCTTTCCTCCAGCAGTCCTCTCCTGATACAGCCCTTGGGGGCAGAGAAAGGGAGAAAGGGGCTCTGTTTGGGCCTTGGGTGAGGGGACAATCCCTATCCAGAATCTCTGAGAGTCTTGGGGCTTGTGCAGGGAGAGCGGAGACTCCAGGTTGGCTTGGGCAGAGAGGTGGGCCCCCAGGGCACCTGAGGGCCGAAGGGGTCTGTGGCCGGACTGCCTACGGTGCCACTGGGCCGTCCAGTTAAGGACAGGGTCAGCTGAGCCCATAGAGGTAATTCTGCTGAATATGGACAAGCTGAACCCTAAAGGCAGGGAAGGATAGCCCCCTCCCCTCTGTTCCCCACCGCCAGCCAGGCCCCTCCAGAGCAGCCAGGCTGGCTTGGCAGGGGAGGCTGCCTTTCCCAGCTCCATAGCCATCCCCCCAAAACCAACCCCGGCTCCTCCCCACCCCATGCCGCCAGCCTCTCCCATCTCCACCGGCCTCTCTAGCTCATCCCGCTTCTCCCCGCCTCAGTTCCAGGGCCAACCCCAGAAGTGGCCAGGGGCATTTGTTCCTCTGCTATTCCTTCTTTCTGCCTCCAGTGTGTTGGAAGTCGAGGTGGGGGAATAGTCAAATGAGCCTTCCTGACTTTAGCTATGGCTTGTGGTGCGGGAGAGGAAAGGGGCCTGTAAGTTCAGTGGGGCAGCCGGGGGGGGGGGGGGCGTGTGTATGTGTGTGGAGGTGCCCAGCTGGGTTCATTCATTCATTCATTCAATCATATTTATTGAGCGCTTACTGTGTGCAGAGCACTGTATTAAGTGCTTGAGAGAGTATAATGCAACAATAAACCAACACATTCCCTACCCACAATGAGCTTACAGTCTAGAGTGGGAGAGACGGACATTAATATAAATAAATGAATTTCAGATGTGTACATAAGTGCTGTGGGGCTGCCTTCCATCTCCTCGGGCCATGGGGACTTCTCAAACCCCAGAGTCCCTGAGTTACGCAGCCGGGAGCGGGGGCGGCGCGGGAGGCCGGGGTGGTGTTGGGGCGGTGTGTGTGTGTGTGAGTGGGTGAGTGAGTGAGTGAGTGTGAAGCTTCTGTCCTGTCTCTTGTAATTGGTGACTGTGGCCCAACAGACCAGTGGAGGGAAGGGGACTCTCTCCAGACTGGCCAGAATTTGGCCAGAGACTCAGAATCAGCTTCTGGGGCTCCCATAGGTCTCTCTCCAACCTCCTTCCCTAGGCCCCCCTCTCAGTCCCTTCAGAAAATATGGCGGGAGGGGGCCCAAACACCCAGTGGGTTGGGGGAGCTCTGAGCAAGGCATCTCTCCCCACCCCCCACCACTCCCCACTGCCTCCCCTCCGGCCTGCGGGGAGCTGTAATGACGGAGGGAGAGAGCTGGGCTCAGTAATGAGTTGATCTCACCAGCCTATTCCCCGGGCGGCCCCGGGATTGATTTACCGCGCTTCCCCATCGACGACGAAGACGACGTCGTCACGGCCACCCGCCCGCCTGCCCCCTGACTGATTGCTGATTCTGGAGAAATCAAGCAGCCACCGCACGTTCCTCCCCCCAGCCCCGATCCCATCCCCCGCCAGCCTCCTTTCCTTTCCCCGCCCCTGCACCATGCCCGACTGGTCCCCGTATCTCCCCCCAGCCCTCACCTTATCCTGGTCCTCTGCACCAGACTGTCTGGGGCCCCTCCCCTGCCTCCTTCCTCCCCTTCCCTCCTCCTCCGGTCACACCTTCTGCCCTTTGTCCACTGTGCTCCCAAGCCACCGAGGATTCTCCTCGGCCGGCCTGTTGGCCCCGGGGTTGGGGGGATGAAGCGGACGGCGGCGGGGGTCCTTGAGAAATAAGCCCTGGCTGGGCACCCCCGTCATGCCGTGCTCCCCGCCTACCCCCCCGACAGGGCTCAGGATCTGGATGAATCCGGTGGCCCCGAGGCCCAGGCGGGACTCGCGACGGCCGGAGAGCCCGCAGACCCCGCCGCGCTGAAGATGGGACTGTGGGCCCGGCCGGGGGTCCCCCGCCCCACTTCCGCCCCCCTCCCGCTGCTGCTGCTGCTGCTGCTGCCACCACTGTCACTGCCCACGCAGCCGTCCCCGGGACCCCGGGCCGGCGAGCCCTTCCGAGTCTTCTCGGTCTCGGAGACCACGCTGACCCACCTGGCTGTGCACCGGCAGACCGGCGAGGTGTACGCCGGGGCCGTGAACCGCGTCTTCAAGCTGTCCCCCAATCTGACGGAACTCCGGGCCCACGTGACCGGGCCCATCGAAGACAACGCCCGCTGCTACCCGCCCCCCAGCATGCGCCTGTGCTCCCACAAGCTGGCGCGGGCCGACAACGTGAACAAGCTGCTGCTGATCGACTACCCGGGCCGGCGGCTGGTGGCCTGCGGCAGCGTCTGGCAGGGCGTCTGCCAGTTCCTGCGGTTGGAGGACCTCTTCAAGCTCGGGGAGCCCCACCACCGCAAGGAGCACTACCTGTCGGGGGCCCGCGAGCCGGACGCCATGGCCGGTGTGATCGTGGAGCAGGGCGCCGGGCCCAGCAAGCTGTTCATCGGCACCGCCATCGACGGCAAGTCCGAGTACTTCCCCACGCTCAGCGCCCGACAGCTGACCCGCGACGAGGAGAGCGCCGACATGTTCAGCCTGGTGTACCAGGACGAGTTCGTCTCGTCCCAGATCAAGATCCCCTCGGACACTCTTTCCCTCCACCCAGCCTTCGACATCTACTACGTGTACGGCTTTGTCAGCTCCTCCTTCGTCTACTTCCTGACCCTGCAGCTGGACACCCAGCAGACCCTGCTGGACGCGGCGGGGGAAAAGTTCTTCACTTCCAAAATCGTGCGCATGTGTGCCGGCGACTCCGAGTTCTACTCGTATGTCGAGTTCCCCATCGGCTGCGCCAAGGATGGCGTCGAGTACCGCCTGGTGCAGAGCGCCTACCTCAGCAGGCCTGGGCACCGCCTGGCCCAGGCCCTGGGGCTGCCCGAGGACCAGGACGTCCTGTTCACCGTCTTCTCCCAGGGCCAGAAGAATCGGGCCAGCCCCCCCCGGGAAACCCTGCTCTGCCTCTTCACGCTGAGCGACATCAATGCCCGCATCCAGGAGCGCATCCAGTCCTGCTACCGTGGCGAGGGCAAGCTCTCTCTGCCATGGCTGCTCAACAAGGAGCTGCCCTGCATCAACACGGTCAGTATGGGCGAGGGGTGGGTGTGTTGGGGTTCCTCCTTCCCGGCCTGAGGCTGAGTCCTGGGACTCTCATCTGGCCCGACGGAGGACGGCGGGGGGCCCGAGGGAGGCTGCTGGGTCCCTTCCTCGGGGAAACTTTGAGTCCCCAAGAGACTGAAGTCATCAAGCAGCTTTTGGGGCAGGCACCTGCTCCCCAAACCCCTACTTGGCGTGGTGGGAGAGCGGGGAGAGCTTTCCATCCCCAGTTTCCCCGTCGGAGAGGAGAGGGTGGTTCTCTGCCAGGCGCGTGCTCTGGTTCTCTCACCCTCGCGCGTGCTCGTGTGCACCCTCCCTCTCGCTCTTTCTCCGTCTCCCTGCCTTGCGCTGCCTCTCCAAAGCGTAATGTAATTAGACATTGATTTTTCTGGGACGAGGCTCCCAGCTCTTTAAGTTACGAGTGGCACTGATCACATCTATAGAAGCAGCAACAGTTTGCCCTGGGTGGTGGGGCGTGGGGGTGGCGGCGCGGAGCCCGGGGGGAGAAGATTTGGATCCCCAAGGGGAGCAGGGGGGGATGGGGGATCGGCTGAGTGTGGCTCTGATTTGTCTGTGTCCCCTGGAGGGAGGGAGGGTCACTCCCCCGGCTACAGGATGGCTGTCATAGAGCCCACCGGCCTGGTGGCCGGTTCCACCCTGGGCAGTTGATGATGTCCTGCCCCCTCCCGCCCCCCACTTCCTGCTCCAGCCAATGCAGATCAACGGGAACTTCTGTGGGCTGGTGCTGAACCAGCCCCTGGGCGGGCTGCAGGTGATCGAGGGAGTACCGCTCTTTGAGGACCGCACCGATGGCATGGCCAGCGTGGCCGCTTACACCTACCGCCAGCATTCCGTGGTCTTCGTCGGCACGCGCACAGGCCACCTGAAGAAGGTAAGCAGGGTGAAGGTGGGGCTTGGAGGGAGGCGGGGGTCCCCAGCGAGGGGATCTGCCCACTCCCTAGTTGGGACTCTGGGAGCTGGCAGCTTGGGAAGGGGAGGTCTCGATCTGGGGGGCCCCTGGAGGCTACCCCAGTTCGCTGGTGCCTATGTGCCTTCGGCACCCCACCTCTCCCTGGCATGGAGGTGAGCCGACCGGTGCCCGGCTTGGTGGTCACAGGCCTGCTGGTTGCCTGGTGGCCGAGTGGATGACGCCTGAGCCTTTGGCAGGCGGGGGAGCGGGATGGGCGAAGAGCTCCGTTCCCCAGCTCCTTCTCCTCAGAGCCTCTGTTCCCAGCTCTCCTCCAGTTGGTCTTCCCGGAGTCTGGGATGCCCCCAGAATTCCCCCGACCAAGCTGGGACCTGGATCTGTTGGAGACCCTCCCTGGAGCCGAGCAGGCTCTGTGGGCCAGGTTTACACCCACATCCCTTACCTCCCCAGTACCAGTCTCAGGGCAGGAGGGACACTGTGGCTCCCCTCTCCTTGGTCTTCAGGGAGCTGCCAGTTCTGTGATCCCCCTGCCTCCTCACTGCCTGCCAGGCAGTGGGGGAGGGGAGCTCTGCTAAGCATGAACGTATGCTCACAAGTGAGTGCACCGGGCCCAATCCTCCGTGGGCGTGCTGGCAGGCGGGGGCCCGTGTTGGCACCCTTCCCCTGGCACGGGGCTTGTTCGGATGGGCCAGGGAGTCGGGGCTGGGCCCATTTTTCGCGATCCTTTCCTGCCTGGCTGGCTCAGGCATGAACAGGCCTCCCAGGGGTGAGGGCTCCCCGTTGGCACCGCAGGCAGGCCGGGGCGGGCAGGGGTGCCTCTCGTCAGCGTTCAACCTTAGGTCTGGCTGCTGTCGAATTTGTTTCTCGGCAAGGGAGCCGGCAAGCTGGGATGGGGCGGCCTATGGACTCACAGGCAGAAAATATGTACGGAGTTCGGGGGCTTGGCCCAGGTTGGGTGGAGCAGGCAGAGCCAAATGGCCCAGCTCTGAAACCCCAGTGAAGGGGAATTGGATTGGGGGGAGAGAGGAGCCTGGCCCAGCCCTTCCACGGTTTCCAGTATCCCCCGGCTAGTTGCCTGTGCCCCTCCCTCATGAGGTTCTGCAGACTCAGCCCGGGCCTTTTGGGGATTTCTGCTGCCTCTCCAGAGTCCACTTCCCAAATGGCCCCCGGTTCTTCTCCCAGATGGTTTCATTTCAGAGGACAGAAAGTACCTCCAAGTCCCCTTAAAAAGCCAGCCCCTTTCCTTTCAGTTTTGCTTGTCTCACTGCTCTGGCCAGGAGCTGTACCCTGGGCTGAGGAGGTGGGAGGAGGAGGGCTGGAGGGACTGTCAGATTCCACCCCCGTCCTCCTGCAGATCCCATGGCTGCTCTCCCTCCCTCCCGGACTCCCGGACCGGTGGTGACTGGGGAGCCCAGGATGGTGCTGTGACCCCAGGGAGGAGGGGACGGTTGGGGGAGGGGAGGAGAGGCTTCCTTGCCACTCAGTCTTTAGAGAGGTTATGACCCCGGCAGATAAAAGAAATTCAATTAGTTAAAAGCAGCAGACTGGGATGGGGGAGGGGAAAGGGCAGACCTTATATTCAGGGTCCAGGTTGGGTCCCTCCCCTCTGCATGCTCCCCTCACCCCCGACCCACCCACCACCCCCAGAACCAGAAGTGTAGGTGGAGGGCAGAGGGGAATAGAGGGTCGTTGAGAGAGGAAGAGCTTTGGGGGAAAGGAAGGGTGTTTCCAAATTGCAGATTATTCTGTTGCTCTGCCTTCTGCCTGGCAGAGGGGCAGAGAGCTGGGGACAGGGACTGATGCCAGAAGGGGCACCAATGGAGTGGAGGGGCCGGGGCGGGGGCTGTAGCCTACAGCCTGCCTCCCACCCAGCTGCTAGGCCCCAAGCACCCTTTTCTCTGACTTGGGCCTCCATTTGACCATTGTTCATCTTGTCTCCTGTGCTACTGGCCCTGACCCTTCACCGTCTCTCCCCTCCTGGGCTCACTTTGCCCAGACCTTGGGATCCCACGTTGGGAAGGGGAAAACTCAAAACCTGCCCTCCCTTCCCACCCCTTATCCCCCCACCCCTCCTTGACTGGCACTGTAGGGGATCTTCCCTGCCCCCAGGGGCAGAGGCTTTGGGTCTCAAACTGTCCCCACATATCCTGTCCCCTGTGCTGCAGTGCCTGGGGGTGCAGACACATGTATATACATACACAAGCTCAGGGCCCTGCCTATGGGAGCCAGGAGTTTACCTCGGGGTCAACCCTGTGGGGAAGAAGTCCAGGGACTCCAGAAGCCCCTGTGTTCTATGTCTCTAGGGTGGGAGCCGAGTCAGAGGCCCAGACCAATGCCGGGCTGCCCCCTCCAACACCCTCCCCTCTCCCCTCTCCCCCATACACTCTGTGGCTTGGCTCCCTCCTCAGGCCTCTGGGCCGGGCTCCAGCTGGGCGGTGCCCAGGCACCTCTGTCCCTGATGATGATGGTATTTCTTAAGCACTTACTATGTGCCAGGCACTGTTCTAAGCACTGGGGTAGATACAAGCTAATTAGGTTGGACACAGTCCATGTCCCACACAGGGCTCACAGCATTAACCCCCACTTTACAGATGAGGTAACTGAGGCAAAGAGAAGTGAGGTGACTTGGTCATGGTCACATAGCTGATAAGTGGCGGAGCCGGGATTAGAACCCATGTTGTTTCGAATCCCAGGCCCAAATTCTATCCACTAGGCCGTGCTGCCCAGCCTCCCGACTGCACCTGTACCCCAAACTGGGGTGGTGGGTTGGGGGTGGGAAGGAAAGTAGGCAGGAAGGCGCTCTCTCCTCTGCCCACTCTTCCACCATCGGGAAAATGTGCCTGGTGGTTGTGAACCTAAAAGTTGGTGTGGGCGGGATGGCCTGGTGCATACTGGGACTGCTGGTGATGGCAAGTTTCATACCAGTGACTGCAGGGGTGTCTGGGTCAGGTATGAGGGAGATGGGGCCTGTGACATGCAACCACAGCATGTGTGTGTGTATGTAATAATGCTGGTATTTGTGTGTGTGTGTGCAGCCACCCACAGTGCACAGTAACTTTAATGATGACATGGTCCTGGCTTTGGGGAAGGCTTCTTGCTGGTCTAGGAGACTCTTGTGCCCAGGCTGACCTGGGTACAGTTGGGCCTGTGGGTGTTTCCAAGCGTGCAACTCAAGGCAGGCTGATTTTCACCCCTGAGCTGGGATGGGACGCGTTTTGTTCTGCTCTTCAGTCTGGTTCTGGCCATTGAGACACTGAGCCCTCACCCTCACGTGTCTCACCTGACCCACTTCACATCGCTAGCCCACTCCTCTCCCTGCAGTGTTGGGGCTAAAGGGGGGGTGGAGGTGTGTGTGTGTCCATCCATGGTGTGAGATCCCCCAGCTCCAGGGCCTCTGCTGCACCTGGGGAATGGAGATGTGGAGTCGAGGTTGGAGCAATGCCGGAGTTCTAGAATGGGGAACCAAGGAGGTGGAGGGAGAGGCTTGGGTTTGGATGACATTGAGGGGCAGGGACGGGGGCAGCTACCCCTTCCCTACCAGGACTCCTGCACGGCAGTGGGGGCATTGCTCATCTAAAGAGCCACCGGGTGGGCTGGGGAGCCTTCTGGTGAACCTCCCCTGGCACACCACAATGTGGCAATGAGTCCGGCACCCCCCGCTGGTACCTGATCCCTATGGTCCCCTGCCTCTTCCCAGATTCGGGTGGACGGAGCCCAGGAAGCCCAGCTGTATGAGACTGTGCCGGTGGTGGAGGGGCACCCCATCCAGCGAGATCTGCTCTTCAGTCCTGACTACCGATACATCTACCTGCTCAGTGATAAGCAGGTGCGTGAAGCGGGGGGCGGAGTTCAAGGGGAGCCCGGAGGGCGGGGCTGTGGGAGGGAGGAGGAATCCGAGCTGGAAGACACTTAATAGATAGAGGGTCTCCCAGAGGTGTGGAAGGGGAGGTAAAGCTTCAGGCAGAGACTGTAAGCTCACTGGGGGCAGGGAATGGGACTCTGTTAAGGTTGATTTCCCCCAAGCGCTTAACACACAATAAGTGCTCAGGATATACCATCAATTGATGCCCAGGGGGTGGGCGCCCCTGGGCCTGACAGCTGTCTCCCCACAGGTGAGCCGGGTGCCAGTGGAGACCTGTGAGCAGTACCGGAGCTGCGCGGCCTGCCTGGGCTCTGGGGACCCTCACTGCGGCTGGTGTGTCCTCCACAACAAGTAAGGCCCAGCCCGGGGAGCGCTGGAGCTGGTCGGGCCGTCACCTCGGGGTGCCCGCATCTGTGGGGCCCGGGGCAGCCCTCTGTCTGCTTCCCTGGAGCCTTTGAGCTGAGGTGGTACATGAGCTCAGGAACCCCTGGGATCAGCTCCTCCTCCCCCCAGTTCCCGAGGACCTCAGAGCTGTGAGATAGCATCACCAGCCCCAATCTGGGGTCCCAGTCCGGGGCCTAGCAGGAGGTGGTTGACGGGGGCAGAGACTTGTCTCGGCTGGCACCAACCTAGATAAAATAATCCCCTAGAACCCCAGTGCCCAGCTCCAGCCTCTCCCCGCTCCTTCAGTTGTTGCACCCAGGCCTGTGCCCGTTGTGCCGAGCTCCGGCAGGCTGCCCTCTGGCCTCCCCTTCCAGTGGCTCATCTCCCCCTCCCAGTCAGTTTCCTCTCTGGACACCGCTACATTCCTGAAGAACATTTTTTCCCACGAGCCTCAGGGGCACCAGGGGCCAGTGGGCCACACCTCCCTCCCCGCCTGCCCCGGGGAGGAGAGAGGGCAGTGCGGGGAAACCCCTGAGCGGCCTGGTATGGTGCTCCTTCTCTGGGGAGCCAGACACATCTGCAGGGGGCCTGTCTGGCAGCTCCCCACCCCCCTCGCTTCCTCTGATTGAAGGTCCAAGACAGCTATTGGCCTTGACTCCCCCCCATCCCTCTCCCCCAAGAAGTCTCGGCCCCCAGGGAGACTTCCCGGGAAGCAGCGAATGGAGCCAAGGGAGCTTGGGGAGGAGGGGGGTGTTCTTGGAGAGGGCGGGGCTGGTCTCTAGGCCATGATGGAAATGCGACTTTCTTCTTCCACCCTTTCCCGTGAGAATGGAAGGGTCCAGACTTGTAGTGGTTGTCCTGAGCTCTGTCTCTGTGACAGTAGACATGTCCATCTCTGAACCCTCGGTCCATCCTGCAGCCCTTCTCCTGGCAGGAATATCTGCCTCCAACTCTGGGCCCGGCCTTCGCGGTGGGAGCAGTGTAGAGGAAAGAGGGGACATCTAGTTTTCAGGTAGTTCTCAGTAATAATAATAATAATAGCTGTGGTATTTGTTAAGCGTTTTCTGTGTGTCAAGCACTGTTCTAAGCGCTGGGGAAGATACAGGATAATTAGATCAGATCCAGGCCCTGCCCCATATAGAGTTGACAGTCCAGGTAGGAGGGAGAACAGGGATTGAATCCTCATTTTACAGATGAGGTAACAGAGGCACAGAGAAGTTCAGTGGCTTGCTCAAGCAGGCAAGTGACAGAGCTGGGACTGATACCCAGGTCTTCTGACTACCAGGTCCAGGGTCTTTCCACTAAGCTATGATGTGTTCTGAAAATGACCCATTGGCCAGTGGAGCAAGGTGTATGTGGGGTCCACCTGGGATCCTTTCCACTGATTCCAGAAGGGCTGACTGGTGGCCCAGACTGGTGGAGAGTTTCCCTGTCAGCCACCCAAGACTCCTCCCCCAACACCCCCAGCCTCAGCCCCAAATCCTTTCCCTGCACCTGCAGGCAGAAACCCCCGCTCTCTTCCACTGCCCTTGCAGAACTGAAGGGGCTGGGGAGTGCTGAGGCAGTGGTGAGGGCTGGGCCGGGGTGGGGACAGGGGGTGGGATCCAGGTTTCCCGGGCTGGGAGGGGGCCATGATAGATTAGTCAGAAGGGAAGCCAGTAGGAACCAGTGAGATTTATGAACTGGTGATGAGGAGATTACAAAGAGCTTTGAGCCTGGACTCCAGGTTGCTTATTGACACAGCTGGGCCCAGCACACAGGAGCGAGAGGGGCATGCCCTAACCCTGCACCCTGCCATCCCTGCTTCCCCCACCCCAGTTTCCCATATGCTTCTGGGGACTCCGTCTCCTGCAGCCCCTGCCTGGGGTCTGAACCATTCCCTCCAACTGTAGAGCCTCAGAGGGGGCTGAAGGGGGAGGAGGGATAGGTGCAACCTTCCTTCTCTGACCGTGCCTAAATGCCCACTAGCCACTCTGTGTGGCACCTGCTAGGCCCGAGGGGCTCTAGAACTAACAGTCAAGCTTTCCTTGATCAAGCTTCCCCTCTTCCCTCCCCCTCTTCCTTCGCCCCCTCTTCCTTCTCCCCCTCTCTCCCTCACTCCTTCTCTGTCTCTCCCCCTTCTCTCTCTCTCCCTCCTTCTGTCTCCCCCCTCCCTCCCCCCTCCCTCCCTCCTCCTTCCTTCTCTCTGCCTCCTCCCTCCCTTCCTTCCTCGCTCTCTCTGTCTCTTTCTCTCTCCTTCCCTCCCCCCCCCTGTCTCTCTCCCTCTCTCCTCTGTCTCTCTCCTGCCATCCACTGCTCCCTTTGTGGCCAGGAGCCAAGAGTACCGCTATTTCATCCCGCCTTGGGCGCCTGGGCGGCCATAAATCGTAGCTCCATGGCCCTGCAGCCCCAGATAGGCTAACGAGCCGTTAATCATGGCGGGGGAAGGGCCGGCAGCCTCAGCCGCAGGCCCAGGGCACCTGGGAGCCTGGTTGGGGGTGGGGGAAATTAATCTGGGGGGGTTGCAGGAAACTGGACGTGGGTAAGGGCTTTGGGGCCCTCGATGGCTTGAGACTCAGCCCAGACCCGACCCTGGGCAGATGTTTCCGTTGCTGCTACCCAAGGTATCGGGCTGCTGCCTGTCCCTATCCCACGATTACCCTGTGGAGCAGGGCTCCTTGCTCCACTCCAGGGCCTGGTGGGGCATGGTGCCCTCCTTCGTAGGCAGCCTCTCCCCCAGCGAGCTTAGGGGTTGACTGGGCTAGGGGCTGCTCCCCTGGCCTTGGGTGAGGGAGTGGGCAGGGCCTGGATGGCCAACGTCCATGAGGGGCCGTCCTAAGATGGGAGCCTCGTCAATGCTTGGTCGCCCACAGCGGGGAGAGGCGGGGCTGGCTGCTGATGCCAGATGCAGGGGGAGAGAGCATCAGGGGAGCGGCTATCGCCCACTGGGATGCAGAGCTCCAGTCCCAGCTCGCTCCCAGGAGAGCAGGGAGAGGCATGGGTGTGTGGCTGTGTGGAAATGCCCGATTCACTGGCATAGAGGCTGTTAATCATCATCATCATCATGGCATTTGTTAAGCACTTACTATGTGCCAAGCACTGTTCTAAGCACTGGGCTAGATGCAGGGAAATCAGGTTGTCCCACAGGGGGCTCACAGTCTTAATCCCCATTTTACAGATGAGGTAACTGAAACACAGAGAAGTTAAGAAGTTAGAGAAGCAGCGTGGCTAAGTGGAAAGAGCGAGGGCTGGGGAGTCAGAGTTCTTGGGTTCAAATCCCGGATCTGCTGCCTGTCAGCTGTGTGACTTTGGGCAAGTCGCTTAACTTCTGTGCCGCGGTGACCTCATCTGTAAAATGGGCATTAAGACTGTGAGCCCCACGTGGGACAACCTGATCACCTTGTATCCTCCCCAGCACTTAGAACAGTGCTTTGCACATAGTAAATACTTAACAAATGTCATTATTATCATTATTGTTAAGTACCTTGCCCAAGGTCATGCAACAGACTAGTGATGGAGTCGGGATTAGAACCCACGTTCTCTGACTCCCAAGCCTGTGCTCTTTCTACTAAGGCACACTGCTTAACATGGGGCTTCCCTCTCCCCAAGGCTCCCCCCTTCCGCAAGACTCCCCCTCCCAGTAGCTGCACCGCTGGAGTAGCCGCTGGAAGGCCTCACAAGCAGCCAGGCTCGTGCCAGGGCCTCATGCCAGTAGCGCAGCGCCTCACCGTATTTCCTCCTCTGAGAGGCACAGTGCCAGGGCCCAAGCACAGTCCGGCTCACTGCCACCTCCCCCTTCCTGTGCCATTCAATTCTCTCTGTCCCCCAAGCCTCTCCTTGTATCCCAAGAGCTACTTTTGGGGGAATGCGACTGCGAGAGGCAGTCTACTGGAACCCCCTCGAGCACCCCAATGCCAGGAGTCCCCAAAGATGATGATTATTGTGGTATTTGTTCAACCATCACCAGGATCAGGACAGTGCATCCAGAGGCTCCAGCTTCCCTTCTCCCGCTGACACATGGCAGCTGTGTGTGTGCATGCACACACACACACACGCATGCATGAATGTGGGTCTGTGTTTTGCTGAGTTGTCTGGGTGTCTCTGCCCACACCTCTGGGTGACAGGGGGCCTGGGATGGCAGCGAGCCTTGACAAAGTGAAATCCTTCTGCTTTTTCATAACATGAGGAGCCAGCTGTGCCCCAGTTCTCCCAGCCTGCAGCTTCCCCACTACCCACCTCTGCTTAGGAGCTTTCTCTCTCTCTTCCTCCTCCAACTAACACCCAACTGGCAGGACCCCCCTCCCCAATGGAAATGGGGGTCTGGGGTCGGGCTGGGTGTAGTCTCTGCCTCCACCCCTGAGGTTGCATCCCTCCCCAGATGGTCCCCAGGCTGACCTCCAGCTCTAGAGCAGCAGATCCCCAAACAGAGGATCTAGAGGGGGGCTAGAGATATGTGTAGGAGCATCTGCTAATTCTCTTGTGTTGTCCCAAGTGCTTAGTACAGTGCTCTGCACTTAGTAAGCACTTAAAAATACCACTGATTGATCCTCGGGGACCGGGGTTGGGGGTGGGGGTCTCTAGTTCAGTGCTGTGCACACAGTAAGCACTCAGGAAATATGATTGAATGAATGGAGGAGCCCGGATCCCCGCGACTAGGTCCAGAGGGTACAGGCCCGGACTGAGGAGCTGTCCTGACCCCAGTGTCTGGTGGGTGACCAACTGCATCTTGCCAGAGGTGGGGGCTGGGCAGGCTGCTCTGGGGGTTGTCTTGGTGCCTTTCTGCCGAAGCACGGGGGAGAATCCAGGGGAGCCCAACTCATTTCCCCGCCCCTGCCTTGGGGTTGAGGAGCAGCCAGCCAGTCCACCCTCCCCTCTGCCCCCACCCCGGCTTTTCCAGTTGTGCTTTCCAGAGCCCCAGCTCTGCACCCTGTTGCCCCCCACCGGGCCTAGTCTGGCCCGGAGCCAGCCTCTCCTTGGGTCCCCCTCCCCCAAAGCCTGTCCTGCTTCCTCCCGTTAGCGTGGGCCGAGGTGGTAGCGGAAGCACTTGCCTTAATCAAGTCCCCCGGCAGGCTCTCTTACCTGGGGACCTGGTCGCCTGGCACCACGGCCTCCCCCGACACCTCTCCCACGGGCGCACTGATGCCACAGCAGGCAAGAGACGGCGTGAGCACCTGGCCCTCAGATGAGGGACAGGGGAAATCTCTCTCCACCTCCCACTTCTAGCTGACCCCTTCCTGCAGAGGTGCTGCCTGTAGGGCCGATGCCAGTGGGAGTTTCTGCCTGTCGGGCACTGCCGGGTCACTGCTATCAGAGACCTGGCTGCTACTCCCCTGCCCCCGGGACTAGCTGAACCTGTTTGCCGGTGGAGTGGGCCTCAAGCTCCAGGGGGCTACCGGCATGGGCAGTTCAGGGCAGTGGGTTCCAGTCCCCCCAGGAGCAGCATTGCTGCTGGTCTGAGCCCTGAGCCCATAGCCTGGAGCGACTTCCTCCCCTGGGAGGCCAGGACTGATTGGTCCGCAATCCAAAGCCCGGTGTCTGCACCCCATCTCTCTCCGGGAGCTGCCGCTGTCTGGGCCTGGCTCCCGTTGCCGGGGCTGGCAGGCTGGTTGCTAAGGACTTAGCTGGGAGGAGAGGCGGGGAAGGAGGGGAGGGCTAGTGGGCCTTGTAGATTGGCTCTTTCCCGGCAGTCTGATGTTGCCATGGTGATGTAGCCCTGGCTCCGATTGGCATGAGCCCAGACCTGGGGAAGACCCCTTCCCTCAACTCCCTCCACTCTCAAGCCTGAGCCCTGACCCCTCCACAATCTCCCCCGCCCCAGTGGGCTGTAAAAGCCCCGAACCTAGAGAGGCCTGAATCCTGGGGGTAAGAGTTGGGGGCCTCCCGTGGAGGAGACGAGACTGGCAATCGGGGCCCCGGAGGCTCACTCTGGCCCACTGTGCCCACCTGCTCAGGTGTTGCCGGGAGGGAGAGTGTCCCAGGGCTTCGGAGCCACACCGCTTCACCGCCACCCTGAGCCAGTGTGTCCGCGTGTCCGTGCAGCCCAGCAATGTGTCGGTCACCGTGCCGGATGTGCAGGTGAGTCTGGGGGAGAGGGTGAGGATTCCAGGAAGTTTGGGGTCAGCCCCAAGACCCAGAGTGAGGGAAGAGGCTCAAGACACACCCACCCGTGATTATAATCTCCTTGAGGTCAGGGACATCTCCAAGAGGCTTTCCCCCACTAGGCCCTCATTTCCTCTTCTCCCACTCCCTTCTCTGTCACCCTTGCATTTGGATTTACATTTTTATACACCCCTCCCTAAGCCCCACATTACTTATCTACATATCTGGAATTTATTTAATTTATTTATATTAATGTCTGCCTCCGCATCTAAACTGTAAGCTCATTATGGGCAGGGAACATGTCTGCTCATTGTACTGCAGTGTAACCTTCCAATAAGTGCTCTGTAAATACTATTTATTGATTGAAAAGGACCCCCACTTCTACCCCAAGCACTTCATCCCTTTCTTCACACCCAGTAGCGACTCGGTAAATGCAGTTGATTTTGACGATTCCCCCTCCCCCACAGCTGACCGTTTCGGTGCAGAATGTGCCGGACCTGGCGGCTGGGGTCAGCTGCTCTTTTGAGGATGTCGCCGAGAGCGAGGCTCTGCTGCTACCCCACGGGGAGATCCTCTGCTCCTCTCCCTCCCTGCGGGACGTCCCCGCCGTCACCAGTGGGCACGGTGAGCAGGCTGGATGGGGTTCTCTGAGAAGGCGGGGTGACTGGGGTTGGGGAGTGCTGCCCTGCCCGAGCCCAGCTGGGACACGGCGGCCTCGGGGACCGCCCTGCCCAGTCTGATCCCCG
Source organism: Ornithorhynchus anatinus (assembly GCF_004115215.2). Classification (NCBI taxonomy): domain Eukaryota; kingdom Metazoa; phylum Chordata; class Mammalia; order Monotremata; family Ornithorhynchidae; genus Ornithorhynchus; species Ornithorhynchus anatinus. The sequence goes on along the minus strand of NC_041733.1, from coordinate 18,991,691 downwards.
ACACGTCCGGTGTGCCCCCAGGCGCCACGCGGACCGTCCGACTCCACCTGCGCTCCAAGGAGACGGGGATGAAGTTCGCCGGGGCCGATTTCGTCTTCTACAACTGCAGCGTCCTCCAGTCGTGAGTGCCCGCATCTGAGTCCCTGTCACTTCCCGCCACAGATCCGGGGCCCAAGCTCTGGCCCCGAGGGTGGGTGGGCAAAGGAGGGCTGGCAGCCTTCCCCACCTTCCTCCCTTATAGATAATACTAAGAAGAAGAAGAATTGTGGCATTTGTTAAGCACTTACTATGTGCCAAGCACTGTTCTAAGCAAAATAGGGATTGAGACTGAGCCCCGATCCAACCCGATTTGCTTGTTTCCACCCCAGTGCTTAGTACAGTGCCAGGCAACATAGTAAACGCTTAACAAATACCGTTATCATTACCAGCAAATTGGGTTGGACACAGTCCCTGTCCCCCATGGGGACAGTCTTCATCCCCATTTTACAGATGAGGTAACTGAGGCCCAGAGAGGTGATTTGTCCAAGATCACACAGCAGACAAGTGGCAAAGCCAGGATTAGAAAACCAGGTCCTTCTGATTCCCAGACCCGGGTTCTATCCACTAGACCACACTGCTTCCCGTTACAGACGTCTGTAACGTCCGTCTTCCCAAAGCAGCATTCCCCTGGGTACTCTGCTCCTGCCTCCTCCTGGCCTGGGGTCAGGCCCTGAAGGCTGAAAGCCAAGCCCTGGGCAGGCAGGAGGCGGGGCCGGGGGGGAGTCTGCGGAGGGGGAGTAGAGGAAGGGACCCAGGGATCCGAAGTCAGTGTGTACAGTGTGGATGCTGGGTGGTAAGAGCAGCTTGAACCTGACCTGGCCTGCTTCGAGGAGTTGGTGTCCTGCTTCGTTCCGCTCCATGGCTCCCGGATCCTAAGGGGGCTGTGGAGGCTCTCGTTTTGGGGCTGAGGTCACTTGTCCACCCCACTTGGCCCTGGCCTGGCACCAATTTCAGGCCTTTGTTCGTGGTCAGAACTCTTGCCGTTCCCAGCATCTGCCAGAGCAATCCTGCCCATCCTGGGTTGAGGTGCCAGCTTCTCGCAGGGCCTGCAGGGGACCCAGTCAGGCCTGGGCCTGCCTCTTCTATCGGCTGCCTCCAGCCCCAGGCACCAGCACCTCTGCCAGGGCGCCTCTCTTCTGCCCCTCGGCCCCTTGCCTGGGCTCTTGCCCGTGCCTGTGTCTGTGGGGGTTATGTGGGTGGGTGTGGAGTGGTGTCGCCCAAGGGATTTGTGTATATGTGTGTGTGGTGTCGGGGGGGGGGAGTGTGAGGTGTGTGGCTGGGTAGTAGTGGGGGCTTGCCTGGAATTTTGTTGGAATGATTGGGGGGCTTTTCCTTAGGCAGGGGGTGAGTGAGGCTGGGTTATGTTGACAGAACTCCCCCGGGGGAAGGGCTGTGGTGTCTGTGTTGCCTGGGAATGTGCACGCTTGGGTTCCTTCCTTCTCATCTCCTCTTTGGCGTGTGCCATCCGCTGCAGCATCAGTCTCAATTATCTGAGCAGCCGAGTCTCCCTAATGAGGCCAGGGCCGGCCGGGAGATCCTTCCAGCTGTTGGGAGCTGAGGCAACAGCTGCCGCTCCTGGCTCTGGCCGGCCTGCCGGGAGCTGGATCCACCGGTCAGCCGGGGCCCACCCCTCTGCGGGCCTCGGGACCGGACCCTGCCCCGGCCTTGACCGCCGCCTCACCCCGCCCCCGTTCCCGCCATGCCCTCCCTCCCTGGCCACCTCCTTCCGGAGGATCTGGCCCTTGTTCCCGAACCACTTGTTTCCTCGCTCTTGCTAAGCAATTGGCCGCGGGTGCCCTAAGGACTCATCCCGCTCCTGGGGGGAAGGGATGGCATCCAGGGAGGTAACCCTTGCTTCAGCTACCCTGGCCCTGGGGCCCAGCCTCCCTGCCCTGCCAGGAAGGCTAGTGATAAACACGGAAAGGACAATGAGGCTAGAAACAATTGTGGGGGAAGCTGAAAGGGGCAGGGGGCACTGCAGCAGAGGCTCCTGGGGGATAGAGGTGGACAATGGCACAAGAAGGGCGTGCAGGGGTTGGCTGTTCACGATGCCTGGGGAACGAGCCAAAAGAGTCACCAGCAGCCCGTCTTTGCCCCCGCCTACTTATGCCACCAGGATATCCAGCCCCTCCACCCCTCCACATCAGGAATGGCTTTGCGCCCCCCCCTTCTCTCTCTCTCTCCCCATCCCTCCCTCGCCGCCTCCCCCTCCACTCCCCCGCCAGCCTCCCTCCCTTTGCCCATCTGTGTCTGCGGGGCGGGAGTCTGGCTGGGCCCATCTGTGCCAGTCTGTCTGCCTGCGTGGTTGGGCGTCCTGGGGACCCAGATGGGGCCGGAGGTGGGTTTCCCCCAGCAAGATGCCGCTTCCTTGATACTGCCTCCGGGGCCGTGGGAGGGGCCGTTTACCTCAGACCTTCCCTGTCTCACCCGCAGCACCAGCGGTCGGCTTTGCTCCGGGTAACCGCTTTGCTTGGGGCATCTGGGGTGGGCTGCCCTAAACCCAGCCACTGTCCTGACTCTGTGTCTTGGCTTTGCCAGACATGGCTCCCCTGCCTTCTCCCCCACCTCTCTCCCTTCTGTCCTCCTTAGGTGCCTGTCCTGCGTCAGCAGCCGCTACCCCTGCCACTGGTGCAAATATCGCCACATCTGTACCCATAATGCCAAAGAGTGCTCCTTCCAGGAGGGCCGGGTCAACACCACTGAGGTAGGGGGCATTGAGCCCTTTTCAGGGTGGGGTCTCAGCCATGGGGCTCGGGGGCTTCCCGCTCTGTCTGCTTATTATTCCATTGGCTCTCCGTTCCTTTCTGTCCATGTGGGAGTGAGTGTGTGTGTGTGTCTCCCAATCTCTCAGCATTGGTGGGTGTCTGTGTGTGTGTGTGGGGGGGGTGACGGGGGAGCAGGGGGGCTCACGCGTTTCTTTGTGTGTTCTCCTCTATGTCTTTGAACAGTGGGTGTCTGTGTGTATCCCCTTCAGTTCGGATCACATCTGGCTTTCTTTCTAGAAGTGGGAGTCTGTGAATGTGGGTTTTCTCCCCGCCTGTATTCCTTGCCTGATGGTCCCTTCTGCTTCCGGGCGCCTTTTCTGGCCGGGTCTGAGTTGGTCTGCATCTGCTTCTGGGTCTGAACGGGAAACGTCTCTCCCCTCCTCTCCCCACCTGCTTCCCTGCGCCAGCTCCTCTCCTCCCCAGTCTCTTTCCTCCGGGCCGCTGCGGTAGGAGCATTGAGGTGGCCGTGAGTCCCGGACTAAACCCTGGTGGCTAGTGGTGGTGGCCGGTCCTAAAGGGACAGTGGCCCACCAGCAGCCGCTGGCAGCCCCTGCAGATGGGGTCTCAGAGGGTGGGTAGCTGAGGGGATGGGGGAGGGCTTCGCTATCCTGAAAAAGCTGGAATGGGCAGTCGTGGACTTTGAGTAATAATAATTGTGATATTTATTAAGTGCTTACCATTGCCAGGCACTGTACTTAGCACTGGGGTGGATACAAGGAAATCAGATGGGACACGGTCCCCATTCCACCTGGGGCTCACAGTCTTAATCCCCATTTTCCAGATGAGATGACTGAGGCACAGAGAAGTGAAGTGACTTACCCATGGTTACCCAGCAGACAAGTGGCAGAGCCTGGATTAGAACTCAAGTCCTTCTGACTCCCAGGCAGTCAGTAACTCGCAATCAGGACAGCGGGCGGGCCCCAACTCTGGGATCCGGGAAGCAGTTTCCTCCCGCCCCCCCGGCCCTCGCTGCTGGGGGAGCCCGGTGGCAGGTGGCGGGTGGCAGGTGGCGGGCTCTGGCCCACCCGGCTGTGCTGGCTCCCCCAGGGCAGCAGGTTCCCAGCCCTTCATCTGTCGTGGCTAAATTTAACCCCGGGGCCTGGCGGGCGGAAGTGAGCTCGGCTAATTGAATTGTTCTTGGACGCAGAGCCAGCTTCCTCTCGGCACTGGCCCTGGCCTCCCCTCCCTGCCCGGGATGCCCCCAGCCTCCCTCCCGCAGTCACTCCTGGACAGGCCTGTCCCCTGCTCCCAAAATCTTGCCCGCCTCGGGGAGAAGACTCAGGGAGGCGGAAGGGGATCGGAGGGGGAAGGGGGTGCACCTTGAGCAGAAAGCAGCTGGATTCTGAGGCATTACCCTGTACCCCTAGATGGATGAATGGGCCCAGCCCCCTCCTCTCCCAGCACTGCGCCCACCCCATCGCACAGTCGTCGCTCTCAGCCCCAGCGCGGTCCCCGGCAGCAATTAAACACTCTGGGGTTGTCATGGTGATGGCGGCTCAGCACACGCCGCCTGGCTCCTCGCTCTGTCTGGGGCTGAGCCGGCCCCGGGGGGAGGGGAGACTCCGGCTCACACCCGCTCAGAGGCTGGGAACGGCTGAAGGCGGGGGCCTGCGTTGTCCAGAGCTTCCTCTGGGTCTCCCACTAGGCTCCATCCATTCTGTGTAGGGGTCAAAGTGGCGGGGGTGGGGGACCTTGCCCTGCCTTGCCCATCCCAGGACTGGATCTGCTTCCTCCCACCTTCACCAGGGCAAACCGGGTCCCGGCCTCCTCGAGTGTGGCTCTCCCTGCTCCCCCTGACCTCTTTATGTGGTTCCCCCTATTTCTTCCTCCCCTCCAGAGCCTTTGGTAGGAGGGGTTTCAGAAGGAGCTGTCTCGTGAGGCAGGGGAGGGTGGGAGAGGAGGAGGAGAGGTGGGAGCTGGCTGTTTCCCCTGCTGTGCCCCACCAGGGCTGCCCAGAGATCCTGCCCAGTGGGGAGATCCTGATTCCGGTGGGCGTAGTACAGCCCCTCACCCTGCGGGCCAAGAACCTGCCCCAGCCCCAGTCAGGACAGAAGAACTATGAGTGCGTCTTCAACATCCAGGGCCGGCAGCAGCGCGTCCCTGCTGTGCGCTTCAACAGCAGCAGCGTGCAGTGCCAGAATACCTCGGTATGGGCGCTCCTTCCATCCCCACCGATCCCCCTCGCCAAACCCTACATCCTGGCCACACTCCCTCTGCCCTAACTGGACCCTTCCAACCCCATATCCTGGCCAAGCACCCTCTGCCCTGACCGTCCCCCAACACCATCAAATTCCCAACCGGGTCCCCTCCATCCTGACCCGGCCCCTCTCCCTCCTCTCCAGTGCCCCTTGCGCTATCCAACAGTGGGTATCCGGGCCGCCCGGCAGGGTCCTGCCCAGCTGGTACTCCCTGAATGAGGGGAATAATTCATGAGGGGGAAATGTCACTGCACCCCTGAGCTGAGGGAGAACGTCTGTGAATGTGACTGGGTGGCAAGTCCAAGGGGCCCAGGAGGATGTAGATGTGTGGCAGACGGTTGATGCGAATTCACACCTGACACAGCTGGGAAAAGGGAAGGCCGTGTTGCTAGGTGACAGGATGTAGCCCGCCCTTCCATTGCTATGGAAACCCTAGGGTGCAAGGCTCCTCTTGGCCTTTCCCCAACAGCCCCCTTCAAGCGCATCAACGCCCTGTAGCCCCTGGGAAGGAGTGGGGAGCCTTTCGGCTCTAACCCAAGCTCTTTCTTGCTTGTGCCCTGTCCTCCATATCCGCTGTGTAACTTTCCACTCCCAGCCATGACTCTACTCCTGCCCAGCCCACCCCTCCCCTTGACCGGGCCTATCTCCTCCCTGTTCCCACCAAGCTGGGTTTGGGGCCTGGGTCCTAAAGGCCACCCCCCGGACCTTGAAACACTGCCCACCCCCCAGTATACCTACGACGGGGATGAGCACGGTGACATGACCCTGGACTTCTCGGTGGTGTGGGATGGAGACTTCTATATCGACAAGCCTGCCAACTTCAAAGGTGGGTGCCCTGCCTCCCCTTCTCCCTACCTCACCGTTCCCCTTTCCCCAGAACTGACCTCTGTCTCCTGTTCCCCAGTCCCCATTAATAATGCTGGTATTCATTAAGCACTTATTATGGGCTGAGCACTATACTTGGTGCTGGGGTAGATAGAGATGATTAGGTCCCACGTGGGGCTTACGGTCTAAGTGGGAAGAAGAACAGGTATTGAATCCCCATTTTGCAGATGAGGAAACCGAGAACCAAAGAAGTGATTTGCCTAAGGTCACATGGCAGATAAGTGGAGGAACCGGAATTAGAACCCAAGTCCTCCATCTCCCAGGCCGGTGCTCTTTCCACTAGGCCACCCTGCATTTCAGCTCTGCTTCCTTGTCCCCAGCTTGCTCCCAAATTTCTCCTAGGCTCTGTTCCCTCACCCCCCTCCCTGCACTCGGTTCCAAGTCCTCACCTGCCCGAGCTCCAGTCTCCTAAACTCCTGGGTGCCCACGATCAGTCAGGCAATCATATTTGTTGAACACTTACTGTGTGCAAAGCACTGTACTAAGCACTTTAACGAGATAATATAACGGACACATTCCCTGCCCAAAACGAGCTTACAGTCTAGATGGAGAGACAGACGTTGACATAAATAAATAATAAATGAGATAGTATGAATAACAATAGTATGGCCCACCTCTGCCATGTCCTGTGCCCACAGCCCTCCTGTACAAGTGCTGGGCTCAACGGAAGAGCTGCGGTCTCTGCCTCAAAGCCGATGCCCGTTTTGAGTGTGGCTGGTGTGTCTCCGAGAGGAAGTGCCAGCTCCGAGCCCATTGCCCGGCGCCAAAAGCCAACTGGATGCACCCCAGCAAACGCAACCCCCGCTGCAGCCACCCTCGCATCACCCAGGTAGGACCCCTGCACCCCCTGGCTCAGGGAGACCCCACCATCCCGGGGGAGACAAACTTGGCACTCTGGCTCCGCAGTCGGGAGCTTCCATGACCCAAACCACTGTAACCACCCGAGGCTCCTCCTGGCAATGGGGAGGTTTGTCCCCTTTCTGGGCCACCCCCACCATGTTTCTAAGGGTTCTGGAGAGAGCCCATTAGTGATGGGTTTCTCTGGGGGTCTCGTTTGACACCCCCCAGCCCCAGTCCCTCACGAACAGAACCCTTCTGGGAGTCCTGAAACTCCCCTCCGACTCTCCAGGGTCCCAGAGCAGTAGTCGTCACCGAGGCGTTTATTGCACACCCACTTGTTGTGGCTCACTCTACTAGATGCTTGGGAAATCTAGAATAAGTTCCCCACCCACCAGGAACTTCCCCTCAAAGGGGGGATCTGAGTTGATTGGATTGGTGGGATCTGCCCCCCCCATGGTTCTGAACCCACCAGAGAGCCCGGGACCAGCAGAGCCCAACCCAAGCCCACACTGGAAGGGAGCTGGTGGTAGAGGGGTAAGGTGGCCCCTACCGGATTTTTCCTGTTCTCGGATTGTACCCCATCTCTCCCTACCTCCTCATCGTCCAGAAGTGAAGGTTGAAAAGTGCTTGCACCTCCAGGGAGGGGAGAGGTTGGGGGGCGGGGGGGGCTCACTGACCCCCATTCCCCACAGATCCAGCCTGCTACGGGCCCCAAGGAAGGGGGTACCCGAGTCACGGTGTCAGGTGAAAACCTGGGCCTGACATACTTCGAGGTGGCCGTGCGTGTGGCCGGCGTTCGCTGCAACTCCATCCCTGCCGAGTACATCAGCGCTGAAAGGTGCGGGTGGGGCCGGAGAAGCTGGCGGGCGATGGCGGGCAGGGGCGGGGGGGAACTCGGCTCTGAGTGTCTGTGGTTTGGCTGGTCAGGCCGCGGCCGCTCCGCGGCTCCCCGGGGCCTCCTCCTCGGCCGAGCCTATTAGTGGAACAGGGCTGGGCACCGCAGGCCGTGGTCCAGGCCGCTCTCCCTCCCACCTGTCCAGTCGGCCAGCGGCCCGCACGGCCCGAAGCGGGGTGGGCTAGGGGCTGGGCTGGGGGCTGGGACGGGGGCCAGGGGCTGGGCTGCTCCTCACCCTGCCCTACTGCCCAGGATCGTGTGTGAGATGGAGGAGTCTCTGGTGCCCAACCCTCCCCCTGGCCCCGTGGAGCTCTGTGTGGGGGACTGTTCGGCTGACTACCGCACCCAGTCTGAGCAGCTCTACACCTTCGTGGTATGCATTCCTGGGCATCCTCTATCCCTGGCTCCCCTACTTTGGGCTCCCTTACCCCAGATCTCCCCGTCCCCGGGTCCCCCCACCACCCCTTCTCCCCAGCCCCCAGATCCCCTCCACCGTCTTCTCCTTCACCAGCTTCTCCTCCCTCTTGTCTCTGTTCCTCCCTAAGCTCCTTCCCCAACTTTCTCCCCTTTCTTCTTCCTCCTCTCAAACACTGACTCTTCCTTCCTCCTTACCTTCTACCCTGCTGGCTCCCCTACTTACCTGCTTTCTCCCTACTCTCCTATTTAACTGGTTTCCCCCACATTCCTCTACTTACCTGCTTCTCCCTCAGCTCACTTTCCATTCCTCCCTTTCCCCCCAGATTCCCCTTCCTTCTGTTGTTGCTGCCTTCAGAGCCAGGATGGGAGGACCTGATCAGGGTGGAGATGGGAGCCCTCAACCTCCCAATGGGGTCGGGGAGTCAGAGGACTCTGTTCCCTCTCTTGGCCTGGGGGAAGCCCAACCCCCAACCCCCACCATTGAGACCCCCTCTGCTGAACCCCTCCTCTGAGCGATTCCTCTGCGCCCCCTCCACAGACCCCAAGTTTCCACCGCGTGAACCCTAGCCGGGGTCCAGCCTCCGGGGGCACCCGCCTCACCATCTCGGGCAACCACTTGGATGCGGGCAGCAGGGTGACTGTGGCTGTGCGGGATGGGGAGTGCCAGTTTGTGAGGTGGGTGAGGGCCCTGGTGGTGGTGCAGAAGGGCTATGACTTGCTCTTTGGTGGGTGGGATGGGAGGGAAAAGGGTAGGATGTGGTTAGAAAAAAGGAAAGGGTTGACACAGGCTGGCAGGCCGTGGGCCCCGAAACACTGAGGTGATACGGGCGGAGCCTGGGCCTTGCTCACTGAGGCAGCAGCCCCCTCCCCAAGGCCCTCAAGGAGAACATGTTAATAATAATAATAATAGTAATAATAATGGTATTTGTTAAGGCTTACTGTTGTGCCACACACTGTTCTAAGCACTGGTGGAGGTACAAGGTAATCACGTTGGACGCAGCCCCCGTCCCACATAGGGATCACAGTCTTAATTTCAATTTTACAGTTGAGGCAACTGAGGCCCAGAGATTTGAAGTGACTTGCCCAAGGTCACACAGCAGACAAGTGGTAGAGCTGGGATTAGAACCAAGTCCTTCTGACTCCCAGGCCCGTGGTCTATCCATTAGATCATGCTGCTTGCCTGCGGCTTGCCTGCCATTCTCATCCAGTCAATCAATCAATTGCATGTGCTCAGTAAATGCCATTGATTGATTTATTAGGAGTTTATGCGCAGAGCACTGTACTAAGCGCTCGGGAGAGTACAGTGTAGTAGAGTTGGTAGACATCATCCCTGCCCACAAGGAACTTCCAGATTATAGGGGGAGGTGGACATAAAAGTAAATTTCAGATGGGGGAAAGTGCCAAGTATAGAGTTATGTGCATAAATGCTGTGGGGCTGGGGTGAGTATCCAAGTGCTTAAGGGTGATGTGGAGCTGAGGGTGGGAGAGAATCAAAATGCTAAAGGGCCGCAGGCGCAAGTGCATAAGTGACACAGAAGGGAGGTGAAGAAATGAGGGGTTAGTCAGGGAATGCTTCTTGGAGGAGATGTGTCGAGTTACGAAAGGAGAGGGAGTTCCAGGCCAGAGGGAGGATAGGAGTACCGCGTCATCAATGAGACAGAGAAGATTGAGGTGCTTGAGCAGGTTGGCACTGGAGGAGTGAAGTGCGCGGGGCTGAGTTGTAAGTAGGGAATCAGCGAGGTTTGGTCGGAGTGGAGAGCTGATTGAGTTCCCTAAAGCTGATCGAAGGAGTTTGGCATGGAGTTGGATGGACAACCAGTGCAGGTTTTTGAGAAGTGGGGAAACGCAGACTGAATATGTTGTAGACAAATGATCTGGTTGAAGAGTGAAGTAAGGACTTAGGCAGAATATAAGTGCTTTAACCAGCAGGGTGGTAGATTTGGATGGAGAGGAAGGGATGGATTCCAGCGATGTTATGAAGGAAGAACCAATGGGATTTGGGAACTAGCTGAATATGTGGGTTGAATGAATCGAGGATACTGCCAAGGTTATGGACTTGTCAAACAGGGAGGGTAGTGGTGCTGTTTAGAGTGATGGGAAAATTTAGGGGAGGACAGGGTTTGGGTGGGAAGAGGAGGAGTTCTGTTAAATTGGAGTTGTCGGCAGCCATCCAAGTAGAGGTGACCTGAAGGCAGGAGGAAATGCGAGACTACGGAGAAGGAGAAAGGTCGGGGCTGGAGAGGTAGATTGGGGAATCATCCACATAGAGATGGGAGTTGGGAGCGAATTAGTTTAAGTTCGTTGTGGGCAGGGAACGGGACTGTTTATTCTTACATTGTCTCTCCCAAGTGCTTAGTACATGTACACAGTAACTGCACACAGTAAGCACTTAATAAATACGACTGAATGAGTTTTCCAAGGGAGTGAGTGGGTGTAGATGGAGAATGGGGGGGACCCAGACCTACCCTTGCCCATCCCACTCCCTCTCTCGCGCTCTGGCAGGAGGAATGCCCAGGAAATCGTCTGCATCTCACCGGCCTCCGCTCTGGGCCCCAGCCAGGCCCCCGTCACCCTGAGCATTGATCGGGCCAACGTCCCCAACCCGGGTCTCTCCTACACCTACGCCCAGGACCCTGCCATTGCACGCCTGGAGCCTGCCTGGAGCATCTTCAAGTGAGTTCCACCTCCTTTCCTCTCTTTGGCTTTTGGCTTTGGGAGGGGAGGAGGGAGGTGGTGCTGGGGTTGTGGGCAGGTGGCAGGACTCAGGAGGGGCTCACAGCTGTCCTTCCTCCCCGTCCCCACAGTGGCAGCACCACCATCACGGTGACTGGCACCCACCTGCTGACCATCCAGGAGCCCCGCGTGCGAGCTAAATACAGCGGCATCGAGACCATCAATGTGAGTCATTCATTCATTCAATTGTATTTATTGAGCGCATACTATGTGCAGAGCACTGTACTAAGTGCTTGGAATGTACAAATTGGCAACAGATAGAGACAGTCCCTGCCCTTTGATGGGTTTACAGTCTAATCTGGGCTCGGCGCTGCTGGGAAATGCAGTCTCCTTGGACCCAGAGCGAATTGCCCATGGCCGGCCCCCTTACTGACCTCTCCCCCGTTCCTCTTCCCGGGTGTCTCGGGTGTCTTGGCCGTCCCCCCGACAAGGGCCCAGCTGGCAGGCGCGGTCTGAGGTCACCCCCTGTGTGGCCTGGTCCCTGACCCCACAGCTTTGACCCGCAGACATGCCACGTGCTGAACGACACAGTCATGCTGTGCAAGGCCCCAGGCATCTTCTTCAGGAAGCCCCGCCCGCCCCTGGAAGGCGAGCATCCCGACGAGTTCGGCTTCGTGCTGGACCACGTCCAGTCCGTTCGTGCGCTCAACCGCTCGGCCTTCACCTACTACCCCGATCCCAGCTTCGAGCCCCTCGGCCCCGCCGGCGTCATGGACATCAAGCCCGGCTCCCACATCGTTCTCAAGGTTGGTGGAGGGGCCGGGGAGGGGAGGGGTGGTGGCTGCTGGGTGCCGAGAGCACCGGGGCCAGGAAAGCAGCCACGGGTGGGCTACTAGGCCTGAGGACGTTTCTCCCAAGCTCTAAATGCAATTGATTGATGGGTTGATCGATAGGATGGGGACCCAGGCAGCTTGTGACTCCATCCTGGTGACTCTGGCCATTCTGAAGGGGGGGTCTAGGCCATGTGCTTGTGTCTGTTACATTGTAAGATTGTACTCTTCCAATCCCTTAGTGCAGTGCTCTGCACAGGGTAAGCACTCGATAAATACGATTGACTGAGACGGGGGGCGGCCCTCATGTGTCTGTTCTCTTGGGGGTGGGGCCCATCCACCTGGTGCAGGGGAAGAACCTGATCCCCGCCGCCTCAGGCAGCTCGCGGCTCAACTACACGGTGCTGATCGGGACGGAGCCCTGCGCCCTCACGGTCTCCGACAGCCAGCTGCTCTGCGATTCCCCCAGCCAGACCGGGAAGCGGCCCGTCACGGTCAGGCCCCGCGGGAGACTCAGACGGGGAGACTGGGAGCATGGCGGCGTGCCCTCCCCTCCCCTCCTGCTCAGCCCACACCCCTCTCTCCCCCCATGCAGATTCTAGTTGGGGGGCTGGAGTTCTCTCCGGGGACGCTGCACATCTACGCGGACAGCGCCCTGACGCTGCCGGCCATCGTGGGGCTCGGAGCCGGCGGGGGGCTGCTGCTCCTGGCCATCGTCGTGGTGCTCATCGCCTACAAGCGCAAGACCCGCGACGCCGACCGCACCCTCAAGAGGCTGCAGATGCAGATGGACAACCTGGAGTCCCGGGTGGCCCTGGAGTGCAAGGAAGGTATTGGTTGACCAGCCGGGTAGCAGGAGAACTCTGGGCAGCGGGCGGTGTGGGCGGGGGACCCTCGCTACGGCGGGTGGGGGCGGCTCCTGGTGTCCCTGGCCGGGATCTGGATGGGAAGCAGAGTTCTCCACTTCTGGCCTGGCCTCCCCTTCTCCTGATGGCACTCTCCCCAGCCCCATGGTACCCCCATTTTGCCCACCTAACGTGCTCTCTGACCTCTATACTCTCCCCTCCCGCTCTGCCCTCCGTGCCCACTTCCGTGCCCCTCTGCTCGACCCTCCTTCCAGCGTTTGCCGAGCTGCAGACGGACATCAACGAGCTCACCAACAACATGGATGGCGTCAAGATCCCCTTCCTGGATTACAAGACCTATGCCATGCGGGTGCTCTTCCCGGGCATAGAGGAACACCCAGTGCTCAAGGAGCTGGATGTGAGTGTGTCCCGGCCCCGGCCCTGCCCCTGCCCCTCCGCCCGCTCCCAAGGTGACGGTTGCCCTCCCCCTCCCTCCCTTCACCCCACAGACACCGCCCAATGTGGAGAAGGCCCTGCGGCTGTTCGGGCAGCTGCTCAACAGCAAGGTGTTCCTGCTGACCTTCATCCATACACTGGAGGCCCAGCGCAGCTTCTCCATGCGGGACCGCGGCAACGTGGCCTCGCTCGCCATGGTGGCCCTGCAGGGCCGCATGGAATACGCCACCGTGGTGCTCAAGCAGCTGCTCGCCGATCTCATCGAGAAGAATCTGGAAAACAAGAACCAGCCCAAGCTACTGCTGCGCAGGTCTAGATTCCTGGACCCCTGGGCTCCTAGACTAGGGCCTCCCCTCCTCTTCCAGCTTGGCTTCCCTCCTCCTCCCTCCGTTCCCACTCCTCCCCCTCCTGGTCTCTGGGGCGCAGCTGTGGGAGGGGGCCGGTTGTTGGGTGGCCCACGCTGTCAGCCCCCTCTTGCTTCCCACAGCCAGTGGGAAGGAGGAGAGTCTGAGGCTGTGGGCCAGGAGACACTAGGAAAGGAGTAGAGTAGGGCCTAAGTCCCCTGTGAACCCACAATCAATCAATCATATTCATTCAATCTTATTTATTGAGCGCTTACTGTTTGCAGAACACTGTACTAAGCACTTGGGATAGACCAATATAGTAGAGTTGGTAGACATGTTCCCTGCCCACAAGGAGCATACAGTCGAGAGGAGGAACTTACAGTGTAGAGGACTGCTTGACTCACCCCTGTCACACCTTCATCCGTGCCCTGTGGCCAGTTATAGTTGGGCTTCTGGTTTTGGGGTCGAGGTCCTGGCTCTAGGGATTCCCTGTTCTCTCCCCTGATCTGCATCCTCCCTCTAGGTTGTGTTAAGCAACGGGGCATAAGGGAAAGAGCCCATGAATCAATCAGTCAATTGCAATTATTGACTGTTTACTTTGTGCAGAGCACTGTACTGAGCACCTGGAAGAATACAGTGTAACAGTTTTTAGTCATGTTCCCTGCCCACAACAATCTTACAGTATAGAGAGGGCGACACACATTAATATAAATAAGTGCTGTGGAGTTAAGGGTGTATAGAGGATGCAGATCCTCATGCAAGGCAGTTACGGGTCCAGGGTTCTAATCCCAGCTCTACCACTTGTTTGCCGTGCGACCTTGGGTGAGTCACTCGACTTGTCTGTGCCTCAGTTTTCTTATCTGTAAAATGGAAATCCGAAACCTGTTCTCCCTTCTACTTGGACCCTGAGCCCCATGTGGGATGGGGACTGTGTCCGACCCGATTGTCTCGTGTCCTTCTCAGGGCTTAGTACTGTTGTCGCCACATAAAAAGCTCTTACAAATACCCCAATCATTATTTTTACCCCTCGGGGCCTTGCATCTGGGCTTTGTCTTCCCCATCCCCAAACGGGCCCCTCCCTTGCTTTGTCTCCCCACAGTGGGGGCTGAGCCCTCCCTTTCTTTGCTCCTTCAGGACCGAGTCCGTGGCTGAGAAGATGCTCACCAACTGGTTCACCTTCCTCCTGCACAGGTTTCTGAAGGCGAGTTCACGGGAGTGGGTTCCCAGGGCAGGGTGGGTGGTCTGGGGGCCGGCGGGGGGACACCACAGTCGGACTTCTCTCCACCGACTTCCTCCCCACCCAGACTGCACATTCAGCTGAGTTCAGGAACCCCGGGCCCGGCACAGGTTGGAGCAGGAGGCGGGGTGAACAGAGTTCCCTGACCCGGAGAGGGCTCCCCTGCCTCAGTTTCCCCTAAAAGGGCCGTGGGTCCAGTTGAGAAACCTGTGCCCCTGCCCCACCCAGGAGTGTGCCGGGGAGCCGCTGTTCATGCTGTACTGCGCCATCAAGCAGCAGATGGAGAAGGGCCCCATCGACGCCATCACGGGCGAGGCCCGCTACTCCCTGAGCGAGGACAAGCTCATCCGCCAGCAAATCGACTATAAGACCCTGGTGAGGGCTGGGTGTAGGACGCGGGAACCTTGTGCCGGGCTTTCTGGGGGCGTGCTACTCGGTTCCGGGATCTCCTGGGACCCAGGGGAAGGTGGTGCTCAGGGCTAGCTTGCCTGGAGGAGACGTCTGGGAAGATGGGAGCTGCCAACCCTCCCCTCCCATTGTCCCCTTTTTCACCCGTCACTGTCAGACGCTGAACTGTGTGTGCCCAGAGAGCGAGAGCGGCACGGAGGTGCCCGTCAAGGTGCTCAACTGCGACAGCGTCACGCAGGCCAAGGACAAGCTACTGGACACGGTCTATAAGGGCCTCCCGTACTCCCAGCGCCCCAAGGCCGAAGACATGGACCTAGGTGCTGGAGGGAAGCGGGGGCAGGCCTCCTCCCAGCTGCTCCCGAGTGGCCCCGGGATGGTGGGGTTGGGGGCGAGGACTGCTGGGACCCGGGAGGGTCAAGAGGAAGCAGAGAGCTTGGGGAGCGAGGCCACCCCAAACCACAGTAGCCATGCAGCAGGCACACCAGTCCAGTTGCTCTCCAATTCAGCCTCGGGGAATCCCTCCTCTTTCCCTCCCCTCTCCAAGAGATAGTTGGGGAAATGGCAAGGACAGGGGCGGCGGAGGGGTGTGGGAGAAACCTGCCCTGAGGTGTGAGCCCTGAGGTATGAGCCCTGAGGAGCTCCCAATTCAATCATTCATTCAATCGTATTTATTGAGCACTTACTGTGTGCAGAGCACTGTACTAAGTGTTTGAGAGAGTACAATATAACAATAAACAGATACATCCCATACCTACAATGAGCTTACAGTCCAAGGCCATCTGGGGCGGTTCCGGCTTAGCTTCAGTGTGGACCTGGTGCCCCCCAACCAAGCCCACTCCCAAACCGGGGACCTCATTTCCCAGGTTGGCCCAAGGCCGCCTGGGGCCCTCACCCCCAACTTCTTCCCACCTGAGGGTTATCATGCCTGCTTTGTTAAATGCTTCCTGTGTGCCAAGCACTATACTAAGCTTCCTATCTCCTGGCAACAGCTGGAAGTGGCTTGGATTCTGGGACTGGAGGGGTGAGGCAGCCTGGGCTGAGCGGCCCCGGGGATCCCAGGCTGCCCTCCCCCTCGCTGGTCTGGAGGGACTGGCCAGCAGCCATTCCCTTTCTGGCAGTTCCTCCGCGCGTGGCCGGCAGGGGCTGGGCCGGTGGGGCCGACGGGGGCAGGGGGCAGAGTGGTGCCACGGGGCCAGGGCTGCCCCGGTGATCGAGCCGTGCCCCCCGCAGAATGGCGCCAGGGCCGACTGGCCCGGATCACCCTCCAGGACGAGGACGTCACCACCAAGATCGAGTGCGACTGGAAGCGCCTGAACTCGCTGGCACACTACCAGGTGGGCGGCTTGACCTGGGCCCTCAGCTCTAGCCCCTGCAGCTCAAGGGCTCTGACCCCAACCCAGGGCCTCATCACTGAGGCATCCCCCTCCGTGGGTGCAAGGAGAGTCCTGGCTCCCAGCCAGTCTCCAGTTGATGCATCGCCCCCACGATTCACAAGCTCCCTCACCCACCCCTGAGAGCGTCAAGC
The DNA here is from genome assembly GCF_004115215.2 of Ornithorhynchus anatinus. Taxonomy (NCBI): domain Eukaryota; kingdom Metazoa; phylum Chordata; class Mammalia; order Monotremata; family Ornithorhynchidae; genus Ornithorhynchus; species Ornithorhynchus anatinus. The sequence continues at coordinate 18,975,334 of NC_041733.1, read as the reverse complement.
GGAGAGCTTGCCAGCTCCTCCCTGCTGGCCTTCAGGAGGTCAGTCAATCATTCGTATGTATTGTGTGCTTACTGAGTGCAGAGCACTGTACCAAGCGCTTGGGAGAGTACAATATAACAGACACATTCCCTGCCCACAACGAGCTTAGAGTCTAGAGGGGGAGACAGACATTAGTACATAAGTCCTTGGGGCTGGGAGAGGAGACGAATAAAGGGAGCAAATCAAGGCGATGCAGAAAGGAGTGGGAGAAGGGGAAAGAAGGGCTTAGTCAGGGAAGGCCTCTTGGAGGAGATGGGCCTCCCCGCATCGCCACCCCCCGCCCCAGGCGAACAGTTACAACCGGGTCCCTGCAGGTGACGGATGGATCCATCGTGGCGCTGGTCCCCAAGCAGATCTCGGCCTACAACATCGCCAACTCCTTCACCTTCACCCGCTCGCTCAGCCGTTACGGTAAGTCGGCCGCAGGCGGATAATATCAGCCCTGATAACGGTGGGAGTGGTGGCGGTGGTGGCGATGGAGATATTTGAGAAGTGCTTATTGCGTGTCAAGCATGGTACTGAGTGCTGGGCCAGATACGAGTTAGTCTGGTGGGACACAGTCCCTGTCCCTCATGGGGCTTACAGTCTAAGAAGGAAGGACAACGGACACTGACTCCCCGTTTTACAGAAGAGGAAACCGAGACCCAGAGAAGTGAAGTGTCCTGCCTGAAGTACAGCAGGCAAAAGTTGGCTGGTGGCTCTGCCCTCTACCCCCAGAGCCCTTCCCCTTGGGGGTCGGGCCTCTGTCCGGGCCCAGCCCCCCGGGCCGGTCTGAGCTGCCCCCTCCCCCGGCAGAGAGCCTGCTGCGCACCTCCAGCAGCCCGGACAGCCTGCGCTCCCGCGCCCCCATGATCACCCCTGACCAGGAGACGGGCACCAAGCTGTGGCATCTGGTGAAGAACCACGACCACAACGACCACAAGGAGGGGGACCGGGGCAGCAAGATGGTGTCCGAGATCTACCTGACCCGCCTGCTCGCCACCAAGGTGAGGGCCGGACTCCGGCCTTGAGCGGGGGAACCGCCCCCACCCCGGTTGGAACCCAGAGGGGCGGAGGCCGCTTTCCGATCGGGCGGGCGGGCGGGAGACCCCACCGTTGAGAGGGGCGTCCCGGCCCTCGCCCACCCCGCAGGGCACGCTGCAGAAGTTCGTGGATGACCTGTTTGAGACGGTGTTCAGCACGGCTCACCGCGGCTCCGCCCTGCCCCTCGCCATCAAGTACATGTTCGACTTCCTGGACGAGCAGGCTGACAGGCGGCAGATCGGTGACCCTGACGTGCGCCACACCTGGAAAAGCAATTGGTAATGCCACCCGTGACCGCTCCCTTCCCCGACGGACCCCGGGGGCCTAGCAGAGCCCTGGACTTTTCCCTCCCCTCCTCGCTTCTCCAGACCTTTTCACACCTCAGGATGCTCCCATCTATCTCCATAGGCCTCATTAATAATTGTATCAGATGTTTAGCGCTTACCGTCTGCCCGGCACTGTACTTAGCACTTGGAATAGATCGGGTCAAAACATCAGGTTAGACATGGTCCGTGTCCCATATGGGGCTCACAGTAGAAGGAAGTAAGATTTAATCCCCATTTTACAGATGAGGAAACCGAGGCACAGAGAAGTTGAGTGACTTGGCCAAAGTCTCAGAGCAGACTTAGTGGAAGAGCTGGGATGAGAACCCAGGTTGTCTGACTCCCAGGCCCGGCCTCTTTCCATTAGGCCACACTGCTTAAAATCCCCCGGAGCGGCCCCCAACAGCTTCGGGAAATGGGGGATTTAGAGGAGTTCAGAGACTTGCCGAGGTCACCCCACTCACCGAGTCTCCGGACCCCTCACCCGTTCGCCGTCATATTCCGGGCAGGTGGACCTGGGGTCAAGTTGGAGGGATACCTTCCTTTGCCCCTGCCACTTCCCCATCGATCTGAGGACTCTTCACTCTCTTCTCCCCCACCCCACCCCCCACCCCACTTCAGTCTCCCTCTGCGCTTCTGGGTCAATGTGATCAAGAACCCCCAGTTCGTGTTCGACATCCACAAGAACAGCATCACGGATGCCTGCCTGTCAGTGGTGGCCCAGACCTTCATGGACTCCTGCTCCACCTCGGAGCACCGGCTGGGCAAGGACTCCCCCTCCAATAAGCTGCTCTACGCCAAGGACATCCCCAGCTACAAGGCCTGGGTGGAGAGGTGGGCGGTAGGGCGTCGGGGCAGGGGCTTGGACAGGGCTAACTTTTCCCGTCAGCCAGCAGGGCGGCTGACCCCCGTGTCCAACCCGCTGGGGTCAGAGGGGGTCCGGCAGTGCCGAGACCCCGGGTGGCGGATGAGAAGGATGGAGTCGATAGTGCCTAGCGGAGAACGTAGCTGCCATCCCCGCTGGCCGCCTCCCTCCCCTGGCAACATCACGTGACAGCTGGGCCGACCGGCAGGCCCGGCAGACGGCACCCTGAGAGAGCCAGGAGGAGAAGAGGGCTGGCCGCCCTCGGGGCTGGCGCCATCCCTCGTCCCTCTGCCGAGCCGGGCGGGGGCTGAAGATGGGAAGTGGACCTCTCCTTGCCCTGCCGTCCCCCTGACCAAAGACGACCCAGAGGGGCCCCGAGAGACAATTGCAGCATCATTCCTCCCCTTCACTTGGGGCCGAGGGCAGAGCACGACTTCATCCATCTGCCCTCCAGGCCCCTGGCTCCCCCTTGAAGGATTAAGCAGGGTGGGGGGCTGAGGTTTCACAAGGGGCTTTTTTATGGGGGGAGGTGCCTCTATGTCTCCCTTCGGCTCTGCTACCCCTACCGTCGCCCCCACAGGTACTACCGTGACATCTCCAAGATGGCGGCCATTAGCGACCAAGACATGGATGCCTACCTCGTGGAACAGTCGCGGCTCCACGCCAACGAGTTCAACACCCTTAGTGCCCTCAGCGAGCTCTACTTCTATATCAACAAGTACCGGGAGGAGGTCTGTTCAACGGCCCCCCTTAACCCCTTCCCCATCGCAGCCCCCCGGGTCAACCGCTGCCCAGCCCAAGCTTTGGCCCCGTGGTGGCTGTTCCAGGAACCGTGCTGCCCGCTGGCGACCTCTGGGGCAAAATGCCAGTCGCCTCCCCGACCCCCAACCCTCTCCGCCCCTGACCCCCATCTCTTCCTGGCCTTCTGCAGATCCTCACCGCTCTGGACCGTGATGCCTACTGTCGGAAGCATAAACTGCGACAGAAGCTGGAGCAGATCATCAGCTTGGTATCCAGTAACAGCTGAGAGGGGTCGGGGGGGGGGGAGTCGGTGGCCCCCGCCCTCGAGGCCCTCCCACCCCGCGGTTGGACAGGCCCCACTCTCAACCCTGGAGCCTGGAACCTGGCCCCCTCCTCTCCGCTTTCCAGCTTCTGGGACCCACTGGGGGTGGAGGGGGGAACCGGCACCCAGTTCAGTGAAACCAACCCCGCTAGGGGGTGGGGTGGGGAGAGATTTGGGCAGACGCTCCCTCCCTTCACCAACTCCTCTCAGCAGCAGGACGAAGCGGGCACCCTCCCCGCCCGCCTCTAGGTCTGGCAGAATGTGAGTTCATGGGCAGCGACCCCACCCCCGGGACATTCCCTCCCACTCTAGATGGATCCCACCAGTGCCTCCGCCCGCGGGGCCTCTGGGGGGATCCGTACTTCGTGCCTTTCTTCCAGGGCCCAGGTGGCTGGGCACAGCGGCCGGGGGGGCGCCGGGGGGGGCCCCGCCTCCCCTCACTTACCTCCAGAGCTGTATTTTCCAACAGCAATATCCTACCCCAGCCTCTAGCCCGGCCCCTCGGTCCTCCTAGCCTCCACACCCCCCGTCCCCTACCGGCTCCTCAGCATGGGTGAACCAGACCGGAGAGCGGCGGGGGACCAGGGCCAGGCTTGGGCAGAGTCTCTGAGTGGATGTCCCCGGATCCAGGGCCAGCCGGAGGCTCCCGGGAAGAGCAGGGTTCCCCTGGCAGCAGCCCAATGCCATCAGGAGTCGGGGGCTCCCTCCCAACGCCCCCTCCCCCCTGGCTTCTGTCTAAGATGTGCGTTAGCGGCAGGCGGGTCTCCCTGCTCCCTGTCCTATTTATGTGTCCTTGTTCCCCTCCCTTCTCTATTTATTTAATTTAATCACCCCCCTCTACACACACTTCTCCCCAGCTCCCGCACAGCTTGTAAGTAACAACCCTGGAGGTGGGGGCTCAGGTGGGTCGGGAGCCCTGGGAGCACCAAACTATGCTGACTACCTGCCTCTCCCCCTCTCCGGTTTGGCGTGGGGTGGCCAGGAGCCAGGGAGAAGGCTTGGGAGCTTTACAGATCCCCGATGTCACCCCCAGAGTTGCTGAGGGAAGCCCCTTCTCTCCTGTGCCTGCCTGCCTCCACTGCCCTTCTGCCTCCCTGATCTTCTTGCTTCCCCCTGACTCTGGCCAGCGATGATGCCCCCCTCCGCTCCCCACCCACCTCGCCAAAGCCTCCCCCGGTGCTGGCTCCTCCCCACGTCCTCCTCGGCAAACTGGTCCTTGGAAACCAGCAACCTAAATACCCTCTGGACCCCCACGCCCTTGACCCCAGGAGGGGCTTGGGTCTGGGTCTGGGGTGGGGTGGAGGGGAACTGGTGGTACCGGGGGAGGAGGGGGAGGAGGGCGAAACAGAGCAGGCCACGGCCCTGGGACTTGATCTAGGGTGGGGGCTTCCCAGGTTCATTGTCCTCTGGCCACCTTCTGGAGCCAGCTGGCCCCTGAGGCTCAGGACCTCCAGTCCCAGTGGCCCAGGGGAAGTGAAGTGGGGGTGGGGGTGAGCTGCAGATATACCTGACCCAGAAAAGCAATAACAAGGAGCCTGGCAAAACTGCCATTGCCCGCCAGCCTGCCTGCCTGCCTGCCTGGACTGAGGTAGTTGGGGCTCTGGGTGACCCTCTCCCTTTCCCCACCCCCTCCCTTGCCAAGGGTCCCGTGCCACCCACCCTACTCTAGCAGCAGTGCCTTTCACCTGCTTTATGCCCATTATCCCTGGTAAGGTTGGAGCTGGGGAAACTGAGGCAAGGAGCCTCCCTCTATCTCCCCCCCACCTCCCCAGATCTGCCCGGAGAGGTCAGAGTTGTCTGCTCTCTGCCACCCTCCCTCGGCCCCATCTCAGAAGGCCAAGCTGCTCCCCCATTCCCCGCTCCAGATTGCTGCCTCAGTTTCCCACCCCCGGGACCCCCCAACTGGGAAGCAGGAACCTCAACCCCACCCAGAGCCTGAATCTGAGCCGAGCCTGCCGGAGCCGGGCCCCTGAGCCGCGCAGTATAGAGACATATATATATATATGTATACGTGTGTATATATATAGTCCATAGAGCTATAAATATTGAGAGAGAGAGAGAGAGAGACCAAGAGGCCCCAGAGACGTTCGTGTTTCCTTGTGACGTATATCGAGTAGTTTCGATGGAGAATTTAAAAAGTGAAAAGAAAATGTGTAAAGGGCAATACACCAAAACCCCGGAGTTGGACGAGGTGTTCCACTCCCCTTCCCCCCTCCCTCCAACCCCCCCCCCCCCCCGGGGCTGGGACCCTCTGAGAGGGTGTGTGTGTGTGTGTGTGTGTGTGCCCGAGTCCCCTGCCCCCTCCCTCCCCATTCGCTCTGGTGTCCTGTGAAGCAAAGGGACGGTGCCTTATTCCTTAATTTATTCAGTCTTGTAGGGATCCGTGTAAATTATTCCTGGATGTAGAAATTCCCTGTACAAAGCGGGGTCCGGCCTGAGGACCAAGCCCCTGTAAATAGTGTCCGTCCCCCCCAGCCTGGGGGTTCCCCACTCCCGCCCGCATGAGCTTTTTATTTTTTCAGTTTCTGATTATTTTCTTTTGCTAATTAAATGCTGGAAACAGTGCCTGGTGTGACTGTCGTCCGGGCCGAGGGCTACTGGATTCTCCTCCCCGTCAGACCTGGCTCTGTGGCCTCGGCCCCGGAGGGACACGTGCTGGACGGACTGGGGCCGGGGGGATGGTTTCATCTGGGCAGAACTGGGCCCCGTGCTCTGGCCAGAAAACGTTCCCGGGACAGGACCGCTTGTGGCTTCCAGGAGTGGGGTGGGGGGATGGAGTGGGAGCCCTTGGTCAAGACCAACTGGCCCCTTATCACCACACCGAGGTACCCCGGAAGCCGCTGGTGGTTCTCCAGGGTTTATTGAGCGAAGGCCGGCTGGAGATAGAATAATGGCCTGGGCCTACAGAAGGGAACGATGCAAGTAAAGACAGAACCCCTGCCCCAGAGAGGCTACTAATTGCTGGGGCATGGTGGGGTGACAGGCCCAGGAGAAGGCATTCGCCCCAAGCAACGGTCCAAGATCCTGTCCCCTCCTGCAGCCAATACCTGTGAACAGCCCCAGGTCTATGCCCCCTGAGGCTGGCCTGCTTCTACTCCTGCTAGAGATGGGGCCTCAGGTCTATTCAAGCCTCCCCGGCCCACACTCCCACTTTCTCCCAGAAAAAGAATTGTATTTATTAAGCACTTACTATGGACTAAGCACTAGGGGAGCTACCAAATAAGTCAGACACAGTCCCTGTCCCATAGAGGGCTCACAGTCCCGGGGGGAGGTTACTGAATCCCCAATTTACAGATAAGGAGACTGAGGAACAGAGAAGTTAGCGACTCCCCCAAGGTCACAGCAGTAAGAGGCAGGACGAGAATTAAAACCAATTCTAATTCTAATCCCCAACCCCTCAGAGTAACATGATAACATGTGCACTTTGTGGAGCCACGCTGACTTTACATGATCCTAGGGTGCTTTTTTTTAATGACATTTGTTAAGCAGTTAGTATGTGTCAGGCATTGAACTAATCACTGGGGTAAATACAAGATCATCAGGTTGGACACAGTCCCTGTCCCTCGTGGGGTTCATGATCTTAATCCCTAGTTTACAGATGAGGGAATTTAGGCCCAGAGAAGTGAAGTGACTTGCCCAAGGTCACCCAGCAGACAAGCGGCAGTGTCAGGATTAGAACCCAGGTCCTCTGACTCTCAGGTTCTCCAGGGGGACCCCCAAACCCCCCCTCTTGTGCTGGAGCTCTGTGCTTCCTCACCACCAGGTCTGGACGGATTCTGGCACCACCTCTGAGCCGGAACCCGGACCCGGGAGCCCAGGCAGAGGGAAGCTGGCGCAGGAAACCTGCAAGTGGGCATAAAAGTGGTGGTTCTTTGTGCCAGTTGAAATCGGGGCTGGGGGTTTTAAGACCACACAAGGACCACTGGAGCCTAGACCCCAGTCAAGAGCTCTAAGAAAGGCAGTTGGAGGGAGGAGTGTGAAGAGAATGGTGGGGTGAAATGGAGGATGGGGGGAGACATGTTAGGAGAATTGTAAGATGGAGGATGTGGGGAGAGAGAGAAGCTTGGGGCTGGAGCAGGAGCTAGATTGGGCTGCGGTCTCCTCCCCACCAACACTCTCTCGCCCCAGATAGGGCAGGCAAGGGTTAGGGTTAAACTGAGGGCCCAGAGGCAGGGGATTGATCATGGAGACCCTCCGGACCAGCTTCCTTATCGTGGGGTGGGGGTGGGGAGCTGAGCTCATTAGCCAGTGATCATTCCTCCGCCCCAACCATCCCTGGCTCCTCCCTGGTCCCAGAAGGCGAAAGGGGGAGGTGGGAAAGGGGTGTACAGGGCCTCCCTCCACCACCAAACAAGAAGCCCCTACAGTGTGGGGTGGTGGAGAGGAGTTCAGGTGCTTGATTCCCTTCTGCTCGGCTCCACTATCTAAGAGGGGAGGCTCTGCAAGCTGCCATCTCCCCCCACCCCCAGTCTGCTTCCCTTCCGATCATCAGCTGGGGCCACTTAGCTTTGTCAGCAACCCCGTGCCGCTTACTAAATGAATGATGGTGGCGGCAGGGGAGGGAGGAAGGGGGTGTAGATTCATTCATTCTCCCTCTCTTTCCCTGAATATATATCACAGCTGCTCCAGGAGGATCTCTAAGCATTTGGAAAATAGAGGCTCCTCTCTCCCTCTGCTTGCCCCTTCCTAATTCCCATCCTTGGGAGCTGTTACCCTCCCTCAGGCCTCAAGGAACACCCACGTTTCCCGGCCTATAGGAGTCTGGGGAACTGAGGCCAGGGCTCCCCGCAGCTGAAGCTTTTGGGCGGGTAGGGGGCTGCACACAGGTTGGGGAGTGTCTTTCTCTGGAAATCTCTACCGGTCATTCTGCCTGCCTGGGCTGGGTATGGTCCGATATGGCAGCCAGCCTACCGAGCCTCCGTCCGCTGGGTGTTTCTGAGAGGAGTCGATATTATTGCCACATCCCATCTGCCCTCCAGAAACTGTGCTTGGGTGGGAATGAGGAGCAGGGGCTGACTGAGGCCGCTCTCTTCTCCTTCTCTAAGGCCATATCCTCCTCTGCCTGCCCGGGCCGAGGGCAGCCATCTGGAGGCAAGTGAGCCAGCCAGGCTCTTGGCCAAGTCCCTCCCCATGCCAGCCCCAGGGCAAACGCACTCTCCCACGCAGCGACTCCTTTTCCCAGCCAGCCTGCGGGGGCTAATTGGTTCATTAAGCCCACTTTATTAGACTAACGAGCACCTGCATTGGCAGGCTCGTCTGACTCTGCTCTGCCTCCGGGCCCCACCCTGTTTGCTACCTCAGTTTCCCTTCGACCAGGGCTTCGGGATCTACTTAAACAAGAGAGGGAGCAGCTTCCAGGGTGAGTCGAATTCTACGTGAGCGGCCTTGGGGTTTTGTCCAATAACGGTAATCCAGCATCTGATTTCTTCTGTCCCCCCTCTGGTTTGATGGAGCCTAATTAGTTTCCCTTGGGCAAGGGGCCTTGAGGGTTAGGAGGAGGAAGAGGAGGAGCACAAAGAATCTCTGTGGCCCCTGGCACTGGGTGGCCGGGCCCTCTAGCTCCTTTCATGCCACCTTCTTTCACCAAAGAAAGCCCAGCACCATCTCAGCTCCTTTACACGGTGGGCACTCTGGAGCTCATTTAGATCTTCTCCCTCAGTGCAGTGGCCCCGGGGCCACCCTCTGCCAACCTGGCAGGGACCAGTCCAGGATGAGAGGTGCCAACTGGATACCCCTCACCCCTGCTCTCTGTTCCTCACGAGCTCTAGTCTTAGAGGCTGCCCCTCAGAAAAGGAAACGAGGGCTGTCATCTCCCCTTCCCAGTCCTCCCCCTTCCCTAGCCCCGGGCTTTGGGACTCCTGCTGAGAGGCAATCTGGGAATCTGCCCTGCTTCTGGAGCTCCTCCCTCCTTCAGTGGGAACCGGGGCAGAGAGGGCAGCGCTGAAACTACATGGTGAAGGATTTAGGCTAGACTGGCCCCGGGGACGTGTGATAGCTCCTTTCTAGGGGATCTCCTGACCCCTTCAATCAATCAATTGTATTTATTGAGCATTTACTGTGTGCAGGGCACTGTACTAAGCGCTTGGGAGAGTACGGCACAATACAACAGATACATTTCCTGTCCACAACGAGTTACAGTCTAGAGGGGGAGACAGAAATTAATAAAAATAAATTATGGTTACGTCCATAAGTGCTGTGGGGCTGGGGGAGGAGGTGGTGAATAAAGGGAGCAAGTCAGGGCAATGCATAAACGAACTGGGAAAAGAGGAAAGGAGGGCTTAGTCAGGGAAGGCCGCTTTGAGGAGATAGGCCTTCAGTAAAGCTTTGAAAGTGGGGAGAGTAATTGTCTGCTGGATATGAAAAGGGAGGGTGTTCTAAGCTAGGGGCAATATGTGGGTAAGATAGACTAGATGGAGGTACAGAGAGTAGGATGGCATTAGAGGAACGAAGTGGGTGGGCTGGGTTACAGCAGGGGCTCGGCAAGATAAGGTAAGGAGGGGAAAAGGTGATTGAGTGTTTTAAAGCCCATGGTAAGGAGTTTCTGTTTGATGCAGAGGAGGGTGGGCAACCACTGGAGGTTCTCGAGGAATGGGGAAATATGGCTTGAACGTTTTGGTAGAAAAATGATCCGGGCAGCAGAGTGAAGTATGGACTGGAGTGGAGAGACGGAAGGAAGGAAAGCCAACAAAGGAGGCTGATACAGTAATCAAGGTAGGATAGGATAAGTGCTCGGATTAACGTGGTAGTTTGGAAGGAGAGGATTTTAGCGATATTTAAAGGTCGAACCAACAGGATTTAGTGATGGATTGAATATGTGGGCAGGCAGGAGGAGGGAGAGGGAGGAAGGAAGAGTCTGGGGGCTTTGCCAGCACTGACAGGGAGATAGCTGGGTCCCAGCTAACCTCCAGGCCGCAGCTGAGGGCCCAGCTGAGGAGCTTCTCTGGGCTGGACAAGGGGCCGGGGGAGTGGACGCACCAGGCTGAGGTCCAGAAAGGACCCTGCGGGCCAGCCTGTCGACACTGGGTTAACTGGGTTTGTTGCTGAATTGCACTCTCCAAGCACTTACCACAGGGCTCTGCACACAGTAAGTGCTTAATAAATACGATTGAATGAATGAGTAAATTGAATGAACTAGGTCTGTTTACTTGTACTGATGTTTGTCTCCCCACCTCTAGACTGTGAGCCAGTTGTGGGCAGGGATTGTCTCTATTGCTGTATTGTACTTTCCAAGCACTTAGTACAGTGCTCTGCACACAGTAAGCGCTCAGTAAATGCAATTGAATAAATGAATGGGTCCAGTACCCCTGCCCTAGCCTAACTTAAATCTTTCACAGTGCAGTTGCGGTGCTGCCCTCTGCCCGCTCTGCCCCTGTCCCCATTGGAGGAGGGAGGAGCTCCAGGAGCAAGGCAGTCTGAGAATTCAGACATTCCCTGACCCTCTCAGTCGGCCTCAATCGTATTCATTGAGGGCTTATTGTGTGCAGAGCACTGTACTAAGCACTTGGGATAGTACGATATAACAGTGTGACAGATCCATTCCCTGCCCCCAGCAAGCTTCCCGTCCCAGAGCCCAGGTGTTTCAGGCGGGAGAAGGGGAAGGGGAGAGGATGGCTCTCATTTCCTTTTCTGAATGGCAGCCCCTAGAATTAGGGTTCGTGAGGGGCAGAGAGCAGGGCAGAGGGTTATCCTGCTGGCAGCTCGGAGCCTGGACTGGTCCCTGCCAGGTTGGCAGAGGGGTGGCCCCGGGACCACTGTACTAAGAGTGCAAAGAGTTAACTGAGAGTCCTGAGAGCTGGACGGGTGGCCATTCTGCCTCGGGGAATAGGGCCAGGCAGTACACACTGCCCGCTCTCCAGCAACTTCTCTCGAAGAAAAACACCGCCTGTGATTTCCAGGTAATGGCGCTGCTTCTGGCCTGGATAAATTAGTATTTTCTTGTTTCTATAGTGGGGCTGCAGGGCACCGGTCTGCAAGGGGACGGGCTGGTGGGCGGAGCTGGCTGTGCTGGCTGCCCTGGCTGCTGCAGAGAACTCGCTGGAGGTCATAGGCCTTCTGGCCACCTTCCAATTTGCCGTTCTGCCACTTCTGGGGGGATTCAGTGATGGGGGAGCTGAGAGGGGAAGGGGAAAAAAGGGGTTGGGGTCTGATCGGGGGCCTGGGGAAGCTGACCCCCAGGATGGGCAGCCTGAGACTATCCCCTATCTTATCTGGAAGTTCCCAGTTATCCCACCCCTTCCCTTAAGGGGAAGGCAACTCCAAGGGGGGCTTCTTGGACCACCCAAGCCCAACTCCCAGACTAGGCTTGGGTTCCTGAGGACCCCAGCCCCCAGACTTGAAGGTGGGGAGGGGCAGGCAGGTCTGGATCATGAGGACTCTGAATGGAGGGTAAGACTGGAAAGCCCCAGGAACCGAGAAGCCCCGGGGCCTAGTGGATGGAGCACAGACCTAGTGCTCAGCGCTTAGTACATTGCTCAGCATTTAGAATAGTGCTCAGTGTTTAGAACAGTGCTTGACACATAGTAAGTGCTTCACAAATACCATCATTAGAAGGACATGGATCTGCTATGTGATCTTGGACAAGTCACTTTGCTTCTCGTACCGCAATAACCTCATCTGTAAAATGCGCATTTACTACTGTGAGCCCCATGTGGGACACACACTGTCCAACAGCATGTCTTAGTGGATGGAGCACAGGCCTGGGAGTCGGAAGGTCATGGGATCCAATCCTGGCTCTGCCATATGTCTGCTGTGTGACCTTGGGCAAGTCACTTTTATGTGCCTCAGTTGCCTCGTCTATAAAATGGGGATTAAGAACGGGAGCCCTATGTGGAACAAGGGACTGTGTCCAATCTGCCTACTTAATATCTACTCCAGCGCTTAGAACAGTGCTTGGCACATAGTAAGCACTCAACTAGTACCACTATTATTATTATTATCTACCCCCCCCCCCCCTTAGAACAGTGCTTGGCACAAAGTAAGTGATTTAACAAATACCATAAAAAAGGGGGGAAAAATCCGGAAGCATCCCCCAGGAGGTGGAAGTCGAGCAGAAAGGCTGTGATCCCGGATCCCCAGGGAACCCTGCGACCCCACCCCCGTGGGGCCTTCGAGCCCCAGTCACTAGGGCCCAGACCCCTGCGGGGCTGCGAGGCCGCAATAGAAGAGTCTGGAAAACGTCAGGATTTTTTATTTTCCCTTTCAAGTCGAAAATCTGCCGAGGGATATGGGCGGGGAGGGTCTCTGGGAAGAGAGCGAGCTCTGGCTTCCCGTCCGCCCCTCCCACCCGCCCCCCAACCCTTAAATCTACTCCTGGCAGGCTCAGGAGGGAGATTTCCTAATGGGAATCGCATAGAAGTTCAAACCTGCCTCGTAAAGATGAATTACGACTGGGGGGGGCTTTTAGCCTACGAATAGCCGGCAGATAGGCCTGCTTGCAACGCACAGCAGAGCAGAGCAGAGGCAGCCCCCTCCCCCAACTGCGCTCGGCGCTGCAGTGAGGGGGCTGGGCCGGCAGGGGGCGCCCGAGGTTGCAGGGGGCGCTGGGCGCTGCAGTGGCGGGGGCTGGGTCGGCAGGGGGGCGCTCGACGCTGCAGTGCGGGGCTGGGGCGGCAGGGGGCGCCCGGGAGGCGCTAGGCGCTGCAGTGCGGGGATGGGGCGGCAGGGGGCGCCCGGGAGGCGCTCGGCGCTGCAGTGCGGGGCTGGGGCGGCAGGGGGCGCCCGGGGGCCCAGGCGGGGAGCACGCGGTGGGCAGGGATGGTCCCCGTTTCTGGTTGTAGTCGCTCTTTCCCCAGCGCTTAGTACAGTGCTGGGTACGCAGTAAGCGCTTAATAAATGCGACTGAATGAATGAATGCTCGCCCCATCTCTCCAGCCGGGAGGAGGGAGCCCAGCCCCGCTTCGGCTGCAGGGGGTCGGGAAGCTGCTCGGGGGAGGGGGGAGGTTGAGATGAGGGTCCCCGATGCCCCAGGAGATTTCTCAGCTGGGAGCCCCGAAGGTCCTGGAGGTGTCAGTCAACCAATCCTATTTATTGAGCTCTTAGTGTGTGCTGACCTCTATACTAAGCTCTTGGGAGAGCGCATTATAACAGAACAGACACATTCCCTGTCCAAGACGAGCTTACAGTCTAGAGGGGGAGACAGACATTATTATATTTGTAATTCCTTTATTTATATTAATGTTGGTATTTGTTAAGTGCTTACTATGTGCAGAGCACTGTTCTAAGCGCTGGGGTAGATACAGGGTCATCAGGTTGTCCCACATGAGGCTCACAGTCTTAATCCCCATTTTATAGATGACTTGCCCACAGTCACACAGCTGACAGGTGGCAGAGCCGGGATTCGAACCCATGACCGCTGACGCCCAAGCTCTTTCCACTGAGCCCCGCTGCTTCTCTGTCCAGATATGTCCAGACAATTGTATGTAGACTGGAAACGAGGCTGTAAACTCCTCCTCTAGACTGTAAGCTCGTTGTGGGCAGGAAATGTGTCTATTGTTATTTCGTACTCTTCCGAGCGCTCAGTACAGTGCTCTGCAGACAGTAAGTGCTCAATAAATACGACTGACTGAATGACTAGTAATAATGATGGTATTTGTTAAGCGCTTACTATGTTCCAAGCATTGTTCTAAGTGCTGGGGTGGGTACAGGCTAATCAGGTGGTCCCATGTGGGGCTCACGCTTTTAATCCCCATTTTCCAGTTGAGTTAACCAAGGCCCAGAGAAGTGAGGTGACTTGTCCAAGGTCACACAGCAGACGAGTGGCGGAGCCGGAATTAGAAGCCACGTGCTCTGACTCCGAAGCCGGGGATCTTTCCAGGAGGCTGGGTCTGGGCCCTTGACCCTTGGCTTAAAAGATGGGGGGGAATAGAAAGCCTGGGTGCCAGCCAAGTGGAGGCGGGGCTGGGGGTCAGGCTGGGGGTCAGACTGGGGCCCTACTGCTGTGAGACCTGTCAACAAGCATCCCCCCTCCCCTCCCCAGGCACATGCCCCCTGCTCCTTCTACTCTAACCCCCTTCTCTCCCAGGCGCAACCAGTTGTTTTGGTTGGCTGGGCTCAGGGACGGTCTGTCTACCCCGCATGCAGTGCTGCAGAGAAACTGGGATAGCGGGGCACCAGGGATGGTGCCAGAGAGGAAAGAGATGAAGCCTGCAAGGGTTGGATTGTTGCTCTTGATAATAATGATGTTGGCATTTGTTAAGCGCTTACTATGTGCAGAGCACTGTTCTAAGCACTGGGGGAGATACAGGGTCATCAGGTTGGCCCACGTGAGGCTCACAGTCTTAACCCCCATTTTAATAATGTTGGTATTTGTTAAGCGCTTACTATGTGCAGAGCACTGTTCTAAGCGCTGGGGTAGATACAGGGTCATCAGGTTATCCCACGTGAGGCTTGCAGTCTTCATCCCCATTTTACAGATGAGGTAACTGAGGCACAGAGAAGTGAAGTGACTTGCCCCAGGGCACACAGCAGACATGGGATTAGAACCTATGACCTTCTGACTCCCAGGCCCATGTTCTACCCACTTTACCATGTTGCCCTCCTCCTCACTCCATACACGCCCAGCCCAGCCTGGCCCTTCCCAGCCTGCTACCCCAAAGCACATTATTTTTTTCAAGTGGTATTTGTCAAGTGCTTACTATGTGCCAGGCACTGTACTAAGCGCTGGGGTAGATACAAGCTAATCGGGTTGGACACAGTCCATGTCCCACTCGGGGCTGAGAGTCTTAATCTCCATTTTCCAGATGAGATAACTGAAGCTCAGAGAAGAACCCAGGTCCTTCTGACTCCCAGGTCCACTCTCTATCTGCACCTAGTAAGCGCTCAATAAATAGGACTGAATGAATGAATGAATGCTTCTCTGCATTCAGCCCAGGCCCTTGGCCAAGTCCCTCACTCCACTAGCCAGGGATGGGATGTTCCCTTGGGGCTCTAGAGTGGGAAAAAGTCACTGATCAGATTTGCCTTCCTCGGGCTGCCTTTTTTTTTTTTAATGGTATTTGTTAAGTGCTTACTATGTGCCAAGCACTATTCTAAGAGCCTGGGATAGATAAAGTTACTCAGGTTGGACACAGTCCCTGACCCACTGGAGGCTTGCAGTCTTAATCCCCATTTTCCAGAAGAGGTAAATGAGACCTAGAGAAGTGAAGTGACTTGTCCAAGGCTACGGAGCAGGCAAGTGGCGGAGCCAGGATTAGCCCTCACCTCCTTCCGACTCCCAGGCCCGTGCTTTATCCACTAGGCCAAGTTGCTTCTCTTGCACCCGGTACCACTGCCAGAAAACTTTCCTCCCCTCGCCCGCAGTCCCGGGCAGAGCGGAAAGGCCAAGACCATTCCAGGAGGATGGTCCCAGAGCCAAGCCGGAGCCCCTCACTGCCTGGGGGGTGGGGGTGGGATGGGGGTGGGGGGGAGGTGCTCAGAGCAGGGCTGGGCCCTCAGCCCCCTCCCCACGTCTTCCGTTCCAGTGGCTCACTTGCCCCACTACCATGTGGCAGAGAGAAGCTACAGGTTAGCCCAGGTTTCCAAGTTTTCCAACCCGCGGGGCTGCTATTCCCTTGTAGGGATTCCCAGCTTGGAGCTGCCAGCTCCACCCCAGCCTCAGTCCAGCCCTGCCCTGGCCCCTCCCTTCCCCCTCAGCCTGGCACCTTCTCTGGAAAGAGGCGCTGAGCCTGGGTCCAAATTCCCATCGCCCTAAAAGGAGAAGGCCAAGGAGGCTGAGGAGGGAACACTGGCCAGGGCCCGGCAGGCAGGGCAGGGCGGGGGTGGCCGGAGGGTGGCTATCTCTCTCCATTCCTCTCACCCCCACCCCTGAGGACTTATTTAAATTGCAATCCTGGAATTTCAATGGCCCTGGGGGAGGCTTTAGATCCCTGTTAACCCCAACTCTTCCCTCGACACTGCTCAGCCCCTCGTCCCCTCTGCCCACTTCTCCCCGGGCATCCCCCCGACCCTCCAGCCCCAGATCCCTCTGTGTCCTCAGACTCTGCCAACCCCCCAGGCCGCTGCCAGTGTCATCTGGCTGCCAGGCTTCTCCTCTGGCCCATGGCGCGTGTGGAGCTGCAGGGGAACGGGTGGGAAGGGAGGCTTTCCCGTGCAGGAGTCAGAGCCTGGAATGGGCCTGGCGGAGCCTCTGGAGTTGGGGACCGAGCGACCTCCCTGCCTGCCCCCCACCCCCCGCCCTCCTTTCCTTCTCCCTTGCCTTCCCAGGCCCAAGAGTCAGGCTGGCAGAGAGCAAGGCTTCTGTGAGGTAATTCTCCCCTCTCCCCCGGGCTGCTCCTCCCCTCCTGACTTCTCCGGGCTCCTTGAGCCAGGTGCCCAGAGGGCCAATGGCTCCGGGACTTTGGTCCCTGAGCCAGGGTCCCTGTGGGCACCCCGATCCCCAATGGGAGCTCCTGCCTCCCACTTACAAGCCTCTCACTCGACCCAGACGTTAGTTACCTCATACTGGCAGGACGGGAATGGGTCAGGGGGTGGCGAGGGACAGATGAAGAAACTGAGGTGGAGAGAGAGTCCAGCAGGCCCAGCAAGAGTCAGGGGTAGGGCCCTGCTCTCCTGGCTCCCAGCCCAGCTCGGTTCTTTCTCCAGATCTTGCAGGCTGCCTCATTTTCCCCTCTTCTTAGGAGCATGGGGCCTTTGGGGCCAGGCTGAGGCACCTTTGCCTCCTCTGTGGATTCCCTTTTTTAGGGAAAAAAAGGTATTTATTAAGCCCTGTGTGCCAGGCACTGTACTAAGCACTGGACTGGATACAAAATCACTATACCATAGAACAGGTATCTAATCCCCATTTTACTGATAAGGAAACTGAGGCACAGCTAGTACACCTTAAGCTCCTGTACATTCTAAAGACCTTGGGGTCAAGGATCGTGTCTAGCTACTTGTATTGTCCTCTATCAAGTGCTTAGTACAGTGCTCTGCACCTAGTAAACTCTCAACAGTCTCCCCTTGACTGTAAACTCATTATGGGCATTGTTGTGCATCAGTCTGTCAGTCTATGGTCTGGCTGGCCAGACCTTGGTCACACAGAGGCTAGAGAGTGCCCAGCTCCTCAGCAATTGTGTGCATATCTATAATTTATTCATTCAATAGTATTTATTGAGAGCTTATTATGTGCAGAGCACTGTACTAAGTGCTTGGAATGTACAATTCGGCAACAGATAGAGACATTCCCTGCCCAATGACGGGCTCACAGTCTGTATAACCACCGTTTAATTCTACTCGTCTGCACTTGTCTGCTGTGTGACCTTGGGCAAGCCACTTCACTTCTCTGGGCCTCAGGTACCTCATCTCGCCGTAGGGCGTCCTGGGTCATGGCGTCGGCCTCATCCAAGATCACGAGTTTAAAACTTTTCTTAAATATCGTCCTGATGCTGGCAAAACTCAGGACGGGTCCCCGGACGATATCTATTCTTCGGTCATCGGAAGCATTTCAGCTCGAGGACCATGGAGTTGAACTCCCTCTCTCTGTAGAGTTGCTTGGCACTGGCCAAGATGGTGGATGTCTTTCCCGTGCCCCAGGGGGCCGTAGAGGAGCAGGTGGGGCAGTCTGTCTTCGCTGATAACCTTCTGATTACTACTTAGGATGTCCTGGTGGGAAATGAGATCGTCCAACTTTTGAGGCCCGGTATTTCTCCGCCCGGGGCAGGTTCCTGTGCTTGGCGGCCTCCATGGCGCCTCTGGTCAGGGCTCCCGCCAAGACCCGTCCACTTCCCCGGGGTTATTTATATTAATGTCGGCCTCCCCCTCTAGACCATAAGCTTGTTGTGTGTGCTTATTGTTGTACTGTACTCTCCCAAGCGCTTAGTACAGTGCTCTGCAAGCGCTCAATAAATACCACTGAATGAATGAATGCGGGGCAGGAACCAGTCTGTGGCTCTTGGGTGCCCCCCTGGTGGCCATGGGGACAAGCCCCGGGGCCATAGAGGACCTGTGACCACTGACCCCTAAATCAGTCACAGAAACCCCCCCCCAAAACAGGCAGAGAACTCCTTAAGCCCCTGAACCCCGGCCCAGCCCCACTCCACCTCCCCTTCAATCATTCAATCGTATTTATCGAGCTCTTACTATGTGCAGAGCACTGTACTGAGCACTGGCACGTACAATTCATCCACAGATAGAGTCCATCTCTGCTCAACAACGGGCTCACAGCCTAAAAGGGGGAGACAGACAGCACAATGAAACAAGTAGACAGGCATCAATACCATCAAGATAAATAGAATCATAGATATATACACATCATTAATAAAATAGAATAATAAATAATATATACTATATATATATATATGTTTAATACATATATACATTTACTACTAAACAAATATATACGTTTAGACTGTGAGCCCGTTATTGGGCAGAGATTGTCTCTGTTGCCAAATTGTACTTTCCAAGCGCTTAGTACAGTGCTCTGCACACAGTAAGCGCTCAATAAATACGATTGAATGAATATACAAGTATACACAAGTGCCGTGGGGAGGGGAAGGGGGTAGAGCAGAGGGAGGGAGTGGGGGCATTGGGGAGGAGAGGAGGGGCAGAGGAAAAGGGAAGGGCTCAGTCTGGGATGGCCTTCTGGAGGAGGTGAGCTCTCAGTAGGGCTTTGAAGAGGGGAAGAGAGTTAGTTTGGCGGATGTGAGGAGGGAGGGCATTCCAGGACGTGGGCCAGGGGTCGATGGTGGGACAGGCACGAACGGGGGACCTTGAGGAGGTGAGCGGCAGAGGAGTCGAGCGTACGGGGTGGGCAGTAGAAAGAGAGAAGGGAGGAGAGGTAGGAGGGGGCAAGGTGATGGAGAGCTTTGAAGCCAAGAGTGAGGAGTTTTTATTTCGTACGAAGGTTGATGGGCAACCCCTAGAAGATTTTGAGGAGGGGAGTGACGGGCCCAGAGCCTTTCTGTAGAAAGATAATCCAGGCAGCAGAGTGAGGTATAGACTGAAGCGGGGAGGGACAGGAGGAAGGGAGATCAGAAAAAAAAACCCTGCATCTGCCCAGGGGCCTTTACCACCTCAGTGGGCCCAAGCTGGGCTAGCAGAGAGCAGGGGTTAGAGCCAGCGGCCTCTCCTTCTCTGTTCTGCCCAGGGCCTGTGCTTCGGCCAGAAGGTGTAGGTTGGGCCAGGGCCGGCTTTGGACATTTGGCCGCCCCGAGGCAATAGAAGACTACTGCCCCTGCCCCAGTGTGGCGTCCCTGATGCGTGATGTTGTACATAGTAATAATAATAATTGTGGTATTTATTAAGCCCTTATTGTGTGCCAGGCACTAAGCACTGGGTTGGACACAAGCAAGTCAGGTTGGATACATGGGGCTAAAATTCTTAATCCCCATTTTACAGATGAGGCAATTGGGCCCAGAGAAGTGAAGTGACTCACCCAAGATCATCTAGCAGACAAATGGCGGAGCCGGGATTAGAACCCAGGTCCTTCTGACTCCAGGCACGTGCTCTACCCAAGCTGCTCCTCTGTGCCGTACTGTGTCCGCAGCAACGCCTGGTGTGATGTAACGACCTTACGGCAGAACGTTCTGTGGAAGTCTGCTCAAGCCAGAGTCAATCAATCAATTGCATTGATTGATTGCTTTCTGAGTGCAGAGCATTGTACCTACCATTTGGGAGAGTACAATATAACAGAATTGATGGACATGTTGACATGTTCCCTGCCCACAAGGAGACTGCAGTCTAGAGGAGACTGCCGAACGAGTTACACTATGATAAGCAATTCTCCTGCTGAGGAAAATGGCACTCTGGTTAACGTTAAAATACCATGGGCAACAATAAACTCCGGATGCTTTTAAGAGTTTATATGACTCCCAGTGCAATAGTTGTAGTGATTCTTAATATTTTAACTAGTTTTCACCCTTGTAATTCTTATTATGATGGGGCTCCTTCTAATACAGCTCTCTAAAGTCAATTACATAAAATTATAGGACTGGAAAACTACTGAAACAAATGTATTCAGAGTCACCTTGCCAAAATGAGGAATGGACCTAGTGTCATTTTAAACCTCAAAAAACCAAATTCCTAAAGAAATTGACACAATCAATCAACTGTATTTACTGAGTGCTTACTGTGAACAGAGCACTGTACTAACCACTTGGAAAGTACTATATAGCAATAAAGTGAGACAATCCCTGCCCCCAACGGGGCCCACAGTTTACAGAATACAATACAGCCATATAACAGATATCATTCCCTGCTCCCAACAAGCTTACAGTCAACTTCCAATGCAGTGTCACTCTCCGAGAAGCAGCGTGGCCTAGTGGAAAGAGCAGGGGCTTGGGAATCAGAGGACGTGGGTTCTAATTCCAGCTCCGCCACGTGTCTGCTGTGTGACACCAGGCAAGTCACTTCACTTCTCTGTGCCTCAGTTACCTCATCTGTAAAATGGGGATGAAAAGCGTGAGCCCCTCGTGGGACAAACTTATTACTCTGTATCCACCCCAGTGCTTGGCACATAGTAAGCACTTAAACACCACAATTATTATTATTATTACCTTGCCATAGCCAATTCAAAACAGGGACTGCCAGATGCCCTGTAAGGGTGGGGAATCTCTTAAAGCACTGTTAATCTGACTTCAGATTCAGTGCCAGAACTGCGCACCATGCCAAGTCTGAGAGCACAGGATCTCACTGACAATGCCAATGGAGGAGCTAAATCAACCCACCCTCAGCCCCACAGCACTTATGCATATAACAGTAAATAATGTATTTATACTAATGTCGGTTCCCCCTTCTAGACTGTGAACTCCCTGTGGGCAGACGACTGTCTACCACCTCTGCTATATTGTACTCTCCCAAGCACTTAGTACAGTGTTGTACACCCAGTAAATGCTCAACAAGTTCCATTGACTGCCCTCTCTCTCTCCCTTTATACACACAAGCAGGAGTGTGTGAAGCCTAAATAAAGAGCATGGGCCTGGGAGTCAGAAGGACCTGGGTTCTAATCCCAGCTCCAACACTTGTCTGCTATGTGACCTTGGGCAGGTCACTTCACTTCTCGGGGCCTCAGTTGCCTCATTTGGAAAATGGGGATTAAGCCTGGGAGCTCCATGGGGGACATAGACTGTGCCCCACCTGAATAACTTAGTAAGAACAGTGCCTGGCACATAGTAAGCGCTTAAATGTCATTAAAATAAAGGCCATCTGAAGTTCCTACAGAGCCACCTTTAAAGCTATCCAGGAGTCAAATCATTGTTCTGGAGACACGGAATAGCAACTCCCTCCAACACTTTTCTCAAGGTAAGTGATAGTACTGAGGGATGTCTTTGTTAGGAACATGACTCCCCAGAAATCCTCTGAATTTTTTATGGCCGGGGAGGGAGACAGGAAGAGAGAGCTGGGAGAAGGGACTAAGGGCCTGTTCCATCAAATTAGTAGAACTATATAATATGTACTTTCAAAGTCTGCCTTAAGGTAAATCCTCAAATTTCTTTGTGAATTTTCATAAAAAAGAACAAGGTCTAATATAGCAAAATCTCATTTTACTAAGAACTGTTATCATTTTACTAAGAACTGTTATGCAGGAAGGCAAACTTGGTTCAACAAGGCACGAACACTGGATGAAGAATTCAATAGACTTTTCCTCATAAAATAGAGAAACCACCCATTGAGTGTACATATTGGACCCCCCCAAAAAAGTTTGAGGAGTCATCTGTGTTCAAATGAAAGACTATTCCACTTGAAATTAATTTTTTACTTTGAACTATGGCTTTAAAAAGTTCTGGAAGAGTGAAGAAAAAGAGAATAAAACACAGTTCTTTGAGGGCTCTGGGGTCTTGGCTTGAAGATGCCATTATTTCCCTGTATGAGTTTCTTCACCCATAAAATGGGAACAGTAACAGAATAACTCTTGAATAACACTTACCTATAATGGGCTTTGAAATGGTTACAAAATTATTAATAGTTGAAAATATAATTTAAAAAGAAATATTAGCATTACTGCAGCACAATTTGGAAAAATTGGGCCACGGATCACAAGGGGGGAGGAATCATTAATTGATTGTCTGAGTCGTCTTACCAAAAGACGTATTAGCTACCATTTTATTGTGACTGATTTGCTGCATTTGAAAAAGGATGATTCTAGACCAATTAATGGTTGGTTACCTTTTTTGGCCTCTCGCAGAGTCGCACTTGGAGAGTTTCCAAGACTCTACCAGCCTTGATTATGGGAGGGAGAGTCAAGCAGAGGCCTGCTTCCATTCCTAGCTTGGGCAGTGACTAGTGAGTGGAAGGCCATCTGCTACAAATCAAAACTCACCCGTGCTGGGCATCAACGGCACGGGAGAGAGTCGAGGGCGGAGACTCGAGTTTACTGCATGGAAGGAGGCGATGGTAAACCGTTTCTGGATTTTTACCAAGAAAACTCTATGGATCCACTACCAGAACGATTGCAGGTGGAGGCGGGGCGTTCTGGGAGAGATGTGTTCACGGCGTCGCTATGGGTCGGAGACGACTCGACAGCATAAGACCTTTTTTGACAAATAAAAATAAGTCACTAAATCGACAATGGCAATTAAAAAAAAATTTAAAATTTCCACTAGAAAAGATCCTTCATAACGATGGAAATTAAAGAATACAACCAGAAATGCTAGGTAAATGCACAGTGTAGAGTAGCAGAACATATTGCAAAATATCAACATGGCAAGAGCCAATGACAAATGCTGTCCTCTAGTGATTTTAGTCTTATGTTTTTACAAAAAAATCTAAAAATCACCAGTCTCCACGAGTTTTTAATTAAAAAAATCTTCTTGGTTACGCAGAGCCCTGCTTCCTCGCTGCCCCCGAGATGGGGTGCCCTGGGGTGGCTGCCTCCCTCACTCGCCATCGGAAGTCGGCCTTGAGTTGGGCTCAGCTCTCCTGCACTGCTCAGCATGTAATAATAATTGTGGCATTTGTTCAGCACTTACCATGTGCCGGGCACCGTTCTAAGCACTGGGGTAGATACGAGATAATCGGGTTGGACACGGTCCCTGTCCCCACATAGGGCTCACGGTCTTAATCCCCACTTGAGGCTCAGAGAAGGGAAGTCTCACAGCAGAGAAGTAGGAGAGCTGGGATGAAAACCTAGGTCCTCTGACTCCCAGATCCTGGCTCTTTCCGCTAAGCCATGCTGCTTCTAATAATACAGTATATAATATCATTATATTGTTATGTATTGAGCATATCATCATTCAATCGTATTTACTGTGTACAAAGCACTCTACTAAGCGCTTGGGAGAGTACAATATAATGACAAATAGACACATTCCTGCCCACAACGAGCTCACAGTCTATTATATTATACTATAACTATTGTATATTATAGTATATATCGTAAGCAATTAGTACGAGTGCTCTGCACACAGTAAGTACTCAATAAATAAGACTGAATGAATGATCTATTATATTGTGGTTAATTATATTATAATTAATAGCATAAAAATTGTTATTATGGTGGCATTTGTTAAGGATTTACTATGTGCCAAGCACTGTTGTACGTCCAAGATAATGCGTTGGGACATAGTCCCTGTTCCACATGGGGCTCGCAGTCTGAGGAGGGAGTAAGATTTAATCCCCATTTTATAGATAAGGAAATTGAGGCACAGAGAAGTTGAGTGGCTTGTCCAAGGTCACACAGCAGACATAATAGCAGAGTCTAGATTAGAACCCAGGTCCTCTGACTCCCAGTCCAGGGCTCTTTCCACTGGGTTTTGCTAGAGTGCAAACAAAATCCTTCTGGGAGTGCAAAGACGGCAGAGGGGCCGAGAGCACCTTCTCATCGGTCCAGAACCCTGAAAATTTAGGGCGCGGCCCAGGTCAGCTCGGCTGTGCTGCTTCTGAGTTTTGCAGCGAGGCTTGGTGGAAAGAACCTGGGTTTGAGAGTCAGAGGACCTGACTACATGACCTTGGGCAAGTCACTTAATTTCTCTGTTCCTCATTTTCTTCATCTGTAAAATAGGGATTAAATACCCTTTTCTTCTTCTTCCTTAGCAGCGTGGCTTAAGGGAAAGATCCTGGGCTCGGGAGTCAGAGGTCATGGGTTCTAATCCCAGCTCCGCCACTTGTCTGCTGTGTGACCTTGGGCAAGTCACTTCACTTCTCTGTGCCTCACTTACCTCTTTTGTAAAACTGGGGATTAAAAATGTAAGCCTCCTGTGGGACATTCTGATTACCCTGTATCTACCCCAGCGCTTAGAACAGTGCTCTGCACATAGTAAGCACTTAACAAATACCAACATTATTATCCAGCGCTTAGAACAGTGCTCTGCATGTAGTAAGCGCTTAACAAATACCAACATTATTAAACCCCCTGCGTGGGACAGGGGCTGTTGTCCAATCCAATTGCACTGTATCTTCCTCAGTGCTTGGTACATAGTAAAGAGCTTACCAAATATCATATTATTATCATTATTATTATCAATGCCAAATGTCTGCTGTGTGACCTTGGGCAAGTCACTTAACTTCAGAGAAGAAGCGTGGCTCGGTGAAAAGAGCATGGGCTTGGGAGTCAGAGGTCACGAGTTCTAATCCTGGCTCTGCCACTTGTCAGCTGTGTGACTGTGGGCAAGTCGCTTCACTTCTCTGGGCCTCAGTTACCTCATCTGTAAAATGGGGATTAAGACTGTGAGCCTCACGAGGGACAACCTGATTACCCTGTCTCTACCCCAGCACTTAGAACAGTGCTCTGCACATAGTAAGCTCTTAATAAATACCAACATTATTATTCTCTGTGCCTCAGTTACCTCATCTGTAAATTGGGTGTTAAGACCACGAGCCCCACGTGGGACAAACCGCTTAGCTTACATCCACCCCAGCGCTTAAAACGGTGCTTGACACATAGTAAGTGCTTAACAAATATCATCATAGAGAAGCATTGTGGCTTAGTAGAAAGAGCACGGGCTTGGGAGTCAGAGGTCGTGGGTTCTAATCCCAACTCCACCACTTGTCTGCTATGTGACCTTGGGCAAGTCACTTAACTTCTATGTGCCTCAGCGACCTCATCTGTAAAAATGGGCATTAAGACATGAGAGCCCCGCGTGGGACAATCTGACTACCCTGTATCTACCCCAGGGCTTAGAACAGTGCTCTGCACATAGGAAGCGCTTAACAACTACCCTAATTATTCATTATTATTAAGTGGCAGAGGTGGGATTAGAACCCATGACCTTCTGACTTCCAGGACTGTGCTCTATCGACATGCTGATGATGTGGGGGCTTAGTACATTGCCTGGCACATAATAAGCACTTAACGAATACCGTAAAAACCATAAAAAAGAAGCAAAAAAGCCCAAATCTAAAGTGCTGCCCCTTTAATAGAGGGTCAACGGTGGCCACGTGCTCTGGGGACCTTGTGTCGGAGCCTGGAGTTGACAGATGGGTGACGTAATCCGCCTGTCACTCACGTGACGTAACTGGCCGAGCGCGCACCGCCCCCTCCCCCCCCAGTCACGTGCTCCGGCCTAGAGGCAATAACAATAATAATAATAATAATAATGATGATAATACTCGGGGAATCTGTCGAGTGCTTTCTATGTGCCACGCACTGTATTAAGCGTTGGGGTGGATATAATATCATCAGGGCCCACGTGAGGCGCACAGATTGGTCTGCACAGAGCTCAATAAATACTATTGAATGAAGTAGGAGGGAGCACAGGTACTGAATCCCCATTTTGCAGATGAGGGAACTGAGGCAGCGAGAAGGGAAGTGACTGGCCCAAGCTCGCACAGCAGAGAAGCCAGGATTAGAACCCAGGACCTTCTGACTCCCAGGCCTGTGCTCTATTATTATTAAATAGTGCACCATATCCACTAGGCCATGCTGCTTCTCATAGTATACAATAAGCATTCAATAAGTATGCTGGGAGGGGGGGATGAATAAAGGGCTTATTATTCAGGCGATGCAGAAGGGAGTGGGAGAAGAGGAAAGGATGGCTTAGTCGAGGAAGGCCTCTTGGAGGAGGTGTGCCTTCAGTAAGGCTTTGAAGGAGGGGGAGAGTCATTGTCGGAGTTGGGGAGGGTGTTCCAGGCCAGGGGCAGGATATGGGCAAGGGGTCGAGGACGTGATGGACGAGATGGAGGTACAGTGAGAAGGTTAGCATTAGAGGAGTAAAGTGTGTGGGCTGGGTTGTAGTAGGAGAGTAGTGAGGTTAATTAGGAGGCAGCAAGGTGATTGAGGGCTTAAAAGCCAATGGTGAGGAGTTTCTGTTTGACGGAGAGATGGATGGGCAACCAATGGAAGTTCCTGAGGAGAGGGGAAACATGGCCTGAACGTTTTTGTACAAAAATAATGCGGGCAGCAGAGTGAAGTATGGACTGGAGTGGAGAGGGACAGGAGGCTGGGAGGTCAGCAAGGAGGCAAGAAGTCTAAGGAGGAGGGAAGACAGGTATTGAATCCCCATTTTACAGAGACGTTAAGTGACTTGCCCAAAGCCCCCGAGTTGGTCTGAAGGTTTCCAGGCGACACCAGATGCAGGGTATAGAAACAGCCATCTGCTGCAGGGGGCCTCAGAGACAGAGACAGGAGGAGAGAGACAGAGAGAGGTGAAGGAAAGAGACAGAGACAGAGACCAGGCCAGCCGGGGGCCCTGAGCTGGGACTAAGGGCTGGCTCCCAGCGGCAAGGGAGGGGTGCCAGTCACGTTCTCCCCATAGAAGGGGAGAAGGGAGTACCTTGAGATCTCCCATCTCATCTCAGAATCTACCCCCTCCAACTTCCTATCTGACCTCATGCCTTCAGCAGCGTGGCCCAATGGAGAGATCACACACCTGGAAGTCAAAAGGACACGGGTTTTAACCCTGGCCCTGCTACTTGTCTGTGTGCCTTTGGGCAACTCACTTAACTTCTCTGTGCATCAGTTACCTCATCTGTAAAATGGGGGTTAAGACCGTGAGCCCCATATGGGACATGGACGGTATCCAAATTGATTAGCTTGTATCTACCCCAGCCAGCACTTAGTACAGTGCCTGGCACACAGCATAAACTTAAATGCGATTAAGAAAAAAAACCCAAAACACTCGCTTCCTGCCTTCTTCCCTCCCTAGCTGCCATCTTCAACTGCTCACTCTCCAACGGCTCCTTCCCCGCTGCTTTCAAACATGCTCGTGTACATGTTCTAAAAAAACGAAAAGCAAACCAACGACCCTCCTTGGACCCCAAGGACCCTTCCAGTTATCGCCCCAACCCCCTCCTACCATTCCTCTCCAAACTCCTTGAGATGTCTATACCTGCTGCTTCCACTTCCTATGTTCCAATTCTCTTTTTGACCCCCTCCAATCTGGTTTCTGTCCCCTTCCCTCAATGGAAACTGCGCTAGGTCAGCAGTGACTACCTTCGTGTCAAGTCCAACAGCCTCTATTCTATCCCAATCCTCAAGCTTTCTCAGCTTCCTTTGACAGTGGCTCAGCCCCTACTCCAGGAAACACCATCTAACCTTGGCTTCACTGTCCTGGTTCTCCTACCTTTCTGGGCACTCCCCCTCTGCCATCCACCCCCCCGCCCCCCCAGCTGTAGGAGTCCCTCAAATCTCAGTTCTGGGTCCCCTTCTAGTCTCCATTTACACCCATCCCCTTGGAGACCTCATTCGCTCCTATGCTTCAACTATCATCTCTCAGCAGATGATTCCCACATTTACATCTCCAGCCTCCACAATATCACATTTCTTCTTTTCTTCAGGACATCTTTTCTTGGATGTCCCGCTGACACCTCAAATTAAGCATGTTCAAAACAGAACTCATCTTCCCACCCAAACCCTGTCCTCCCCAACTTTCCCATGACTGTAAACAACACAACTATCCTGTCTCGAAACCCATAACCTTGGCATTATCGACTCATCTCTCATTCAACCCACCTATTCAGTCTTTCACCAAATCCTTCCAGTTCTATTCATTCATTCAATAGTATTTCTTGAACACTTACCATGTGCAGAGCACTGTACTAAGCGCTTGGAATGTACAGTTCGGCAACAGAGACAATCCCTGCTCAATGACGGGCTCACACCCAAAATCTCTAAAATCCGCCCTTTCCTCTCCCTCCAAACAGCTACTAAATACAACTTTGACTCTTGCCTCACCCTACTCCAATTCAAACTTCACTCTGCTGTCTGGATCATTTCTCTTTTAAGTTCAGTCCCTGTTTCCCTACTTCTCAAGAACCTCCAGTGGTTGCCCACCAACCTCTGAATTAAACACAAACTCTTTACCATTGGCTTTAAAGCAATCAATCACCTTGCCCCCTCCTACCTTACCTTGTTGAGTCCCTACTACAACACTACAACCCAGCCTACACAATTTACTCCTCCGACACCAACCTACGCGACGTACTTCGATCTCTTGTCTCAACACTGACCGCTCGCCCAGGTCTTCCTCGGGCCTGGAATGCCCTCCGTCTTCATATATGACAGACTACCAATCTCCCCACCTTCAACGTTTTATTTAAATCACATCTCCTCCAAGAGGCCTTCCTGACGACACCCCCGTTTCCCCTGCTGTTCCTCACTTGTGCACTGCCTGTGTGTTTAGTTCTGTTTCCTTTAAGTACTTGATATTCACCCTACCTTATGGACTTACATATATATCAATAATTTTAATGTCAGTCTCTCCCTCAAGCTGTAAGTTCCTTGTGGGCAGGGAATGTGTCTACCAACTCTGTTGTATTGTACTCCCCTAAGTGCTTAGTAGAGACCTCTACCCACAGCAAGTCATCAATAAATACCATTGAATGATTGATGAGGTCTACCAACTCGGTTGCATTCCACTCAATAAAAACCAATGATTGATGGATTGAGAGCGTCCTTCCTGCCAACCTCCTGGCTCTCTGTGAAGCTGGGTAAGCCGGATCCTTTTCAGGAAAGGATGCGGAGCGAAAAAGGGTGGGATTGAGGGGAGGTGCCGCAGGAATATTTAACCCACTTTGAACAGCCGTGGACGCTTCCAGTTTAAAGGAGAGAGCGGCGGGGAGGGAACGAGGGAGGGACTGGCAAAGACAGGCTCAGGCTTTGGCCAATTGTTTATTTCCCACAGCAGAATCTCATTTCTGAAGGATGAACGGAATGTCGTGGGTGACCTGGGCCGGGCCAACTCGTTCCCATCCCCGGTGAGCGCCCCTCTCCACCGGGGTACGGGGCGGATGGGAGTCTCAGGGGACTCTCTGGAGACAAGCCCAACTCCCGGGATTCCCCAGATGCTGCCCTGGAGCCAGGCCGGGCCCCCGCGGTCAGTCCACAGCTTGAGAAAAACTGTCCCAGGCTTTTCCCCAGGGCCTCCTCTCCTTCACGTCACCGCAGCAGCTCCATCCCAAACAGGCCTCTGGGCCAGAGTCGGGAAGGCCGGGGGATGGCAGGGAGGAGCTTCAGGCTGGCGTGGACTGGAGCCCCCCAGGTCCAGCCCCTTGGCCTCGAGGCCTGGCTCCGGGAAGGGGGTCTTCAGCGGGGCACGGGGGGCCCGAAGCGCTCCATGGTCAGCAGCACCAGGCTCAGGAGATCCAGGAAGGAGGTGATGGACACGCGCAGGATGCGGGCCTCTTCTGCGGTCCAGTGCCTGTGGAGGCGAGGGGGTGAAGGGGGCAAGAGGAAGGAGGTGAAGGGCTGGGTGGCGGTCTCTCGAAAGCGGGGGCAACCTCAAGGGGAATGGCAACAACGGAAACAGCGTGGCTTAGTGGAAGGAGCACGGACTTGGAAGTCGGAGGCCTCGGGTTCTAATCCCAGCCCTGCCACCTGTCTGCTGTGAGACTTTGGGCAAGTCACTTGACTTCTGTGTGCCTCAGTGACCTCATCTGTCAAATGGGGATGAAGACTGTGAGCCCCATGTGGGACAACCTGATCACCCTTTATCTCCCCAGTGCTTAGAACAGTGCTTGGCACATAGGAAGTGCTTAACAAATACCAAAATCCTTATGTTATTCAAACAGTGCTTGGCACATAGTAAGCGCTTAGTGAATACCACATTATTATTATTACCTTGCTTCTTCCCCAGTGCTTCGAACAGTGCTTGGCACAATAGTAAGCACTTAGTGAATACCATCATTATTATTATCACCTTGTTTCTACCCCAGCGCTTCGAACAGTGCCTGGCACATAGTAAGCGCTTAACAAATACCAAAATTATTATTATTATTCAAAAGTGCTTGGCACATAGTAAGTGCTTAGTGAATACCATGATCATTATAATTACCTTGTTTCTACCCCTGTGCTTCAAACAGTGCCTGGCACATGGTAAGTGCTTAACAAATACCAAGATCATTATTATTATTATTATTCAAACAGTGCTTGGCACAATAGTAAGTGCTTAGTGAATACCATGATCATTATAATTACCTTGTTTCTACCCTTGCGCTTCAAACAGTGCCTGGCACATGGTAAGTGCTTAACAAATACCAAAATCATTATTATTATTATTATTATTATTATTATTCAAACAGTGCTTGGCACATAGTAAGCGCTTATCAAATGCCAAAATCATTAGCAAATACCATGATCATTATTACCTTGTGTCTACCCGAGCGCTTTGAACAGTGCTTTGCAGAGTAAGCACTTATCAAATGCCAAAATCATTATTCTTCTTCAAACAGTGCCTGGCACATAGGAAGCGCTTTGAAATGCCAAAATTATCATTATTCTTCAAACTGTGCCCGGCACATAGGAAGCGCTTAACAAATACCCAAATCATTATTATTATTTAGTGTTTGGCACATAGTAAGTGCTTCGTGAATACCATGATCATCATCATTGCTACCTTGTCTCTACCCATCTGCCACTTGCCAGCTGTATGACTGTGGGCAAGTCACTTAACTTCTCTGTGCCTCAGTTCCCTCATCTGTAAAATGGGGATTAAGACTGTGAGCCCCACGTGGGACAACCTGTTTCCCTTGTGTCTACCTCAGCGCTTAGAACAGTGCTCTGCACATAGTAAGCGCTTAACAGATACTAACGTTATTATTACCCCAGCGCTTCGAACAGTGCTTGGCACATACTAAGCGCTTAACAAATACCCAAATCATTATTATTTAAATAGTGTTTGGCACGTAGTAAGCGCTTCGCGAATACCACGCTCATCATCATTACTACCTTGTCTCTACCCCAGCGCTTCGACCCGTGCTTGGCACATAGTAAGCACCTAACAAATACCCAAATCATTATTATTTAAATAGTGTTTGGCGCGTAGTAAGTGCTTCGCGAATACCATGATCATCATCATTGCTACCTTGTCTCTAGCCCAGCGCTTCAAACAGTGCTTGGCACATAGTAAGCGCCTAACAAATACCCCAATCATTATTATTTAAATAGTGTTTGGCGCATAGTAAGCGCTTCGCGAATACCATGATCATCATCATTACTACCATATCTCTACCCCAGCGCTTCGAACAGTGCTTGGCACAGGGGAAGGGCTTAACAAATACCCCAATTATTATGTAAATAGTGTTTGGCGCATAGTAAGCGCTTCGCCAGTAGCATGCTCATCATCCTTACTACCTTATCTCTACCCCAGCGCTTCGACCAGTGCTTGGCACATAGTAAGCGCCTAACAAATAGCCAAATCATTATTATTTAAATAGTGTTTGGTGCGTAGTAAGCGCTTCGCGAATACCATGATCATCATCATTGCTACCTAGAGAAGTGGCGTGGCTCAGTGGAAAGAGCATGGGCTTTGGAGTCAGGGCTCATGAGTTCGAATCCCAGCTCTGCCACTTGTCGGCTGTGTGACTGTGGGCAAGTCACTTCACTTCTCTGTGCCTCAGTTCCCTCATCTGTAAAATGGGGATCAAGACTGTGAGCCCAACGTGGGACAACCTGATTCCCCTATGTCTACCCCAGCGCTTAGAACAGTGCTCGGCACATAGTAAGCGCTTAACAAATACCAACATTATTACCTTGTCTCTAGCCCAGCGCTTCGAACAGTGCTTGGCACATAGGAAGCGCCTAACAAATACCCCAATCATTATCATTTAAACAGTGTTGGGCGCATAGTAAGCGCTTCGCGAATACCACGCTCATCATCCTTACTACCTTATCTCTACCCCAGCGCTTCGACCCGTGCTTGGCACATAGGAAGCGCTTAACAAATACCCCAATCATTATTATTATTTAAATAGTGTTTGGCGCATAGTAAGCGCTTAACAAATACCCCAATCATTATTATTATTTAAACAGTGTTGGGCGCATAGTAAGCGCTTCGCGAATACCACGCTCATCATCCTTACTACCTTATCTCTACCCCAGCGCTTCGACCCGTGCTTGGCGCATAGGAAGCGCCTAACAAACACCCCAATCATTATTATTTAAATAGTGTTGGGCTTATAGTAAGCGCTTCGCGAAAACGACGCTCATCATCATGGCCACCCTGTCTCTACCCCAGCGCTTCGCGCCTATTCCAAGCGCTCAGTCCGGTGCCCTGCGCAGAGTGAGCGCTCGATAAATCCGACTGGGCGAAGGGAAGGGCTTAAACCGAGCCCAGCCTCCTCTTCTCCTCCTCGGGCCGGGGTCCCCCTGCGGCCCAGAGGCCGGGGATGCCGCGGGGGGCGGCAGGGGGGTGGCACGGGGGTTGGCACTCGGGGGGTTGGCACTCACACGCGCAGGTCGCTGCCCGCCACCGTCAGGTCCTTGCTGATGCCTCCTTTCCGGGGCTCCGCGTCGGGGGCCAGGGATCGGCGGGCGATCTCCGCGTCCAGCGGGGAGGGGAAGGGCACGGTGAGCGTGCTGGGGAGCGGCTAAGGAAGAGCCTTCTTCTTCTTCTTCTTCTCCTCCTCCTCCTCCTCCCTCCCCGGCCTCCCCCCCACCCAGCCCGGGCTAAGGCCTACTCCGCAAAGCCTGACGGGAAGGATACAATTCATGGCGGCCGCCGCCCGCCGCCCCTCGCCCGGGCCCCGAATCGTTCGGGCTCCGCTCCGCCGCCGCCGCCGCCGCCGCCGCCGCCGCCATGAGCCCCGCTCCCCGCCGCGGCTCCTCCGCAACCTCCGCCCCCAAGCGCCGACGGGCGATGCCACCCTTCCGCTCCCGCCCCCAAACTACGACAGAGAAATGCCACACTTCCGGTCCCGCCCCCCCAGCCGCGACAGAGAAATGCCACACTTCCGGCCCCGGCCCCCCAACCCGCCGGGAAATGCCACACTTCCGGTCCCGCCTCCTTCACAGCCTCCAACCAGCGAGGCCACACTTCCGGTCCCGCCCCCAAACGCCGACGGGGCAATGCCACACTTCCGGTTCTGTCCCCGACGGCCCCCGTAGGAAGCCACACTTCCTCCTCAGGCCCCGCCCCCCGACGGGCCCGCGCGCGCGCTGCCACACTTCCGGCCCAAGGCCCCGCCTCTTTTTGAGGCCCCGCCCCTCGGCGCCCGGGCTCGCACGTGGCTGCACATGTGCCTGGCTCGGGGCCTCGTGGTTTTAGTGCAATAATAATAACGTTGGTGTTTGTTAAGCGCTGACTCTGTGCAGAGCACTGTTCTAAGCGCTGGGGGAGATACAGGGGAATGAGGTGGTCCCACGGGAGGCGCACAGTCTTCATCCCCATTTGACAGATGAGGTCACTGAGGCCCAGAGAAGTGACTTGCCCGCAGCCACACAGCTGACAAGCGGCAGAGCCAGGATTAGAACTCGTGACCTCTGACTCTCAAGCCCGGGCTCTTTCCACTGAGCCACGCTGCTTCATACGAGGCTCACAGTCTAAGAAGGAGGGAGTGAGGATTTAATCCCCATTTTACAGATGAGTTAACGGAGGCACAGAGAAGTTAAGTGACTTACCCAAGGTCACGCAGAGTCAGAATTAGAACCCAGGTCATCTGACTCCCAGGCCCATGCTCTTCCCAATAGTCCCTGCTGGTTCTCCCCCTGTTTCACCTTCTGCCAGCCTCCCGGGCGGTGGCGGGGGAAGCAGGGAGGGCTCGGGCAACCAAACCATGTGCAGCCAGAGCTCCTTGGAGGCAGGGACAACTTTTTTTGACTTTCTTCAATTCTGTGAAAAGTCCAATTCTGTGAAAAGTCCAAGGGATGCAGAATTCAATCAAGAGCCCGGGCTTGGGAGTCAGAGGTCATGGGTTCAAATGCCGACTCTGCCACTCGTCAGCTGTGTGACTGTGGGCAAGTCACTTCACTGTGCCTCAGTTACCTCATCTGTAAAATGGGGATTAAGACTGTGAACCTCACGTGGGACAACCTGATTACCCTGAATCTAGAATCCAGCGCTTAGAACAGTGCTGTGCACATAGTAAATGCTTAACAAATGCCAACATTATTCTTATTGTTAATGTTGGCTTTACTGACACCGTCCTCCCCTGCTTCTCTTCCTGTAAACTTTAAGCTCCCTGTGGGCAGGGAATGTGTTTACCAACACTCTGTATTGTGCTTTCCCAATTGCTTAGTTTGGTGTTCTGTACAAAGTAAGTGCTCAATAAATACCATTGACTGATTATCTTCTATGTGGATATCTCTATGATTCTATTTATCTTGATGATGTTGTTTTGTTCTGTTTCGCTTTGCCCTCTGTCTCCCCTGTTTAGACCGTGAGCCTGTTATTGGGCAGGGATTGTCTCTATCAGGTGCCAAATTGTCCATTCCAAGCGCTTAGTCCAGTGCTCTGCACGCAGTAAGCACTCAATAAATACTACTGAATGAATGAATCTATCCTAATACTTAATACACAGTAAAAGTTTAGCTAATGTCTCTATTCGATTCTCCCCCTAAATGAAGACTGACGAAGGACAGTGTCGGGAAGTAGGGAAGGGAGGACCAAAGCTTGACAGACGGGTAGTACTCCATCACCATAATAACTGTGATTTTTGTGAAGCGCTTATTATGTGTCAAGCACTGTCCTAAGCGCTGAGAAAGAGACAGGACGATCAGATCGGACACAGCCCCCGTCCCCCGTAGGGCTCCCGATCCAAGAAGGAGAGAGATCAGGTAGTAAATCCCTATTTTGCAAAGGAGGTAACGGAGGCACAGAGAAGTAACGTGACTCGCCCAAGGTCACGCATCAGGCTCGAGGAGGATTAGAACCCGGGTTCTCTGACTCCCGGCTCTCTCCACTAGGCAAGGCTGATTCTCACCGTAGCGTTGAGTCAACCTTTCAAAAGGAAACACATGGGGTGAGGGAGAAGTTGGCTCAAAAACAATGGAAAGAGTACACAGAGAGGGTTAATGACTGCCTGACTTCTGTCACACTGGGTGAGATTCAACAGGGTTCGTGGAAAACAAAAAAAGTCTTTTAAGGCTTGCTTCAATCAGCCTGCTTTCCTAAGACGACTGGAGGCGGCCCCAACCAACGTTGGGCGTGGGAGAGAGCGGGTGTCCGCGTGTTTGGAGGAAGCAGATGGCCTTTGTCTCAGAAAAAGAAAGAATGGGCTCGGATGAATTTCACCCTGGTCACCTAAGGACCCTGAATCCTAGTACAGGGCACCCAGAAAAATCACTATTTTACTTGACTGTGCGTTAGACTATTTGTTTTGATTACTCCGGTTGTAAAAATGCTTATGTCTGTCCCCCACCGTTAGGGTGTAAGCTCCTTGCAGGTGGGGATAGGTCAGTTTTTTGTGTTGTGCTGGCCAAGCCTTTAGTACAGTATATTGCTACCCGAGGCTACTCAAGGGCAGTGGTCTGGACTAAGGGTTTAGGGGATGCAATCCCTGCCCTCAGGGAATTTACACTCTAGCAGATGGATCAATCAACCAATCAATCGTAGCAGCGTGGCTCAGTGGAAAGAGCCTGGGCTTCGGAGTCAGAGGTCATGGGTTCGACTCCCGGCTCTGCCGCTTGTCCGCTGTGTGACTGTGGGCGAGTCACTTCACTTCTCCGGGCCTCAGTTACCTCCTCTGTAAAATGGGGATTAACTGTGAGCCTCACGTGGGACAACCTGATTACCCTGAGAACAGTGCTCTGTACATAGCAAGCGCTTAACAAATACCTACATTATTATTATTATTATTATTTATTGAGCACTTACTGTATGCAGAGAACCGCACCAACTGCTCGGGAGAGTACAATATAACTGAGTTGGTAGACATGCTCCCTGTTCACAATGATCTTGGTCTAGAGGGGGAGATAGGCATTAAAATTAATTATAGAAATGTACTTAAGTGCTGGGGGGTTGAGGGTGGGGGTGAATAAAGGCGACAAGTTTGAGAAGCAGCGTGGCTCAGTGGAAAGAGCCCGGGCTTAGGAGTCAGAGGTCGTGGGTTCTAATCCCAGCTCCGCCACCCGACAGCTGTGTGACTCTGGGCAAGTCGCTTCACTTCTCGGTGTCTCAGTTACCTCATCCGCAAAATAGGGAATAAGACTGTGAGCCTCACGTGGGACCACCTGATGACCCTGTATCTACCCCAGCGCTTAGAACGGTGCTCGGCACAGAGTAAGGGCTTAACACATACCAACATTATTATTATTATTATTAAGGTGATACAGAAGGGAAGGGGTAGGGGAAATGAGGACTTCGTTGGAGAAGGCCTCTCGGAGCCGATGTGAATTATTACCCACTACCACCTAAGAAACCTCAGAGGAAGATAGGCTAGAACCTGGAGCAGGAACCGGAAAGAGTTGGGCGTCTTCAGAAAGTTGATGTCTCAGTCATTTCTGGAAGATGTGAGAAGCAGCATGGCCTAGTGGGCGGAGCACGGGCCTGGGAGTCTGAAGGACCTGAGTTCTAATCCCGGCTCCACCACTTGTCTGCTGTGTGACGTTGGGCGAGTCACTCCACTTCTCTGTACCTCAGTTACCTCATCTGTAAAAGGGGGATTAAAACTGGGAACTCCAAGGGGGACATAGACTGTGTCCCACCTGAATAACCCCCAGTGCCTAGGACAGTGCCTGGCACAGAGTAAGTGCTTAACAAATGCCATTACAAAAATAAAAAAAAAAAGATTCTGCCCCAGGGCTGAGGCTCCTCCTCTCAGGACCCAGGACTGTCTGCTCTTAGTGGAGATGGGGGGGTGTGAAGGCCCACAGGACCCTCTGCCCCGGTTATCTGCGAAGCAGCGTGGCTCAGTGGAAAGAGCCCGGGCTTGGGAGCCAGAGGTCATGGGTTCAAATCCCAGCTCTGCCACTTGTCAGCTGGGTGACTGTGGGCGAGTCACTTAACTTCTCGGTGCCTCAGTTACCTCATCTGTAAAATGGGGATGAACTGTGAGCCTCAGGTGGGACAACCTGATTATCCTGTATCTACCCCAGCGCTTAGAACGGTGTTCTGCACATAGTAAACGCTTAATAAATACCAACATTATTATCTACACATATCCTATCTACCAGAATGCAGTTCTCCTTTGGTTCAAAGATGTCCAAGCTGTGGGTGAGACTGTTTGCGATTGGCAAACTGACAAGCTTGCACCCTTGGGCCATGTAAATACCACGGTACACCTTTCCCGGTTCCTCTCCATTCGGAATAAACACTGCCCGGATCATGGAAAGTGATACGTCTTACCTCCGGTTTTTACAGTAGCGGTGATGGTTTGCCTGGGGCCATCCACACTCCCTGCCTAGAGGCACGCAGCCGGTGAGGAGGACGGTTGCAGCCTGAGGTCACAGAACAGAATCTCTCTGAAGCCTCGAGGGCAGTAGACCCCACTGTGCCCTCACCCTCTGGGCACGGAATAAGCAGATATGAGGGAGCTGGGTAAAGAAGAGGGCAGGGCAGAGTGGCATAATGCACAACCCCACGCAGGACCACTGTGGCCTTAGAAACAGCATGGCGTAGAAGACAGAGCACCAAGCCTGGGAGTCAGAAGGTCATGAGTTCTAATCCCACTCTGCCACCTGTCTGCTGTGTGCCCTTGGGCAAGTCGTTTAACATCTCTGTGCCTCGGTTGCCTCGGCTGTAAGATGAGAATTAAAGCTGGGAGTCCCAAACGGGACAGAGATTGCATCCAACTCCATTTGCTTGTATCCATCCCGGCGCTTAGTACAGTGCCTGGCACCACAATTATTATGATTATTTGAGGGCTTGGGGTGCCCTGAGACACCCGTGCCTGGCACAGGACTTGGGGACCCAGGTGGTAACTGTACGGTGGGGAGGAGATGCAGCTTCTAACCCCTCTTCCGAGAGCTTGGTGCCCTAGAAGCAGGGGACCGGCCCTCCTGCCATCCTCTGCGGGAGCCCCATTTCCCTAGGAAGCCGTGCCCCCGACCCTGCCAGACCGGCCCGCCCGGGAGCGATGCAGGAGAAGCTGGCGGGCACAGGGGCCTCCCCATTTTCTGTCACCTCTCTTTCCTAACCAAACAGCTTGTTTTTCTGTTGTTTTCCCCCGGGGCTTGGCTCGGCCCAGTTTACCTCCGGTGACTATACGGAGGGTAAACAGCCGGAGAGGAGAAGGAACCGGCGCTGGATCAGAGAGGGGACGACAGGGCTGAAGCCGGTGGCGGGAGACAGGGGTGGAGTAATGACAGGAGTGAGTGAAGGGTCCCCAGTTGGGGGGGAAGGGGGGAGCAAACACGGGGCGGCCGAGGCAGACACGGGGGTCGACCCCGGGGGCTGGAATGCTGCCCGCTCTCAAGGGCGCGCGTCTCCTGCTGTTCCCGGGCCCTGTCACCCCTGCTGACGCAGGCCCCCGCTGCCCTCTGACCCCGTGTGTTTGAAGTTTGCGAAACCTCGGCCGAGTCCACCCGGGGGGTAGGGGGAAAGAGGGACAGGGGAAAAACAGCTCCCGAGGCCAGCGGGGGAACCAGGGAAGAGAGAGGCCAGCGACATCCGCCCGCCCCCCTCGTCGCACCCAAAATACCCTCCCCGGACCCCCGGGCCCTTCTGAGCCGCCGGCGGGACGGGGCACCGCGCAGGCTGGATGGGGGGTGTCCCGGGACCGGCCCTGGGAA
This sequence comes from Ornithorhynchus anatinus, assembly GCF_004115215.2. NCBI lineage: Eukaryota > Metazoa > Chordata > Mammalia > Monotremata > Ornithorhynchidae > Ornithorhynchus > Ornithorhynchus anatinus. Next base: position 18,936,290 of record NC_041733.1, on the reverse strand, counting down.
CCCCAGGGAGGGAAGGGCAGGGGGTAGACCCGGGGTGGGGGGGGACCCCAGCACCCAAATCCAGGGTGTGCCGCCAGGCCCCACCCACTCCCTCTGTCCTACCCAACCCGGGCAGGCCTCGCAGGCCCGGCCGGCCCTAGGTTAATCATTCCCCGAGCGCCGAGCTTTACCAGGCCTCCAAGGGGAGGGAGAGGCACAAGTGGTGAGGAGCAAAGGCTGAGCCTGCAAACAAAACCATTTCAGGGGCTCGAGGATTTCAGGCCTCCCCACCCCACCCCCCCCGGCCCGCCCGCACCGTGACAGTGAGTGAGTTATCCGCCGCTTCACCTGGGCCCCGGGCGGCCCGGTGATGGGGCAGGGCTGGGAAGAGGACTCCCGGGTTCCCCAGCGAGGTGCTCACCCGGAGGTCACGGCTCCCGTCCCCCAACGTACGCCTCGGTTTCCCTGCCAAAGCGGTGAGGGGTGAGGTGGGAGGGCGACGGCCCTCGGGGGGCAGGAGGGCTTCAGGATGACCTGCGGCCTCGCCCCCCGGGCCCCGGGGACCGGGCCCGCAGACCGCGGAGCGGGCCGCTCGGGGACCCGGCGAAGAAGTCGCAGCAGGGCGGGAGCCCGGAGGCATCCCACGGGCACTCCGCCGTGCCCGCGTGGCTTTGGGAATTCGACCGGATGCGGGCGGCGGGTGCGGGGGAGGCTCTGGGAACCTGGCAGCTGTGAGGCCTACGGCCAGGCCCGTGTCGTCCTCCCGTCCAGCTCCCCGCCCGCCCGCGCCGGGCCGGACGGGGAGGGCCCTCTCCCGCTGGCCGGGAAGGGGACAGGTGGGCCCCGGGCCGAGTCACCTCTCTCCGCTTCCATCTCCGAGGGCAGCGGGCCCTCTCAGCGGGGGAGGGGGTGTCGGGCACCACCTGCCCCTCCCCACAGCGCCCGTCACGCCACCCGTGGCGCCTGTCCTTGCTCCCGCAGGTGCCCCCCGAGCCGGCCGTCCGATGCGCTACCCCAGCGACGGCGAGACCGGCGCGATGAACTGCCCCTGCCCGGCCGGGGTCTCGGCCCCCCTGCCCGCGGGCCCGCAGGAGCCGTCCAGGGGCGGCCGCCCCCAGCGCCCCGACTCCATCCTCCAGTTCCTGCTGTCCCAGGCCGCGGCGGGCGGGGGGCCCCCGTGGGGGCCGCCCCGGGAGGGCGTCTGGGAGGCCGGGGAGGCCGCCCTGGGCTTCCAGCCCACCCTGGACGAGATCGAGGAGTTCCTGCAGGAGAAGATGAGCCCGGCGGCGCCCCCGGCCCCCCCGCCGCCCGGCCCGGCGGCCCCGGTGGTGGGCTGCGTGCCCGTGCTCCTGCAGCTCCGACCGGCCCGGGACGCCAAGGGGGCGGGGGCGTCGGCGGGACCCCCGGATCTCAAGGTCACCCGGGTGCTGCTGCAGCTCCAGAGCATCGCCCTGCTGCCTCCGCCCGCGGCCGCCCCGCCCGCCCGCCAGTTCATCCGCATCGCCCCGGTGCCCAGCCAGGGGACCCAGAGCGAGCCGGGGCCCGGGGCCACCCGCCTGCCTCGCCTCGGCCCGGCCGAGCTCCTCAAGGTGCACCGGTGCGGCCACCCCGGCTGTGGGAAGGTGTACACCAAGAGCAGCCACCTCAAGGCCCACGGCAGGCGGCACACGGGCGAGAAGCCCTTCGCCTGTAACTGGCCCGGCTGCCATTGGAGGTCAGTGCCCCCGCAGCGGGGCAGGGGGCGGGCCGGGGCCGGGGCCGGGCGAGCGGGCGCTGCCCGCTGGCGGGGGACGACGGGGCACTGGAGGTCAGTGCTCACGGGGCGGGGGCGAGGGGACGCCGGGCGGAGGAGGAGGAGGAGGAGGGGAACAGGGTGTGGCCTAATGGACAGAGCGCCCGGCTGGGAGTCGGGAGGCCTGGGTTTGGATCCCAGCTCTGCTCCTCAACCGCTGTGTGACCTCGGGCCGGTCACTTGGCTTCTCCGGGCCCGTTCCCTTATCCGTAAAACGGGGACGAAGACCGGGAGCTCTAGGTGGGACCCGGACAGCGTCCGACCTGATTAGCTTGCCCCACTGCTTAGTTGGGCGCCTGAATACCTAAAGAACAAAAAGAGGGCACGGGGCCCCGAGAGTTGCCCCTCCCCTTGGACACCGCGGCGTCGGCAATGGACCCCGGGGGTCCTCGGCCCCCCTCCCCGCTGCCCGGGGCGGGAGGGGGGTGGTCCGCAGCCCCCCCGAGCCCCGCCTCCTCCCACAGCCCGGTCTCCTCTCAGGTTCTCCCGCTCCGACGAGCTCCTGCGACACCGGCGCTCTCACTCGGGCGTGAAGCCGTACCCCTGCCACGTCTGCCACAAACGCTTCGCCCGCAGCGACCACCTGGCCAAGCACAGCAAGGTCCACCGTTTCCCCCGCACCGCCCGGCCCGCCCTGCGCTGACCCGAGCCGCCCCGGCCCTCCCCTACCTCAGCCGCCCCCCGCCCGGGCCGCAGCTGGGCCCCCCCGGACCGGCCCGGCCCGCCTCCGGGGCTCTGAGTCGCACTGACGGGGATATTTATTGGGAAAACTCGGCACGCTACTAAGAATAAAAGCTATTTATGGAGACGGACACGGCCTCCCCTGGGGAGCCTCGGGAGAGACGAGGCTCTCCGGAGGCAGCCCGGGGAGGGGGCTTGACCGGCTCCGTGTCCCCCAGGACCGAAGGCTGACTCCAGCACCGATCCCCCCCTCCCTGCAAACACCCGGGGATCCCCACCGGGCCGCCCGACTCCCCGGGCCGCGGGCCGCCTCGGCGGACCGGGCCCGGGCCTCGCTCGTAGATCGGAGACTCCGGAAGGTCGGCTCCCCGGTTTGACGGGGAGGGGGTGTGCCGGTCCCGGAGAGGGGGTCCGGCCTCGGCCCGCCCCCGCGGGCCTCAGGGCCCTCTTCCCCAGGGCCGGTGTGTCCCCAGGGGCCTGGGCCAAACCAGGCCCTTCTCCCTTCCGGCAGCCCCGGCCTCCGGAACGGCCACCCGCTCTCTGAACCGGGACGCCGAGAGGCTGTGCGCGGGGAGGTGCCGCCCCACTCTGCTAGGAGAGAGGCGAGGGCTGGGGGAGTGAGGCGGGAGTGTCTGTCATCAGGCTCCCCGGGGCCCACTTGGGGCCCGGGCCCACTGCTGGGTGGGAAAGCCCACCAGCCGAGGTCCCGCCGGGAACCTGGGCCGGAAAGGCCTTTGTGTGGTCGGGAAGTCACACCGTGTGCCTGTGTGTCTGTACGCGCACGCAGAGATCTGTAAACATCTGGGTTTTGCATCTGTCCCCGCATCTGGGAGCCTGCGTCCCCGGCTGGGGGGTCCCGGCTCCGCCCACGCCCCGGCTCCTCCGCCAGGGCGGGCCGCGGGGAGGCCCGAATGGGCAGCTTGGCCATTAAACTGCCTCTGGCAGCAGCCAGGAAGCGGGGGCCGGCAACACCCTCTCCCTCTCCCGCTGCTAGCGGCTCTTTGTACATTAAAATGGGGTGGAGAAAGACTTTTCTGCCCCCGTCTTCCTTGAGTCCCCAGGAGGGCTGGTAGAGGGGGCACCCCTGGGGAAGGGAAGGGAAGGCCCCAGCTTGTCTTCTGACCCTTCTTCCCCCCTCTTCACGCTGGTCCTTCCAGCTTGCCGGCCCGCGGCCTGGCTGGCCAGCAGGACCCACCGAAGAGAGTCTCGCCTCCAGCCGCGTGGCCGGCCTTAGCCTCCCGTGGCGACTCCGGGGGCACAACTGGCCCCGGCGAAGCGGCCGTCGCCCAGCCCTCCCCGGCACCCTTCCCCTGGAGGAAGGTGGGTGTGGACGGGCTCACCTCCCAGCCCTTCAGGTGGCTCCCCCAACCTTCTCGTAAAGACCCCACGTCAGAGCCCCGGGTTTCCCCGGCCCGACACCGAGCGGCCGCTCCACCCCGTCTCCTTCCAGCCTGCGTCCTCCAGCCACCCTCGCCTCCACCCCCCCGACTCAGCTCGTCCCACCCCACCCCCGAGACCCGGCCCCCAACCCTCCCCCTCTCTGGCCCCGGCGCCGCTGGTCACACACCGAGAGCTGGTCACATAGGTGCCACCTTTAATATCGAGGGGTCATACCACAGAGAGGCCCCGGGCCCGGCCCTCGGCCGTCGGCCCCCTCAGCCCGGGGCCGGTGGCTCAGAGCGGGTTGGGGAGCGGGGGTGGCTGTGAGGCGGCGGCCCGTCCACGCCCGTCCCGCCCGTCGTCGATCCTAGTCCAGGAAGCCCATCTCCACAGCCTCGGCCACGGAGGGGTGCAGCAGGCGGGAGGCCAAGCGCTCGATGTCGTCAAGGCTCAGCACGCGCAGGTTCCTCTCGTAGTCCTGGGGAGGGGAGGAGAGGTTACGCTGGCCTTTGACCCCCTGACAAATTCAGTCTACGACCACCATCCCCCCGTCGGCCCTCTCCGAGGTCGATTAAAGAAGTCGGTGGAGAAACCGCGTGGCCGACTGGGAGTCGGGAGGACCTGGGTTCTCATCCCGGCTCCGCCCCTTCTCCGCTGTGTGAGCTTGGGGCTCGCTACCCTCATCTGTAAAACGGGGATTAGGACGGTGGGTCCCAAGTGAGACACGGAACGAACCCGGCCCGATCAGCTTAAATCTACTCCACCGCTAAGTACAGCGCCTGGCACCTAGTAAGCGTTTAGCAAAAACCATTAAAAATAACAGCGATGATAACAGTAACACAGTAGCGGAGGCGTTGGAGCCGCGGCCTGGTCCTGCCCTCGGACGGCAGCCCCAGGGGCGAGTAGCCGGGACTTTTTGGGGGGTGGGGGGAGAATTCCAGCTCACCCCCTTCCCAGGCCGAAAGCTGCCCCCCGCCCAGCCCACAGACTGGCACACCCGGGACCCACCTTCTGCAGCTGCTCCAGGACCCTCTCGGCATCAGCGGTGCTGAAATGGCGGGCCAGGACCTGGGCCACCAAGCACCACAGGGCGTGGGGCTGCGGAGACAGCGGACGGGGGGGCTCCTCGGGAGACGCCTTCTCCGACGGTTTGATCACCAGGTTCAGCTTGGAGTCGGGGCCGATGTTGTAGTCCGACAGCCGGTTCTCATCTGCGGGGACCGGACTGGCTACTGTGGGGTGGGCACCTCCTCGTCCCCCCCGGGGGCCCCGCGCTCCCACCCGCACCTCAGGCGAACCCGACCCTCCGACGGTCCGGAAGCCGTGAACGGAGCCCGGGCCTGGGAGGTGGGGGACCTGGGTTCTGATCTGGGCTCTACCGCTTTTTGCTGTTGTTGCCGTGTGGCCTTGGGTGAGTCACTTAACTTCTCGGTGCCTTAGTTGCCTCACGTGTAAAGACGCAGGACGGATCCTCCTCCCTCTGGTTTAGACCGTGAGCCCCAGATGGGATAGGGACGGAGTCCAACCTGATTATTGTGTGTCTAGTGCTTGGCACCTAGTAAGGGCTTAAAACCATTAAAGGAAAAAAAAAAGGCACCCTAGCCGGGGCGGAGGTGTCGCTCTCCTATTACAACCCAGCCCACCCGCTTCGCTCCCCTAATGCTAACCTTCTCCCTGTCCCTCGATCCCGTCTCCCTCGCCCCAGACTCGCCTCTAACTCGGGACGCCCCCCCTTTTTCACAGCTGCCGGGCAATGACTCTCCCCCACCTTCAAAGCCTTATCGAAGGCACACCTCCTCCAAGACGCCTTCCCCGCCTAAGCCTTTTCTCTCACTCCTTCCTGCGTGGCTCCGATTTACTCCTTTATTCCACCCCTCCCCTCCGCCCCCCGGCGCTTGGGTACCCAGCCGTCATCCACGGATCGGTCTGGGTCCCCCTCTGGACCGCAAGCTCCTCGCGGGCAGGGGACGCGTCCCCCAGCTCCGTTACGCTCTACTCTCGCGTACACGGCGCCGTGCATCCTTCCTCCACGCGCCGGGTAAATGGGAGTGCCTGCGGTGGTCGGGGGTCGGGGGTGGTACCTGCCAGGGCCTTCCCCTTGTAGAGCAGGCGCTGCTGGCCGACCGGCACGTTCAGCTTCTCGGAGACCAGACGCTTCAGCGTGGAGATGGGCTCGTCCTCCGACACCTGGGGGAGGACACGGGGGGGTGGGGGACCCGGAGGTGGGGAGGGGTCGGGGTCCCGTCCCCAGCGATCGATCCACTCTCTCATTAACCCATCGATGGGGGGCCATTAACTCACTCTCCGCCGGCCCCCTCCCGCCCCCTGGCGACGGCCCGGGTCCCCGCACCCGCCCTCCTCACCGCCCCCTAGCGACGGCCCGGGACCCCGCACCCGACGCCGTCCTCCTCACCGCCCCCTAGCGACGGCCCGGGACCCCGCACCCGACGCCGTCCTCCTCACCGCCCCCTAGCGACGGCCCGGGACCCCGCACCCGACGCCGTCCTCCTCACCGCCCCCTAGCGACGGCCCGGGACCCTGCACCCGACGCCGTCCTCCTCCCCGCTCCCTAGCGACGGCCTGGGCTTGGTCCCCGCCCCCTAGCGACGGCGCGTCGCCCCGCCCCCTAGCGACGGCGCGTGGCCCCCGCCCCCTAGCGACGGCCTGGTCCTCCTCCCCGCTCCCTAGCGACGGCCTGGTCCTCCTCCCCGCCCCTAGCGACGGCGCGCGGCCCCGCCCCCTAGCAACGGCCGGAGCTTCTTCCCCGCCCCCCTAGCGACGGCGCGGGCCTCCTCTCCCCTCCCCGCCCCCCACGGGGCCCCTTACCTGCCCCCCGTGAGGCCCCCTCTCTGTCTCCCTCTCTCCCTCCCCCCCCCCATGGGGCCCTCCTCCCTCTCTGCCCCCCGTGGGGCCCCCTCGCTCTCTCCCTCCCTCCCCCCGTGGGGCCCCGTACCTGCCCTCCATGGGGCCCCCCTCCCCCCAACCAAGGAGCGCGCGGGTCCCCCGTCCCCCACATCAACGGACAGCGCGACCCCCTTTCTCCTCCCCCCAACGACAGCTCGAGGACCCCCCCCAACCAACGACAGGCCGGACCCCCCTCCCCCATCTCCCCTCAGGGGCAGCGGGACCCCCCCCCTTCCTCGCCCCCTCCCCACCACGACGGCCCGAGACGCCCCCTCCCCTCCCCCCCCCCCTCCAGCGACGGCCCGGGGGTCCCGGGCTGAGGAGAGCGGCGCCAAGCTCCCCCCTCCCGTCCCTTCACGGCGGGCGACGGCTACCTGGAGGGTGCACTCCCGGCCCTGGAGCGCCTTCACCGTCAGCTGCATGTCGGCGGCGGCTCAGCTCGATCCCCAGCGCAGGAGCAGAGCGAGCGGGGCGAGAGCGGCGGCGGGACTGGGAGGCGGGGCGGCGGCGCGCCGAGCCTTTAAGAGGCGGGAGCCATAGAATTGGGGGCCCCCCAACGGGGGCTAGAGGGGCCCCTCCCGCGCGGACCCTCGCGCCATCGACAGAACTTCCGGCCCAACGGCCCCACTCCGCCCGCCAATGGCGCCGGAGCCGGCGAGGGCCGCCGCGGGGCTAGAGGGGCGACGCCCAGACGGCCGACACCGCCCCCTGCCGGACGGGGGGAGCCAGCGGCTCCGAGCCACAGGGCACCCCCGGCGCGCCAGTCTCCCCGGGCAGCACGAGCGAGTCCCTGCCGGCAGGGAGGGACCGGATCATTATTATTAATTATTATTATTATCATCATCATCATCATCATTATCATTATTATTCCTTATATTATATTATTATAGGCAAATTATAAATAGAAAATTAGAGAAACAGCGTGGCTCAGTGGAAAGAGCACGGGCTTTGGAGTCAGAGGTCATGAGTGCGAATCCCGGCTCGGCCACTTGTCAGCTGTGTGACTGTGGGCAAGTCATTTCACTTCTCCGTGCCTCAGTTCCCTCATCTGTAAAATGGGGATGAAGACTGTGAGCCTCAGGAGGGACAACCTGATGACCCTGGATCTCCCCCAGCGCTTAGAACAGTGCTCTGCATATAGTAAGCGTTTAACAAATACCAACGTCATCATCATCATCATAAATAATTCATTAATAATGATAATCAGGTCCATCCCATCCCTGCAGGGACTTCCTCTGGCTGCCTGAAGAGACATTATTATTACTATTAATGATAATAATAATGATAATTATAATCATAATGTCGGTATTTGTTAAGCGCTTACTATGTGCCGAGCACTGTTCCAAGCGCTGGGGTAGATACAGAGGAATGAGGTTGTCCCACGTGAGGCTCACAGTCTTCATCCCCCATTTTACAGATGAGGGAACTGAGGCACAGCGTGGCTCAGTGGAAAGAGCCCGGGCTTGGGAGTCGGAGGTCGTGGGTTCGAATCCCGACTCCGTCCCTTGTCTGCTGTGTGACCTTGGACAAGTCATTTCACTTCTCTGGGTCTCAGTTATCTCGTCTGTAAAAATGGAGATTGAAAAATGTGAGCCCCACGTGGGACCACCTGATGACCCTTTATCTCTCCCAGCGCTTAGAACAGTGCTCTGCCCCTAGTAAGCGCTTAACAAATACCAACATTCTCATTAAGCAACTCAGCCAAAGTCACACAGCTGACAAGTGGCAGAAGCAGCGTGGCTCAGTGGAAAGAGCACGGGCTTTGGAGTCAGGGCTCATGAGTTCGAATCCCAGCTCTGCCACTTGTCGGCTGTGTGACTGTGGGCAAGTCACTTCACTTCTCTGTGCCTCAGTTCCCTCATCTGTAAAATGGGGATTAAGACTGTGAACCCCACGTGGGACAACCTGATTCCCCTGTGTCTACCCCAGCGCTTAGAACAGTGCTCGGCACATAGTAAGCGCTTAACAAATACCAACATTATTATTATTATTATTAGAGCCGGGATTCGAACCCATGACCTCTGACTCCCGAGTCCGGGCTCTTTCCACTGAGCCATGCTGCTTCCCCCAGCTATCGTGCGCACGGCCCTGCATCGATCAACCTATCAATAGCATTCACTGTGTTCCCAGTGTGTGTAGAGTAGGGTACTACTGTCAGCAGAGCACTGTGCTGGATGCCTGCCGTGTACAGAGCACTGTGATGGGCACCTGGGGGGAGTACAATAAAATTTGTTGCAACGATCCCGCCTACAAGGAGCTTTCAATCCGGCAGAGGCGTGGGACACTAAAACACATTCATAATTGTGATATTTGGTATTTGTGCTTGGGTTTGCCCTAATAATAATACAAATTTATATGTGTTAAGCACTTACTATATGCTAAGCACTGTACTAAGCACTGGAGGGTGGCTCAGTGGAAAGAGCCCAGGTTTGGGAGTTAGAGGTCGTGGGTTCTAATTCCGGCTCCCCCACTTGTCAGCTGGGTGACTCCGGGCAAGTCACTTCACTTCTCTGGGCCTCAGTTCCCACAGGTGGAAAATGGGGATTAAGGCTGTGAGCCCCACGTGGGACAACCTGATCACCTTGTATCCCCCCAGCGCTTAGAACAGTGCTTTGCACATAGTAAGTGCTTAACGAATGCCATTATTATTATAGAGAGAAGCAGCGTGGCTCAGTGGAAAGAGCACAGGCTTGGGAGTCAGAGGTCATGGGTTTGAATCCCGCCTCTGCCACTTGTCAGCTGACTGTGGGCAAGTCACTTCACTTCTCGGGGCCTCAGTTACCTCATCTGTAAAATGGGCATTTAGATTGTGAGCCTCACGTGGGACAACCTGATGACCCTGTATCTACCCCAGCGCTGAGAACAGTGCCCTGCACATAGTAAGCGCTTAATAAATACCAACGTTGTTATTATTACTAGAATAAGGCCCCGTGAGTAGTTTAGCTGGAGACGAATGAAGTGTGTGAGCTGGGGTGTAGAGAGAGAGGAGCGAGGATAAGTAAAAAGGAGTGAGCTGATTTAGGGCCTGGATGGGGGCTTGAGAATATGCACAGGAAGGAAATGCCCCGGAGCCCCTTAATAATAATAACACTAATAATAATGATGGTATTTATTAACCGCTTACTATGTGCCAAGCACTGTTCTAAGCGCTGGGGTCGATACAAGGTAATCAGTTGTCCCATGTGAGGCTCACAGTCTTAATCCCCATTTTACAGGTGAGGTAGCTGAGGCACAGAGGAAGGTAAATGACTTGCCCAAGGTCACACAGCACACGCGTGGCGGAGGCGGGATGAAAACCCACATCCTCTGACTCCCAAGCCCGTGCTCTTTCCGCTAATAATAATAATGATGGTATTTGTTAAGCGCTTTCTATGTGCCAAGCACTGTTCTGAGTCCTGGTCGGGGCAAGGTAATCAGGTTGTCCCTTGTAGGCCTCACAGTCTTAATCCCATTTTACAGGTGAGGTAATCGAGGCACAGAGCAGCTAAGTGATTCGCCCAAAGTCACCCAGGGGACAAGCGGCAGAGCGGGGATAATAATAATAATGTTGGTATTTGTTAAGCGCTTACTATGTGCCGAGCACTGTTCTAAGCGCTGGGGTAGACACAGGGGAATCAGGATGTCCCACGTGGGGCTCACAGTCTTCATCCCCATTTTACAGATGAGGGAACTGAGGCCCAGAGAAGTGAAGTGACTTGCCCACAGTCACACAGCTGACAAGTGGCAGAGCTGGGATTCGAACTCATGAGCCCTGACTCCAAAGCCCGTGCTCTTTCCACTGAGCCACGCTGCTTCTCCGATCTCCGATGGGGATTAGAACCCATGACCTCTGACTCCCAGGCCCGGGCTCTTTCCCTAAGCCAATCCCCTTCAGTTTCCAGGAAGAGACGGTAGACTGAAATTGACAAATCCACCATAGTCACTCTCTCACTCATCTCTAAATAGACAAGCGGATGAATAAATCAATAACCGGCACAAATATACGCAGGCTAAAGTGAGGAAGGAGCGGGTGTCGACAGAAAGTGCCTCTCGGAGGGGCTGAGATTTTTAAGAAGGCTTTGAAGGAGGGGAGAGATGGGTTTGGAGGAAGATGTGAACAGTGGATTGAATCACTCAATTGATCGATCAGTGGTTTGTACTGAGCGTCTACCGTGTGCAGAGCGCTGCCCTAAGTGCTTGGGAAAGTTCAGTACAATCGAGTTTGCACTATTGCCCGTAAGGAGTTTACGGACTGGATTTATTCACCCCTCCATCAGCCCCACAGCATTTTTTTTTAAATGGTACATGTTAAGAGCTTCTTATGTGCCAGGCACTGTTGTAAGCGCTGGGGTAGATACAATCTAATCAGGTTGTTCCACACGGGGCTCACAGACTTAATCCCCATTTTACCTACGAAACTGAAACAGAGGTGGGTTAGGAGGCCGTGATAGGGAGGTTAATAATAGTCCTAATAATAATAATAATAGTATTTGTCATTTAACTTCTCTGGGTTTCAGTAACTTCATCTGCAAAATGGGGAGTAACTGAAACCCAGAGAAGTTAAATGACCTGCCCAAGGTCACACGGTACACAAGTGGCTGAGCAGGGATTAGAACCCATGTCCTTCTGACTCCCAGGCCCGTGCTCTACATTTATTTATTTAATAATGGTGGCATTTGTTAAGTGCTTACTATGTGCCAAGCACTGAGGGGGATACAAGGTGAGCAGGTTGTCCCACATGGGGCTCACGGTTTTAATCCCCATTTTACAGATGAGGTAACTGAGGCACAGAGAAGTGTAGTGACTTGCCCAAAGTCACAGCTGACAGGTGCTGGAGCCAGGATTAGAACCCACGGCCTCTGACTCCCAAGCCCGGGCTCTCTCCACTGAGCCACGCTCTGTCATCCCCCCCCCCCCCCACCGCCGTGAGACCATAAACTCCCTGTGGGCAAGGAGTGTGTCTATCAACTCTGTTATATTGTACTCTCCCAAGTGCTTAGGACAGTGCTCAATTAAGATGATTCCCTGATTGAAAGAAGGTCAAGGGTTTTAATCCCTGCTCTGCCACTTGTCTGCTGTGTGACCTTGGGCAAGTCATTTAACTTCTCTGTGCCTCAGTTACTTCATCTGCAAAATGGGGAGTAAGACTCCGAGCCCCATGTGGGACAGGGACTGGTGTCCAACTTGATTACCTTGTGTCTCCCCCAGCGCTTAGAACAGTGCTGGGCACATAGTAAGCACTATGATGATAATGATTATTCTTAAGTAGAGTGTAGGAGTTGGGAGAGTTGGCAATGAGGTTCAGTTAGAAGGCCTGTTAGGGAGGAGATGTGGCGGGATAAAAAGAATAGGCAGATGGGAGGAAGCCAGCTGAGAGACAACCTTGAAACAAGGGTCAAGAGTTTCTGTTTATACAAGAAGCAATGGGAGATAAATTGAGGAAGGAGGGAGTATATTTGGTTCCGTGTTTTAGTGGAGTTTACTCAAGGAACTGCAGAGGGAGATGCTGGAAACAGAGGTGGGTTAGGAGGCCGTGATAGCGGGGAGGTTAATAATCATCATCATAATAATAATGGTATTTGTTAAGCACTTACCATGTGCCAAGCCCTCTGCTGAGCGCTGGGTTATTTACAAGATAATCAGGTCCCACATGGAGCTCAGAGACTAAGTAGGAGGGCGAACGGGTCCGCTCAACTATATATATCTTCATTACCCTATTTATTTTGTTAATGAGATGTACATCACCTTGATTCTATTTATTTGCTATTGTTTTAATGAGATGTTCTTCCCCTCGATTCTATTTATTGCCATCGTTCTCGTCTGTCCGTCTCCCCCGATTAGACTGTAAGCCCGTCAAAGGGCAGGTACTGTCTCTATCTGTTGCCGATTTGTACATTCCAAGCGCTTAGTACAGTGCTCTGCACATAGTAAGCGCTCAATAAATACTATTGAATGAATGAATGAATGAAATCCCCATTTGTAGGTGGGGGAAATGAGGCGCAGAGAAGTGAAGTGACTCGCCCAAGGTCACACAGCCTGTACGTGGCAGAGATGGGATCAGGACTCAGGTTCTCTGACTCCCAGGCCTGGGGGCTTTCACGTCCCAGAGTGGCGGTGCCAGCCTGCAGATCTGCAAAGTAATGAGGCAGAACAGACCATACCCCTTCCACTGACTCAGTGTGAGCGCCAGAAGTCAAAAATGACACCAAAGTGGTGGGCTTATGGAGCCGGGAGGTTAACGGGGACAGAAAAATAGGGTTTTCTGTCTCTCCCAGTGCTCAGCGCAGTGTTTGGCCCATTGGAAGCCCTTACTAAATGACAGTGCTAATTTAAGAGGGATGATGAGGACTTCATATTGGGCGGGCTGGTCATCCAGATGGAGATATCCAGGGAGACCTAAGAGGTTTTGCTTTTTCTTAAATGGTCCATCTGTTAAGCGCTTACTACGTGCCAGGCACTGTACTAAGCGCTAGGGTTCTTACAAGCAAATCAGGTCAGACGTAGTCTGTGTCCCTCGTGAGGCTCACGGTCTTAATCCCCATTTTACACGAGGGGACTGCTTCTCTGGCTCCAGAGGAAACGAAAGTCAGATGTTTGCACGGAGGTGATAGTTTTGTTTTTATTAGTACTTGTTAAGCGCTTCCTTTGTGCCAGGAACTATGCCGAGTGCTGCGGTAGATACACAGTCCCTGTCCCACCCGGGGCTCGCAGTCTAAAATTAACATTAGAAGAAACCGTGAGAGTGGACGAGTTTGTGAGACTGAACGTGAAGTGAGAGGAGCAGAGAACCCGGAATGGACCGGGAGCCGTGAAAGGACAAGGGGAGGGACGAAGAGCCCTTGGAGGATTGAAAACTCCTCGAGGCCAGGGCCGTGTCTACTTGCTCTCACACTCAACCAAGTGCTCAATAAAAAGTAGGCGCTCAGTAAGCATCCTGGATCGAAACCAGGCTCAGAGAGAAATCCGAGGAGACGAGGGTCGAAAGCTGACTCCAAACTGTTGGCAAGCTCTAGAAGGATCTGCTCATTGTAGGCAGGGAATGTGTCTGTGTATTGTGTGGTACTCTGCCCAGTGCTTAGTACAGTGCTCTGCACACAGTAAGTGCCCAATAATTACAATTGACTAAGTGTGAGTGACGTCTAGAAGGATCAGGGCAGGGAAAAAAAGCGAGAGCGAGATCTAGGTTTAGGACCGAAGAAAAGGATGAGCGAGGTCTAGAAGGGTTAGAAAAGAAAAGGACGGAGTGAGTGAAGTCTAGAAGGATTAGGACAGCGAAGGAAACCATGAGTGAGGTCTAGAAGGGTTAAAAAAGAAAAGGACGGAGTGAAGTCTAGAAGGATTAGGACGGCGAAGGAAACGATGAGTGAGGTCTAGAAGGGTTAGAAAAGAAAAGGAGTGAAGTCTAGAAGGATTAGGCCAGCCAAGGAAAGAATGAGTGGGGTCTAGAAGGATTAGGAAAGAAAAGGACGGAGTGAGTGAAGCCTAGAAGGATTAGGAAAGACAAAGAGTGAAGCCTACAAGGATTAGGAAAGAAAAGGACAGAGTGCGTGAAGTCTAGAAGGATTATGACAGCAAAGGAAAGCATGAGAGGTCTAGGAGGACGAGGAGAGAAAAGGAGGGAGCGAGTGAAGTCTAGAAGGATTAGGCTAGAGAAGGAAAGTGTGAGCAGGGTCTAAAGGAATTAGGTCAGAGAAGGAAAGAGTGAGCGAGGTCTAGAAGAATTAGGTCATAAAAGGAAAGTGTGAGCAGATCTAGAAGGATTAGGACAGAGAAGAGGCTTTAGGTGTCACTGGATGGAGGTTATCAGCCATCTTGGAGAATGCAGGAGATCAGCGGAGTGAAGAAGGCACGATCCTGGCAGCAGGGGAGCTCGCCCAGGCGCTTAGTACAGTGCTCTGAGCACCGTCCATGCTCAGGAAATGCCACTGCTTAATGGGGAGCTAGAAGGGAGTGGGGAGAGAGGAAATGTTAAGCAGCTGGGCCTAGCGGATAGAGCATGGGCCTGGGAGTCAGAAGGACCTGGGTTGTAATCCCAGCTCTGCCACTCGTCTGCTGTGTGACCTTGGGCAAGTCGCTTCACTTCTCAATTACCTCCTCAATAAAATGGGGATTAGGACTGTGAGCCCTGTGTGGGACATGAACTGTGTCCAATCTGATTAACTGGCACCTACCCCGACACTTACAAGTTCCTGGTGCCTAGCAAGTGCTAAACAAATACCATTTTTTAAAAAAGCCTAAATTGCGGCGGACTGTGTTCAGACCAGTGTGGAGCCTCAAGAGTGGCAGATGGGGGTGCTTCCCTCTTCTCCCCAGCCCAGACCCCTTGCTCCCTCATCGCCCCCAGGAGCCTAATGGCGTGCTGGTAGTCATAGCCCCGCTTGCTCCCAGACCCCCAGCTCCTCTCCACAGTCCAGAGGGGAAACCGAGGCAAAAGCCCTGCCAGGGCCCGGGGCCACAGCCATGCTCATCAATACGTCCCGCCTCCTGCTCCACTCGCCATCCCGTAGGCTGGGGGACCGCCTTGGCCCAGCCAAGAGGAGCTGAGGAGGAGCCCGCCTGAGAGTCCCCACACCCTCAGAGTGGCCTGGCCCCAAAATCTCCACCCCCGTAAGGCTGGAGCACTTCCCGGGCTGGGCCGGCAGGCCGGGTTGGACCGGCAGACCAGGGACGGGGCGGGACGGCTCCTTCTTTCCGATTCCCGGGGCGGTGTTCCCAGAGGGCTCCCGGGTGCCCTCTGCCCCTTGTTTGCTGTCCTCCTCCTCCTCCTCTTCCCACCTCGTCTACGCACAATCATCCCAGTGAGGTAAGGGAACTGGCAGTTCCCAAGTGTTGCTGCTGGGAAACTTCAGTAACCCTGAAGCTCCAGGAAGGCCAAGCTTCCCCGGGCCTGCTTAGCAGCGGGTGCCGAAGGCAGGGTACCCGACGGGCAGCTTGCCCAGAGTGTCCGGAAACCAGGCGAGAGGGGAAAAGATGAACGGGACCTGAAAACCGGAAGAAACCACTCTGCCGTCGTGGACCCCCAGCTAAAACAAAGTAAGCCGCACCGGGTCTCCTTCCGGAGGGTACGGAAGGTGATTTTTACTTTTGGATAAGTCCCCTAAGCACCTGGTCCAGTGCTCCGCACACAGCAGATGCTCAGAAAAGACCACCAATTCCCTAGAGGCCCCCACTCGATTCCCATCCTCTGGACGTACACACGGACGAAGGGAATCGGAGACACCTAGATTGTACGCTCTCTGTGGGCAGGGAATGTGTCTGTTACATTGTGTTACACTCTCCCAAGCGCTTAGTTCGGTGCTCTGCACACAGTAAGCGCTCAATAGATACAATCGGTCGACTGATCGGGTGGACCGGAGACCCCCTCCAACCTGTTCCAGATTCTAGGAAAGTCGCCCAGAGAGCAGCAGTCCACCCCAAGGTCTTCCCAGACTTCCCAGGGCCCCGAGTCCCGCCCGCGGCCCCGGGGAGGATGGCGTCAGCTCGTCACGCCTGCCTCAGGTCAACCTCGCCAGCCTCGCTCAGTCGGGGCCAGGGCACTCCCACGGGCCACGGGAGTTGGGGTGGTGGGCTGCAGGTCACCCCCGCCTGTCTCTTGCGGTCCGAGGGCCAAGCCGTGCCCTGCGAGACGTTCTCCGCTCCACCGGCTCCCCCCGCCCAAAGCTCCCTCTCACGGCCCGCTCCCCGCCCAAGCCGGGCCCGCCCCTCTCACGACCGACCGACCGACCGGCGACGAGGAACCGACCGTGCTCAGAGTGTCCTGCTCCCTCTTTATTGGATCCCGAACGCCAGGCGGGCGACCTCCCCGGCCCGCCTGGCGGCGCCCGGGTAACCGGAGCCAAGGCAGGAGTATAAAAACATCGGTACAAAAATAAGCCCGGGCTCTCCGAGTGCATAGTGCAGGTTGGGCAGAAGGCCTTTGGTTTCCAGTGATTCACCCAGCGGGGGGGCGGGGCCCCGGGCAGGGGTGGGGACGGCGGGGGAACGGACGGACCGGGGAGGGCGGCCCGGAGGCCTCAGGGGAGTCCCGGGGCGGGGCGCGGGGCCTCAGGGGGAGGGGTACAGTCTCCTGTAGACCAAGTGGCCGACCACCAGGACCAGCATCTCCGAGGTGCCGCTGAGCGCCACGATGAAGGGGGCCTGGGAGGCGAAGTCGGCCTGCGGGCGGCGGAAGGAGAGCTGGAGCACGGCCAGGGCCAGGAGGCTGTTCTGCACGCCCACCTCGAAGCTGACCGTCCGGCGGTGGGGCGTCGCCAGCTTCAGGCAGGAGGCCAGGACGTGGCCCGCCAGCAGGCCGAAGAGCGGCACCGTGACCCCGGCCACCACGACGGGGGGCCTGACGTCGGCCAGGATGGAGGCCCCCATGCGGTAGGCCAGGAAGAGCCCCCCGAGGATGAGCAGGAAGCTGAAGGGCTTGATGAGCAGCAGCAGCCCCCGCGAGAGGCCGGGAAGCTTGCACTTGATCAGCACGCCGGCCGAGATGGGGATGGCGATGAAGAGCAGGGTGACGAGGATCTTGGCGAAGGGCACGTGGAGGGTCTCGTGGACGCCCAGCAGGCGGCCGTAGAAGGCCGAGGACAGCGGCATGAAGCCCGTGGCCGCCACGGTGGAGACGAGGGTCATGGAGATGGCCAGGGTCACGTCCCCGCCCAGGAGCAGGCTGTAGAGGTAGCCGCCGCCGCCCCCGGGGGCGGAGCAGGTGACCACCAGCCCCAGGGCCAGCGCCGTGGGCAGGGTCAGGGCGCGGGCCACCAGGTAGCCGTACAGGGGCATGACCATGAACTGGCCCAGGATGCCCAGCAGGACGGGGTGGGGGTGCCTCACCAGCCCCCGGAGCACCTCCAGCTCCACCTTGCAGCCGAAGGCGCACTTGTTGACGAAGATGAGGGGCAGCAGCAGGTAGAGCACGGGGTTCTCCGAGAAGCGGACCAGGCCCCCGGCCCGGGCGGCCCCCTCCCCTCCGCCGTCGCCCTCCGGGGGCGACACCTTGATGCGGAAGTCCCGCCGCTCCTCGATCAGCGCCCGCCGGCGGTCCAGCAGGCGCAGCCGCAGCGGGGCCAGGCCGGCCGGCCCCGACCGGATGCTCACCACGAAGCTGCCCCGGGCCCGGCCCCCGGCCCCGGCCCCGCAGCAGGCGGCGCTCACGTTCTCGATGGTCAGCACCTCCGGGTCCAGGGAGCTGACGGTCAAGACGGGCTGGAGCTCGGGGCCCGTCCCGTTGCCCCGGGGGTACCGGCTGGAGATCACCATGATCCCCCGGCTCCGCTCGGGGAACTCGAACTCCAGGGCCGAGCCGTCCCCGATGCTCAGGTAGCCCCCGCCGCTCGCGGGCCCCGGGGCCGCGCTGCCGTTGGAGTCCGGTCGGCCGCGGGCCTCCCAGACCAACGCGGCCACAAACAGCACGGCCCACGCCATGCCGCCGGCGGGCCTAGGGCTCCGCCGCCTCCGGGGCCGACCACCATCGATCCCCTCCGCCGGGGCCGGGGGGTGCCGCGCTCTCCGCCAGCCTGGGCCGCGGCCGCGGGCCTGCCCGGCCCCTCCGGGCCTTCCTGGTGAGAGAGGAGAGGAGAGGAGAGGGCTCGGTCGGTCGGAGGGGGGGGGGGGGAGAGCCAGCCCGGGGGGGGGGGGAAGGGTCTCGGGCGACGAGGGCAGGAAGGAAGGGAGGATGGAGAGAAGGAACCCTCTCCAGATCTCTGGAACCTCCTCTGCCGGACGCCCTCCTGCCTCTCCGCGCCCCGTGCTGCCCAGAGAGCCGCGGCGCTCGTAAAACACCGCTCCCGTTCAGGGAACGAGCACACGTGTCCACGCACACACACGAACACGTGGGTGCTCCACGGTCCCGGGACTGCCCGATCGTCTTCTGCTTCGCCCCGGAGGCGGGCCTGCCCAAGCGGCAGCCCTGCCCGCGTCCCCACCACGGAGCCCTCCCGGCGGCCCCGCCCGCACCCGCCCCTGCGGAGATAGGTGCTCGGCCGGCCCGTGCCCGGCCCGCCCTCCGCTTCCCCGCCGAGGCCACCAAGGAGGGTCCGTCCGTCCCGCCCGTGCCGACGGCTTCGGCGCTAAGGGCCCCGGCGGGAGATGCCCTCCTATTTCAGTGGCACCCTCTCCCAGCATTCTGTCTCTCAGGCATCTGGTCCCGGAAGAGGGGCGCTGGCGTGAGGACCGCCCCCAAGGTGGGTGAATCCCAGGGATCCTGAGCCAGAGACCGAGCGGTAGCAGGGCACGGCCTGAGCCGTGCCGGGTGGCAGGACAAGCTTCTCAGAAGTTGCCGGCTCGGGGACAACGAGACAAGGAAATGGACATTTGCCCTCCTCCTCCTCCTCCCCTTCGCCCCCGAGCTCCCCCGGGGTCAGATCACCTGAACTCTGATCCACCCACGTGGAAGCGGCACTGCCCGTCCGGGCGCCTTGGCCAGGCCAGTGCCCTCAGTTGCGTGGACACCCCCAGGACACCCCCAGGAGATGGGGGAGAGGAGCAGCATGAAGCAGCGTGGCTTAATGGAGAGAGCACAGGCCTGGGAGTCAGAAGGATACGGATTTTAGTCCCGGCTCTGCCGTTTGTCTGCTGTGTGACCCTGGGCGAGTCACCTAGCTTCTCTGTGCCTCAGTTACCTCATCTGTAGCATGGGGATTAAGAGGCTGAGACCCGTGTGGGACAGAGACTGTGTCCACCCAGATTAATTTGTATCCACCCCGGTGCTTAGAACAGGAGGGCTTGGCACACAATAAGCGCTTCATACCGTACTCTCCCAAGCGCTCAGTACAGTGCTTTGCACACGGTAAGCGCTCAGTACGACTGAATGAGCGAACAAGCACCCTAATTTATTGTTATTATTACGAGCAGATAGAAGAAGGCCCGAAACGACGCAGAGGGCAGCTGGAACTGTAGGTCCGGCTGAGGTTGATTAGGAAAAGGAGGGGAGGGAGGAGAAGCGGGGAGGAGGGGAGAAGAGCCGCCGGAGGGGCTGCCCCCTCAAGCCTCGTGGCCGTGGGAGACCCCCCCACCCCACCCCGGTGCCCCAGCCCCGACCCTACTGACCTAGAACTGGGGCTGGGACCCGGGGGTAGCTAGGTGCCAGCTCGGTGCCCCTCCAGGGCGCGGGGGTGAAAGGCTTTGGGTTTCCTAAGTGCGCGGAGCTGGGGAGGACTCCACCCTGGAAGACGCCTCCTGGGCCGGGAGTGCCGACACACGGGTGGGGAAAGAGCAAGCCCGGCGCCTCACCACAACCCCGGTTTCAAAATACCTCAGCCAGGGCAAGGAACAGAAAAATGTCCGACCTGCCGGTTTCCTGTTTCGTTTCTTTCTTCGCTTACTTCCTCTTCCCCCCCGGTAAAAAGCCCTTCGGTGGGGTCAGGGGCTAATCCCTGGGGCAGCCCCTCTTCCCCAGGTGGGAGGTGCAGGTTATCTAGCCAGTTTGCCCTTTTCCCCACTCGCCCTATTGCTCTTAGTCAGAGGGTGACTCTCCGGCCCCGGAGATGATCTCGCCGGTCCCCCGGCAGACCCCACGGAGACCCCCGGGGCCCTCCTCCATCGCGGGGCTCGCCCGATTTCGATTTGGGGCCCCGCGGGGCGAAAAGGCTCGGAGGAGAGTCCCAAAGATGGCCAAAAAAATCATTAAAAGATTATTTAGCCCGGGAAGAGATGCTAACTGAGCGAGAGGCAGCGTGGCCTACCGGCTAAAGCACGGACCTGGGAGTCAGAGGATCCGGGATCTAATTCCGGCTCTGCCACGGGTGACCTCGGGAAAGTCGCTTTACTTCTCTGGGCCTCGGTTCCCTCATCCGTAAAGTGGGGAATTAAGACTGTGAGCCTCGGGTGGGACAGGGACTTTGTCCAAACTGATTTGCTTGTATCCAACCCACTGCTTAGTACAGTGCCGGGCACAGAGTAAAGGCTGAACAGATACCATATAAAAAGAGTGGCTATAATCCATCAGTGGTATTTATTGAGCACTTACTGTGTGCAGAGGCCTAGAATATACACCTGGGGGAGAACAGTACAGCAGAATTGTTAGACACATTCCCTGTCCACAAAGGAATTCATAGTCTAGAAGGGAAGACAGACATTAAAATAAATTACAGATCTGTATATAAGTGCTGGGGGGGTGAGGTGAATATCAAGTGCTTAAAAAGAACAAATCCAGGTAAAGGGCTGACATATTGGTTATTTTCCAACTACAAGGTGGCCAGAACAAAATGAGATAGAGTTAAGCAGCAGCATGAGGGATTTAGGCGAGACATGAAGCCGAGCCATCTCCTGCTCTGGAGGCTTTTAAAAATCAAGTTTTTCCTCTGGGCCTTTCCAAGATCGCATCTCCCCCAGGGGAGGGCTTCCCCTAGTAATCTCTACTGTCCCCCACCTCATTCAGGAAGCAGCCTGACCTAGTGGGAAGATCCCAGGCCCGGGGGACAGAGGTCCTGGGTTCTAATCCCGGCTTCCCCACGTACCTGCCGAGTGTCCTTGGGCAAGTCGCTCAACTGCTCGGTGCCTCAGTTTCCTCCACCGTAAAATGGGGGTTCAATACTTGTTCTCCCTCCACTCAGACTGTGCGCCCCACGTGGGACGGGGTCCGTGTCCGACCTGATTACCTTGTTTCTATCCCAGCGCTTAGAACGGTGCTTGACGCATTATAAGTACTTAACAAATACCGTAATGATGACAATCATACCCGCCGACCACCATTTCAGGTCTTCTGCTTCCACGCCATCTATCTATTTTAGTTACAGCCTTGGCACTTGGTACGTATTCCCTATCTGCCACTCATTCAAATTTATCATGCAAGTGTCTGTCTTCCCGGGTGGATTGTAAGCTCCTCGAGGGTCAGTCAGTCAATCGTATTTACTGAGCGCTTACTTTTACCGTCCTAAACGCCCGGGAGAGTACAAGGGTACACTAGAAGGGGCATTAGAGGGGAGTCTAGAGGGGAGGCAGACATTAATATAAATCAATTAGAAGATAGGCATCGCGTCTCCTCTCTGGTACTCTCCCAAGTGTTCTGCACGCAGTAGGCCCTGGCTAAAAGCCCCGGATCGATCGATTGGGCCGGTTGAGGTGCGATCCCAGGTGGAGGCAGGGGGATGGACGACATAACCTTTTGAGGTTCCCGGATTCTGCTCTGCTGACTCCAGGGCAGGGAGGAAGGCAGGTCCCCGAGCTCGACTGGCCGAATCCCGGGGGTGTCGGGAAGGACACTCGTCCCCCAGCCCCCTCTTTCCCCTCCAGCCTTTCCCGGCTCCCGTCGGAGGGGGCCGGAGGAAGTTTTCGGTGCGGCTGCCGGGGCCTCTGGGTGATGAGGCTGACTTGCGGGCACTGGAAAAGGTTGGCGAGGCGCGGGCATCCTTCCTTCGGGGCCCCGGGGGCGAGGGGTGGACACTGACTACTGGCACGGGGCAACCCGGGGGCCGGGTGGCCCAAGGATGGGGGCCTGAGCCTTGCCTCCCTCTGAAGCCTCTGGGACGGACAGACAGATCCCCAGGAGCCCCAGGGACGGACAGACAGGCTTCCAGGAGTCCCAGGGATGGACTGACAGGTCCCCAGGAGCCCCAGGGACGGACAGACAGGCTTCCAGGAGTCCCAGGGACGGACTGACAGGTCCCCAGGAGCCCCAGGGATGGACAGACTGATCCCCAGGAGCCCCAGGGACGGACAGACTGATCCCCAGGAGCCCCAGGGACGGACTGACAGATCCCCAGGAGTCCCAGAGACGGACAGACAGGCTTCCAGGAGTCCCAGGGACGGACAGACAGGTCCCCAGGAGCCCCAGGGCCAGAGAGCCAGATCCCTAGGAGTCTCGGGGCGAGAGAAGCGGGCCTGGAGAAGAGCGGCCCCAGGACAAACAGGCCGGCCCCTAAGGAGAGGCGAGGACAGAGAAGCAGGCTCCTAAGGAGGGAGGGAGGGAGCGGGCGGGCCTCCGGGAGGCAGCCCCCCGCCCCGGAGCCACGGACGGGGCCCTCGGAGACTCTGGGCCAGAGGGACAGAAAGAAGTCCCGTGGCCACTCCGGAACGGACCCACCGTCCCCCGCCCCGGCCGGGCCACCGGGCCCGCCGCCTCTTACCCCAAGCCGCCGCCGCCGCCGCCGCCGCCGGAGACCCGGAGACCCGAAAGCCCGAACGCCCGAACGTCCGAACCGCTTCGTCCGCTCGGGCCCGCGCGCCCCGCCCCTCCCCTCTCCTCCCATTGGCCCGCCCCGCCGGCCCCGCCCACCCCGTCCTCCTCCAATCGGGCCCCGTCTGGTCCCGCCTTCCTTCCAACCGGGCCTCGGCCACCCGCCCAGTTCTCCTCCAATCAGGCCCCGCTTCCCCTCCATCCGGGGCCCGCCCACCTGCCCAGTTCTCCTCCAATCAGGCCCCGCCTATCCCACCCTCCCTCCAATCAGGCCCCGCCCACCTGCCCAGTTCTCCTCCAATCGGGCCCTACCCACCGGCCCAGTTCTCCTCCAATCAGGCCCCGCCTATCCCACCCTCCCTCCAATCAGGCCCCGCCCACCTGCCCAGTTCTCCTCCAATCAGGCCCCGTCTATCCCACCCTCCCTCCAATCAGGCCCCGCCCACCGGCCCAGTTCTCCTCCAATCAGGCCCCGCCCATCCCACCCTCCCTCCAACCGGGCCCCACCCCCCTGCCCAGTTCTCCTCCAATCGGGCCCCGCCTGGCCCCGGCCCCCCCCCCCCCCCCCCCCCCCGCTGGGCCTGCGGGAACCCCGGGTAATAATTCTGGTATTTATTAAGCGCTTACTGTGTGCCGGACACTGTACTAAGCGCTGCGGTGGGTACAGGGAAATCAGGTTGGACGCAGTGTGGCGGATCTGGGGACCGCCTGGCGCCCACCCGTTCGCCCGCCTCGGTTCCCCGGGCTCAGACTCTGGGGCCCCGGCCGAGCGTCGGAAGGATGTCGGGGGAGGCGCGCTCGTCTGGTCCGGAGAACGATTCCGATAGGATTTCCCATCCATTAATTAATTAAGCGCTTACTCTGTGCAGAGCACTGTGCTAAGCGCTTGGGAAAGTACAGTATAAGGAACCCACAGTCTAGAGGTGGGGGGTCCAACCCCAAAACTACTTTTCCATTCATCCAACTTCCTGGGCAGGCTCCACCCTGTCCCTCCACCCTCCCCTTGGCTACTGGGCCAACTTGTTGTTGAGCCAGACGATTTACCATCTCTTGAGCTTCGCGCCCATCGCCCATGCTGCCCCTTATCCATGAGAAAGCTGACCCATCTTCCCACCTTTCATCCCACTTCAGGGTCACCCTGGACTGAATGTATACCTACATCTTAAAAAAAAAAAAAGTATTTGTTAGGCACCTACTATGTACCAGGCACGTGCTAAATTCTGGGATAGAGTCAATCAGATTGGACACAATCCATGTCCCACATGGGGCTCGCGGTCTTAATCCCCATTTTACAGATGAGGGGTCTGAGGCACAGAGAAGTGAAATGATTTGCCCAAGATCACACAGCAGGCAAGTGGCGGAGCCGGGATTAGAACCCAGGTCCTTCCGACTCCCAGGCCTGTGCTCTCGTCGCTGGGCCGCATCCCTTCCTTCTGTGCCCTGTACACCGGTGTAGTGGTGATGAGTCCTGGAGAAAACCTTAGCGGCAGCTGTAGCCTCAGGCCTTTATCGGTTCCGACTCTGCCCCTTGTCAGCTGTGTGACTGGGGCAAGTCACTTCACGTCTCTGTGCCTCAGTTACGTCATCTGTAAAATGGGGGTGAAGACTGTGAGCCTCACGTGGGACAACCCCATTCCCCTGTATCTACCCCAGCGCTTAGAACAGTGCTCTGCACGTAGTAAGCGCTTAACAAATACCGACATTATCATCCCAGGGGAAGCCCTGAGAGGCGGCCTCGCTCTGCCCATCCACCGGCCCACACTGCTCTTCGTCTGTTCTCATCACTGCCCCGAGCGTGGCAAGTGACACTCCACCGTGAGAGACGGACGCCGAACACTTCTGTCTTTCAGATGGGGAACCCGTGGCCCTGAAACTGAGGGACCTACTTGACTCTCCCCAGCATGTAGCACAGTACTTGTTAAATGCTTAAAAGTTTCTAAAGCACAGGCCTGGGAGTCAAAAGGACCTAGGTTCTAATCCAGGGTCCGCCCCTTGTCTGCTGTGTGACCTTGGGTAAGTCACTGTACTTCTCGGGGCCTCAGTTATCTCATCTGTAAAATGGGGATTAAGATGGTGAGCCCCAACTATCTTGATGCTATTGATGCCTGTTCAGGTGTTTTGTCGCCTGTCTCCCCCTTCTAGACTGTGAGCCCGTCACTGGGTAGGGATTGTCTCTATCGGTTGCCAAATTGTACTTTCCAAACATTTAGCACAGTGCTCTGCAAAAAGTAAGTGCTCAATAAATACAATTGAATGAATCCAACCTGATAACCGCTTATCTACTCCAGCACTTAGTACAGTGTCTGGCACATAGCAAGCGCTTAAATACCACAATTATTATTATTTTTAATACCATAATTGTTGTTCAAGCTTACGCAACGTGCCGAGATTAGGGCCCAGACTGAAACAGAGGGCTCTACCTTTATCTGCCCAGCACAGCAATCGTATTTATTGAGCGCTTGGGAGAGCACAATAGAACAATATAATGGACACCTTCCCTGCTCACAATGAACTCACAGTTTAGAGGCAAAGACAGGTATTAATATATACAAATATTATATATAAATAAATGTATAGAGAAGCAGTGTGGCTCAGTGGAAAGAGCCCGGGTTTGGGAGTCAGAGGTCATGTGTTTGAATCCTGGCTCGGCCATTTGTCAGCTGTGTGACTGTGGGCGAGTCACTTCACTTCTCTGTGCCTCGGTTACCTCATCTGTAAAATGGGGATGAAGACTGTGAGCCTCACGTGGGACAACCTCATTCCTCTATATCTACCCCAGCGCTTAGAACAGTTCTCTGCACATAGTAAGTGCTTAATACCAACATTATTAATATATATAAATTATAGATATGTACATAAAGTGCCGTGGGGCCAGGAGGGGAGATGAAAAAAGTGAACAGGTCAGGGTGACGCAGAAGGGAGTTTAAGAAAAGGAAAAGAAGCTTTAGTTAGAGAAGGCCTCTTGGAGAAGATGTGCCTTCAGTAAGGCTTGGAAGGCGGGGAGAGTCATTGTCAGATATGAGGCGGGAGGGCGTTACAGGGGAGAGGCGGGATGTGGGCAAGAGGTCAGCAGAGAGAGACGAGACGGCGGCACAGTGAGAAAGTTGGCACTAGAGGAGCAAAGTGTGCGGGCTGGGTTGTAGGAGGAGAGTGGTGAGGTGAGGTAGGAGGGGGCAAGGTGATCGAGGGCTTTAAGTACATGGCACAGCACTTGGCAAACACTTGACCAATACCGTAATTATTGTTCAAACTTACACAACACACCGAATATAGGGCGCAGTTTTCTGAATTCCAATATAAGATTCTGGGAGCCCCATATGGGATAGAGACTATGTCCAACCTGATTACCTTGTATCTCTGGCCCAGAGCCTAGTAAAATGTTTGGCCCACAGTAAGTGCTTAACAAATACCACAGTTATCATCATTAGATCTCACTCCCAAACTTTGATTAAACAAAAGTGGCCATACCCTGATTTCTTCAAGCATAAGGACTGACATCATCTTCCTGACGCTGTTCTCTCGTGAGGTCTTGGGAACTTGGTTTTTCCTCATCTTTACCTTGCTTTCTCGAAGGCTTCCTCCACCTCCTGCCGACACCACTGCTACTGTCAAGAGAAGCAGTGCGGCCGAGTGGAAAGCGCACGGGCCCGGGAGTCAGAGGACCTGAGTTTGAATCCTGGCCTTCCCAACGGCTTGCCGTGGGACCAAGGGGCAAGTCACAACTTCTGTGTCTGTTTCCTCGACCTTAAATCGGGATTCGATCCCTGTTCTCCCTCCTACTCAGACCGGGAGCCCCGTGTGGGACGGATACTGTGTCCGACCTAATTGGCCTGTACCTACTCCAGTGCTTAGAACAGTGTTTGACACATGGTAAGCCCTTAACGAGTATCCCCTAGCAAAAAGAGATTCAACCCTGGAGACACCAGGAGAAAGGCTCCCCAAGAGACGAAGCAGGGCCTGAGCTGGGTACTCTGTTTATTAAAAGATCATGTGGGACAAATGTTTTTGAAGAACTTCAGGAAAGACCCTTAGCCAACAAGACCTGACAGATATGGGACATAAACCACCCCGGCCTCCCAGAATTTTCCGTGGAGATTAGATTAAAAAATTTAAAAGCCTTTAATGTGATTCCGAGAGCAAACCCATTCAAATTCACCCTCGCGATTCCCTCTCTGGCCCCCGATCCAGTCGAGCGGGCCTCGGCCCCGGTGAGGGCCCCCAAATGGCCTCCATCCCACCCACCCCCTTGCCGGAGGTGAGCAGGGAGGGGAGGAACGGCCCTCGAGGATTCTGGTCGGGAAGGAACAGAAGGGGGCTGCCGGCAAAGTCTCCAATAAAACTGAAGGAAAATCGGAACCCCACAAGGGTGAAAGGAAGTCGAGAAACTGCCTGGGAAAAATTTACCGGGAGGGCCACCGAAGTCTTCGGGGGTGGGAACTGGGGAGGGGGCGGCTCAGACCCCAACATTGCAGCTGAGAAGTCCAGGAAGTTGGAAGGGAAAGGGATAATGAGCAAAAATGGCCAAATCATGTATCTCTCAGAAGCAAAACCCAGCTTGTCTTGGCCTTTAGAAAAAGACCCATAAGTGAGAAGATCAAGGTCTGTTAAAGGCCACCCTAGATCAAGGTCTGTTAAAGGCCACCCTCCTCCCCTGACCTCACCCTCCCCAGGGCTTCTTTTACATTCAGTCCCTCAGAGCCAAAGTCACTTGATTTTGGTCTAAGAAGGTGCTAAGAGCTCCCACAGGAAGTAAGGCACTGGGAAGGAAGGGGGCGGGGAGGAGAGGAGAAGACTACAGGAAAGGGTTTTATTGCCCATTTTCCCAGCATCACCCGAGGGACGAACCACGGAAGTCGGACTTCTCCGGAGACCCCAGGGCGGACGTGTCCCCACCCCGCGCCTCCATCTCCGAAAGGGAACGGAGGCACCGGAAAGGCCAAATAAATAAGGAGAGGCAGACGGGGCTCGGCACTCGCTGTGCAGTGAAAATCGAAAGAGAAATAGAGCCGGGCCTGAGCCTGCCTCCAGCCTTCCTCGGGGGCTGGCGAGGTGGGCCCAGACACAGGGTACGGCCTGCCTCTACTAACCCTTCCTTCCAACGAGACCACACCCCAAGGTCCAGAGCCCCGGTCCTTACAGAGGGCAGGACGGGAGGGAGGGCGGGCTAGCAGCGAAGACGCTCTCCTCGGTCCCGCAGCCGAGAGGAAGCGGAGGGAGGGAAGCACCGCGTCCCCGTGACCTCTGGGGGGCTGGGGAGGGAGGGGCGCGGGAGCTAAGGCCCAACGTGAGGGAGGACTCCGGAGGTTTCCGTCCGGCACGGCTCACTGCACGATGGCCGTCCTCTGGGGGATGCAGCCTTCCATCTCCAGAGCCTCCGGCCACCCCTCGTACTTGTTGGAGCTCTTGCTGTTCTTCACGTGCTGAGGGGGAATAGCCAAGAAGCCAAGTGAGCTCGGGGTGGGGGGTGGGGAGAGAACATCTCCAGGACTGTGCCAAGTTTCCCCTCATACTTGGATTGGCATCCTTTATTCACCCAACCTCAGCTCCACGCCACTTATGTCCACAGCCGTAATTTACTTATATTCACGTCTTCTTCCTTCCTTCCTTCCCTCCTGGAAAGCCCTCCCTCTTCAAAACCGACGCGCAATGACTCTCCCCATCTTCAAAGCCTTATTGAGGGCGCATCTCCTCCGAGAGGCCTTCCCAGACTATGTCCCCTTTCCTCTTCTTCCACTCCCATCACCCTGACTTGCTCCCCTCTGTTCTTTCCCTCCCAGCCCCAGAGCACTTCAGTAACGTATCTCTAATTTATTTATTTGTATTGATGTCTGCCTCCCCCCATCTAGACTGTAAGCTCATTGTAGGCAGGGAATGTGTCTACTGTAGTACTGTACTCTCCCATGTGCTTAGCACAGTGCTCTGCACCCTGTAAGTGCTCAAGAAATGATTGAATGTATGACTGCCTCTAGACACTCCTTGTGAGCGGGGAACTGACTCTGTTATAGTACACTCTTCCAAGCGCTTACCCCAGTGCTCTGCACACGGTAAGTGCTCAATAAATACCATTCACTGATTGATTGAGCATGGGAGGTGAGGAGCCGTCCCTGCACTGCTTGATGAAGGTGAAGATAGTATTCGTTAAGCGCTTATTATGTGTCGAACACTGCTCTAAGCGCCGGGGTAGATATGAGCTCCATGGGGCTCACAGACTGCTGGAAACCAGACTTGCTGACTCCGTAGGAAACTCACCTCCTTCCAGCCCACTGAGGCGCCTGAGGAGGGAGAAGGTTCAGGGACAAGCAGAACTTTTAAGAAGCAACACGAGACGCTGCTTATGGGAACTGCGAGGCCTAGCGGAAAGAGGACGGGGCTGGGAGCCAGAGGACCTGGGGGCTGATCCTGGCTCCACCACTTGCCTCCTGTGTGACCTTGGGTGTGTCCCTTAACTTCTCTGGGCCTCAGTTACCTCATCTGTAAAATGGAGATTCAATAGCTCTTCTCCCTCCTCCTCAGTCTGGGAGTCCCACGTTCCCATTCTCCTGTATCTACCCCAGCGCTTAGCACATAGTAGGTGCTTAACAATTACTATAGTCATAATTATTGTGATTAGAACTGCCCGCTGAGGGCTTTGCCAGGCGAGGTTCCTGTTCTTGCACCATCCCCCCAGCCTCCCTCTCCTTTTTTTGTTGGTCTGATTGAATGGTTTTCTGTTAAGCACTTACTCTGAGCCAAGTACTGTACTAAACACTGAAATGCTACCTACCTGCTCAAATGGGCTTTTATCCTGGACTCCTTTGGCCCCCACAAATACCCAACTGTCCCGGAAGGCTAGTTCCTTGATGTTGGTGCTACCCAACTCACTGAAGATTTTCCTCGTTTCCTCGTTCATCCTGCAAAGAAGGAGCCGTGAGGGAGGGGGGAAGGAGCTTGCCGTCGCCGCCCCAAGACCTCTCATTCGCCGATATCTCCTCTCGACCCTTGGGTCCGCTGGCTCGGGCCACAAAACCACTCCCGCGGTCACTTCTGGGTCTGCTGCACCTTCCTCGTACTACAGAAAAGCCTCCCCCACCCCCACTCTGACCTGATGCAAGAGGTGGCTAGAGAAGCATCATGGTCTAGTGGATAGAACACGGGAATCAGAGCGATCTGGGTTCTAATCCTGGTTCCGCCACACGTCTGCTGTGTGACCTTGGGCACTTCCCTGGGCTTCATGGGGATTAAGAGTGGGAGCCCCATGTGGGACAGGGACTGTGTCCAACAGAGAGCTTAGAACAGTGCTCGGCACATAGCGCTTAATGACTATCATAATAATCCTGGATGTTGAAATGAACTTTGAAGGGAGAATCTAACAACAGTTGTGATATTTGTTAAGCCCTTACTATGTACCGGGCACTGTACTGAGCACTGGGGTAGATACAAGGTGATTGGGTCGGACACTGTCCCTTATCCCACATGGGGCGCACAGTCTTAATCCTTATTTTACAGATTAGGTACCTGAGGCCCAGAGAAGTGAAGTGACTTGCCCAAGGTGACACAGCAGACAAGTGGCGGGAGCTGGGATCAGAACTTGGGCCCTTCTGACTCCCAGGCCCAGGCTCTATCCACGAGGCCACACGAGAGATGGATAAAAGACATGGAAAATGCAGCCACAAATGAAGAGAAGGAGAAGCAGTGTGGCTCAGTTTTCCACGGGCTTGGGAGTCAGAGGTCATGGGTTCTAATCCCGGCTCTGCCGCCTGTCAGCTATGTGACTTTGGGCAAGTCACTTCACTTCTCTGTGCCTCAGTTACCTCACCTGTAAAATTGGGATTAAGACTGTAAGCCTCATGTGGGACAACCTGATTACCCTGTATCTACCCCGGTGCTTAGAACAGTGCTCGGCACATAGTAAGCACTTAACAAATACCAACATTATTATTATTATTATTCTTAACTTCTCTGTGCCTCAGTTACCTCATCTGTAAAATGGGGATTGTCTATAAGCCCCACGTAGGACAACCTGATCACCTTGTATCCCCCCCAGTGCTTAGAACAGTGCTTGGCACATAATAAGCGCTTAACAAATGCCATCATTATTATATTATTAAGAGCATTTGAGGGGCGGCTGTTTTCTCTTTTCAACTTCTGCATCTTCCCTCGTTTGTTTTTTTAATGGTACTTATGGATCGATCAGCATAGGTTCAAGGGCTTCCGTTGAAGCCGTAAGCCTGGTCCAACTCTGTCTTACCTTACTCTCCCAAACAAGCACTTAGTACAGTGCTCTGCACACAGTAAGCATTCAATAAATAGCACCAATGGATCGATCAGCAGAGGTTTGAGGGCTTCCGTCAGACAGCAAGCTCCTCTAGGGTGGGGGTGGTGGCCTGTTCTGGCCTAGTCCAGTGGCCTCCGCTGGGCGGGCCCTCGGTAGCCGCCCCCGCCGCCGATTGCGACTCACTTGGTTGCTGGGTCGTCATAGGAAGCGACGAAGACCAGGGTCCCCTCGTGGAGCGGCCGGATGAATTTCAGCAGATCATTGACATCTGGGAAGGGGGGGGAAGGAGGGAGGGGAGAGAGGCGCCCGTTAGCCACGGGACCCTGGATTGCCCGCCCACCCACCCTCCTCGCACGCACGGGCAAGCTCCTTCCTCTCTCTGGGCCAGAGGGCCGGAGCCGAGGTTGGCCGAGCCACGCGGCTACTCACCTCCGGCCCACATGTCAAAGAACTTGGCATCGATGAGCTCCCCGTTGACCCCTGGAATCGGAAGAGAGGCAGCAGGGCATTAGCACCTTTCCGGAGCAGACAGCGGGAGTCCAGAGCCAAGCTCTATCACATCAGACTGGCAAACCAGGCCGTTGCCAGGGCACCATTTAACTGGGAAGTGTGTGTTGGAGGGGCGGCTGTTTTCTCTTTTCTATTTCTGCATCTTCCCTCATGGTTGTTTGTTTTTTTTAATGGTACTTATTAAGGGCTTACTATGTGCCAGGCACTGTTGTAAGCACTGAGGCAGAGAGAGCCCAGGCCTGGGATTCAGAAGGTCATGGGTTCTAATCAATAATCACTCGGGCGAGTCACTTCGCTTCTCTGGGACTCAGTTCCCTCATCTGTAAAATGGGGATTGAGACTGTGAACGCCAGGTGGAACAGAGACTCTGTCCAACCTGATTTTCTTATATTCACCCCAATGCTTAGTACAGTGCCTGGCACATAGTAAGTGCTTAACCAATACCACAAGTCTTATTATTATTATTATTATACAGGTTAATCAGGTTGGACAGTCCCTGTCCCACATGAGGTTCCCAGACTTAATCCCCGTTTTCCATATGAGGTAACTGGCGCCCAGAGAAGCAAAGCGACTTGCCTAAGGTCACACAGCCGACATGTGGAGGGGCCAGGATTAGAACCCAGGTCCTTCTGCCTCTCAGGCCTCTGCTCTGCTAGGCCATTGTTCCTGGATTCTCCCAAGCGGTTAGCGCAGTGCTCTGCACACGGTAAGAGCTCAATAAATAGCACTGATGGATCCTGGGAGCGTGCAGGGGAACCGGAGCACCAAGTGGAAGATGATGGTTCCACAGGCTGGGCAT
Source organism: Ornithorhynchus anatinus (assembly GCF_004115215.2). Taxonomy (NCBI): domain Eukaryota; kingdom Metazoa; phylum Chordata; class Mammalia; order Monotremata; family Ornithorhynchidae; genus Ornithorhynchus; species Ornithorhynchus anatinus. The sequence continues at coordinate 18,903,910 of NC_041733.1, read as the reverse complement.
CGGGGCATGTAAATAACTCACCATGACACTGATAACCACTGCCCAGGTAAACCATCTTTTTCTGACTGTTCCCAGAGGACGCCTGCACTCCCTCATTTCTTAAATCCCCAAAGCCTCCTCCTCCTGTGCCTCCTCCCCGCCTGCCGCTACTATCATCAATGGTATTTACTGCGTGCAGGGCACTGTACTAAGCGCTTGGGAGAGTACCATACAAACTGAGGGAACTGCTAAGTTCCCTGAGAGAAGAAATTGAGAAGAGCAGAAGATCTGGAACACGACAACTAAAGGGTAAGAAAATAATAATAATAATAATGTTGGTATTTGTTAAGCGCTTACTGCATGCAGAGCACTGTTCTAAGCGCTGGGGTAGATACAGGGAAATCAGGTTGTCCCACATGAGGGACACAGTCTTTATCCCCATTTTACAGATGAGGTAACTGAGGCACAGAGAAGTTAAGTGACTTGCCTACAGTCACACAGCTGACAAGTGGCAGAGCCTGGATTCGAACCCATGACCTCTGACTCCCAAGCCCATGCTCCGTCCACTGAGCCACGCTACTTCTCTAAGAAAAGGAAGGGAAGCCAGTGGAGACTGTGAGCCCCAGGTGGGCCAGGGACCGCGTCCAACCCGATTTGCTTGTATCTACCCCAGTGCCTAGTACAGTGCCTGGCACATAGTAAGCACGTAACAAGCGCTTGAGAAACAGCATGGCGTAGTGGGCACAGGCCTGGGAGTCAGAAGGTCATGGGTTCTATTCCCAGCTGTGCCACATGTCTGCTGTGTGGCCTTGGGCAAGTCATTTAACGTTTCTGTGCGCCTCAGTTACCTCATCTGCAAAATGGGGAGTAAGACTGTGAGCCCCATGTGGGGCAGGGCTGGTGTCCAACTTGATTACCTTATATTTACCCCAGTGCTTAAAACAGTGCTTGGCACATAGTAAGTACTTAAAAAAAAAAAGAGGCAGTGTGAGTGGAAAAATCACGAGTTTGGGAGTCAGAGGTCGTGGGCTCTAATCCAGGCTCTGCCACTTGTCAGCTGTGTGACTTTGGGCAAATCACTTAACTTTTCTGTGCCTCAGTTACCTCATCTGTAAAGTGGAGATGAAGACTGGGAGCCCCAAGTGGGACAACCTGATAACCTTGTATCTCCCCCAGTGCTCAGCACATAGTAGGTGCTTAACAAAGACCATTATCATTATTATTATTAACAAATGGAAAAGCAGGTCTGAGCCAGGAAAAGGGGGAAGGGAGAACGGCCAGCCCCAGGGCCGGGGGCACTTACCATTCACCAGGGCGATGTTCAGCCCCCGCCCTACATTGTTCTTTACACTGCTCATTAACCTGCAAAGGAGAACAGCCCTTGAGAATCGGGCGCCATCCCTCACCCTCCTCCCGTCCCTGCCCGGAGGCCTGACCTGTTTTCTTCCCCCAGCTCCTCCTCCTCCACTTACATTCTATCTTCGAGGCAGATCTTGGGGCCAATGACGTTGGCGGCTCCGCTGACCATCCGGAAGGCAAAATGCTGCTCAGGACAGGGCTGGGGCAGGCCGCACTTGTATTTCCTGGGTCTGGGCTCTGAGCACAGAGAGTCATGGAGACACTCAGGATCTGGGAGAGGACAAGCATAACACTCCCCTCCCGCCCTCCCCCGACACCCCCGCAAGGTCACCACAGGGGACAGACATCTATCCATTGGCCTGGACACCTTCGTGCTGGGGGCTCCAAATTCCAGGGTCTGGAGGGGGCCCGGGTCGCGGGGCTGGCTGCTTTCTGGGGAGCGCGGTACCTGGGCTGGATAATGATTTCGGTATCTGTTCGGCGCTTACTATGTGCCTGGCGCCGTACGAGGCGCCGGGGTGGATACAAGCAGATGGGGTTGGACGCAGTCCCTGTCCCACAAGAGGTTCGCAGCCTTAATCCCCATTTGGCGGAGGAGGCAACCGAGGCCCAGAGAAGCGAAGCGACTTGCCCGAGGCCACACGGCGGACAAGTGGTGGCGGCCGGGATTAGAACCCGCGACCCCCTGACTCCCAGGCCCGGGCGCTACCCACCACGCCACGCTGCTTCCCACGGGAGCGCGGCAAGGAGGTGAGGAGCGACACATGACAGGTGGAGAGACGGGGCGTGAGAGGAGAGCATCAGCTGGGCAGAGCGGTTAGGGAATGACAGAGCGGGAGAGCAACAGAGAAACCGGGACTGGGGGACACGCGGCGAGCAGCCCAAGAGAGGGAGCAAGATGAGGAGGCGGGGGTGAGCCGGAAACAGCAAGCATCGTTAGAGAGGGAGGGGAGGCTCAAACTGTCCTACTGTCCGGGCCTCTGGCCCATCCGGGAGCTCAGAGGAGATAGGGGGTTTTCACACTAATCTTCTGTGCCCCTAATTCCCCGGAGGAGGCCGTGAGGGGCTTCGGGGGTGGAGGGGTGGGGATAAGGAAGGGGCAAGTCCTTGGTTCTCACTGCAACTCCATCCGTCCCATCAGGGTTCCGACTCTGTCCCTCGCCCCCTGACACTCGAATAAACTCACTGTCGCGTCCGCGGCTGCCGCCGTCGCTGCTGCTGCTGCTAGTCTTGGCCGAGGCCGGGCTGGGTTGGGGGGGCCACTCAGAGCTTCCCTTTCCTGACACTGAAGGGGGAGAAGAGAAGGGGAGCAAAGAGAGAAGGGGGGGAAGAGGACAGGACAGCACGCGGAAGGAGCGGGAAGAGGAACCACAACACTGAGGGTGTCGAGACGGACATGGAGTAGGGTGGGGGCGGTGTGTCTCGGGGTGACCTGTTTCCTTAAGGCGGGGGAAGGTGGCAGGGTGGGGGTGAGAGGACAAAGATGGGGAGGAAACTCACTCCAACAGGAAGGTCTCCCTCTGAGGTTGGGGGAATTGATCAGCAAGGCAGATGGCTCTGAGCTCTCGGCCACAACGTATTTTTTTCGGGGGGGATATGGTATTTGTTAGGCACTTACTATAAGCCAGGCACTGTACTAAGCACTGGGGTGGATACAAGCTAATCGGGTTGGAATGGGGCTCACTGTCTTAATCCCCATTTGACAGATGAGGTAACCGAGGCACGGAGAAGTGAAGTGACTTGCCCAAGGTCATAGAGCAGACAAGTGGTGGAGCCGGGATTAGGAGTCAGGTCCTTCTGACTCCCAGGCCCGTGTTGTATCTTCTAGGAGATGCTGATTCTGGGCGAGCTCTTTACTTTTCTCAGCTGACCCAAATCTCCTGCCCCTTCTATAAGAGGCTCACTAAGAGAAAATGTCAAAAGAATCGCCCCTTCCCAAACAACTGTTACCTAGCAATAAAAAACAACTGTTACCAAGCAATAGAGTATAAATTAGTGAGGACCCTTTCTTTCTCTTTCCCTCTCTCTTTACACATACATTTGACTACAAAGTATACAGTCGAAAAACCACTTACAGAGAGAAATCTTCGATGACAGAGGACTAACTGTTGTCCAAGATGACACCACAGAGTTAAATTTGCTGATGGGTGTGGGTAACTGAAAAGGCAGGACTGACAGTGCCAACCTCACCATGCACACACCCCTCCACCCCGAGACTGTCCCTTGTAGTGACATATAGACCCTTGCTATCAATCAATAGCAATAATCAAGCATTCACTTTGTGTAGAGCGCTGTACTAAGCGCTTGGGAGAATACAAGGCAACAGGGTTGGTGGGAACGGGTGGAAAAATTCCCTGCCGACAAGGAGCTTACAGTCTACAGTCTTTCAACTTTAAGATGAAGACGGTTGCAGAGTTCTCGGCCTTCTGGAGGAGTGGAGCCTCAGGGGGATCCGAAGGTGACCCGTTCTATTGCTTTACTCCACTAGATTGTAAGCTCCTTAAGGACAGCGATCCCCTCTACCTACTCTATTGTACAGTGCTCTGCACACAGCAAGCGCTCATTAAATACCACTGATGGGGTGACTGATTTTCTGAGCTCTCCCTCCCTCCCCAGGACACATGGCTCTTCACTGACTCTCTACCAACGGTCAAGGGGACCCCCTTTCCGCTCTGAGGTGGGAGCAAGCACAGAGAGGTTAGACACTGTGGTGACCTTGACAGCAGGGAGGATGGGGATGAGGTTCTTTGGGTTTCCTGTGCTTGCTAAAACATAGCACAGGGACCCCAAGCCTCTACTAGGGCCTGCCACCGGGACTTCTCGGGCCCGGCCGCGGGCGGAGGGGGCCATTCAGAAAGTTGTTGCAAAGATTTCTCTCTTTCTACAGTCCAGCATACTTCGCTCCTCTAGTGCTAACCTTTTCAATGTGCCTCCATCTCTCTTGTCTCGCCGCTGACCCCGGTCCACGTCCTGCCTCTGGCCTGGAATGCTCTCCCTCCTCAAATCTTCCGGACAATGACTCTCCCCGTCTTCAAAACCTTCCTGAAGGCACATCTCCTCCAAAAGGCCTTCCCAGACTAAGCCCCATTTTTCCTCATCTCCAGCTCCCTTCTGCATCGTCCTGCCTCGCTCCCTTTGCTTTTCACCCCTCTCCCAGCCCCATGGCACTTATGTATATATCTGTAATTTTATTTGTATTGATGTCTGCCTCCCCTCCTCTAACAATAATAATAATTATGGTATATGTTAACGCTAATTGCAAACAGTTTTCTAAGCACTGGGGCAGATACAAGGTAAGCCCCACGTGGGGCTCACAGTCTAATCCCATTTTACAGATGAGGGAACTGAGGCTCAGAGAAGTTAAGTGACTCGCCCAAGATCACACAGCAGACAAGTGGCAGAGCCGGAATTAGAATCCATGTCTTCTGACTCCCAAGCCCAAGCTCTTTCCACTAAGCCACGCTGCTGTGAGCTCCTTGTGGGCAGGCAATGTCACTGTTTATTCACTCATTCATTCAATAGTATTTATTGAGCGCTTCCTATGTGCAGAGCACTGTACTAAGCGCTTGGAATGTACAAATCGGTAACAGATAGAGACAGTCCCTGCCCTTTGACGGGCTTACAGTCTAATCATGTGTACTGTTGCACTGTACTTTCTCAAGTGCTTAGTACAGTGTTCGGCACACAGTATGTGCTTAATAAATACAACTGAATTGAACTGGAAGGCAGGACGCTTGGAGAAGGGGGTGGAAGAAGAATCCTCAGCGTACTCAATCACCCTGTCCCTCTCCTACCCCACCTTGCTTCTCTCCTACTACAACCCAGCCCGCACACTTCGCTCCTCTAATGCCAGCTTTCTCACTGAACCCCCATCTGACTTATCTCGCCGTCGAGCTCTTATCCACGTCCTCCCTCCGGCCTGGAATGCCCTCCCTCTTCATATCTGACAGATAATTACCCTCCCCGCCTTCAAAGCCTTACTGAAGGGACGCCTCTTCCAAGAGGGCTTCCCTGATTTAGCCCTCTTTCCCTCTTCTTCCGCTCCCTTCTGCATCGTCCTGACTTGCTCCCTTTTTTCATCTCCCCTCCCAGCCCCACCGCACTCATGTACGTATCTGTCATTGATTCGTTTATATTAACGACTGCCTCCCCCTCTAGCTCACTGTGGGCAGGGAATGTGTCTGGTATACTGCTGAGGTGTACTCTCTCTAGCGCTTGGTACAGTGCTCCGTACACAGTGAGCGCTCAATAAATACGACTGACTGACTAGAGCTCCCTTCAGCCCAGGGGCACAATCATGCCAACTCCGCTAGTGCAGGTGCCGGGGGAGAAGAAGGGAAGCAGCCGTTTCCATGCCACACAGACAGGAATGAGGAGAACGCACCAAAGAGGAAAAGGACAGCATCCTTTCCCCACCACTTTACCTGCCGAGGGTGGGTTCTCGGGATCTGGGAGGGACAGAAAAACAGCAGCGTTAGTCCGACTGTTGGATAATGGCTGTGCCCGCAATTAGCTGGTCTCGTTCCCCGAGAGCCCAAACCCTGTAGCCGGTGACAGAGGGTGCTGCCTTAGTAGGTGATCGATAACTTTACAGCCCTGAGGAGGGAGATGCCCTTTAGAGGCGCCAGGCCACTTAAGGCCGGGGGTGTGGGCGGGAGAATAAGCCTCGTTATTATGTGCCGCTCAAGAATAAGGGAACAGCAGGGCAGATTCCTGGATCTTCGACCCTAGGCCTCTAGCATCTTGGCCTGTGAAGTGGTCACCCGAGCCGGAGCAGGAAACGACAGCCTGCAGTGCCACCCGATGGGACTGGCTGGCCCGGAGCTTCCCTCTTGGCAGCTCCTCTCTCCAGCCCTCCTGGCCTCCCGCTGTCCCTCCAGTGGGCCTCCATGGACCTCTCTACCCCCACTTAATCAATCGTATTTATTGAGCTCTTATTATGTACAGAGTATTCATTCAGTAGTATTTATTAAGCGCTTACTATGTGCAGAGCACTGTACTAAGCGCTTGCAATGTACAAATCGGCAACAGATAGAGACAGTCCCTGCCCTTTGACGGTGTACTAAGCACTTGGGAGAGTACAATACAACAGAATTAGTGGACACATTTCCTGCCCATAATGAGCTGGATGACATTCTCTGGACTAGTCCCTTCTTGCTTAGCCTCTTTTGTCTCTCTCTTTTTTTAAAGTGGTATTTAAGCTCTCACTATCGTGAGCACGGACTTAGGAGTCAGAGGTCGTGGGTTCTAATCCTGGCTACGCCACTTGTCAGCTGTGTGACTTTGGGCAAGTCACTTAACTTCTCGGTGCCTCAGTTGCCTCATCTGTAAAATGGGGAGTAGGACTGTGAGCCCCACGTGGGACAGCGTGATTACCCTGTATCTACCCCAGCGCTTAGAACAGTGCTCGGCACACAGTAAGCGCTTAACAAGTACCAAAATTATTAAACACTGCTCTAAACACTGGGGTAGGTAACAATTAATTAGGTCGGACCCAGTCCCTGACTCGCATGGGGCTCAGCCTAAGCAGCAGGGAGAACAGGTATTCCCATTTTACAGCTGGAGGAAACGGTGCCCAGGAGTCAGGCGACTTGCCCAAGGTCGCACAGCAAACAATTGGCAGAGCCGGGATTAGAACTCAGGTCCTTCAGACTCCCAGGTCCGTGCTCTCTCCCCCAGGCCATCCTGCTCCTCCACGGTGATCCCCCCTTTCTCCCTTAACCTCCACTCTGGGCGTCGTTACGGAGACCCAGCAGAGGAGTCTGTAGCCCACGTGATTAAGGCCGCCTCTCTCAAGGGGAAGTGGGAATGGAACAGGGGAGATCCAGTGTTTTTTTTCCTGCGGGGAGTGTGAGTTTGTAAGGAAAACACACACCCGCACGCACGCACACTTACTGGCAAGGAGTTGCTGGATGCGTGACAAACCACTCTGGGTCCCCAGCAAGATGCTGACCAGGATCCAGACGAGCCCAGCCGTGAGGACGATGACCACAATCCGGAGGGGGCCTAGAGAGGACACGGACAGATGGGAACCGAATGCCAACAGAGGCGGGCAATCAGATAGCCCTCATTTTCTTGGTAGTCCCACTGCCCCATCCTTCACTTCCACTGTCAGGTAACAGACCCCTCCTCGTTCTTCTTTACTTACCCCCAGGTCCCCCTGACCACCAGGAAACACCCAGCACAAACAGAACTGGAAATAGGCTCTCAGGTCCTCCCGTGACAAAGTGCCTTTCAATGTGAAATGCCCCCGCATGCAATTGTAGGGATTTATCTACTCCCTGGGGTTATGGGAAGGTCTGAGTGTTATTAAGTAACTTTTAAACATTTTTAAGATGCTTGGGGCTTAGGAGGAAGAGAGAAAGTAGGCTGGCCTTAAAGGAATAAGGCTGTGGCCGAGGGCAAATTTGAACTTCAAGGCTCTCTACCAGCTTGTTGTGGGCAGGGAACGAGCCTACCAACTCTGTTGTAGTGTACTCTCTGAAGCGCTCAGTACAGTTTTCTCCAAATAGTAAGCACTCGATAAATTCCATTGACTGATTGATCTGACCCCCTCCTTCACCTTCCATTTCCCAACTTGATCTCTTCATTCCACCCAGGCCAATCTTTTAACTGGGCTCTAATTCTGGCTCCACCACTAGCCCGTTCTGCGACCTTGGGCCGGTCACTTACGACTTAGTTTCCACCATCTGTAGAGTGGGGATTCAATACCTGCTCTCCCTATTTAGACTCTGAGCCCTTTGTGGGCCAAGAACGGTGCCCAGCCTGATTATCTTTTATCTTCCTCAGTGTTTAGTACAGCGGTTGGCACATAGTAAGTGCTTAACAAATGCCACAATCATTATCTCGCTCTCAACTTTCCTGCCTCCTTCCTCTGGCTTACACTTCTCCCACAGCTTGGAATTAATCAATCAACCCATCAATGGTATTTATGGAGTATTTATGGTCTTACTAAATGCGTGGGATAATACAAGCTAAACGCTTGGTAGAGTACAGCACAAGAAGCAGCATGGCCCAGTGGAAAGAACACAGGCCTGGGAGTCAGAGGACCTGGGTTCTAATCCTAGCTCTGTCGCTTGTCTGCTATGTGACCTTGGGCGAATCATGCTATTTCTCTGTGCCTTAGTTTCCTCACCTATAAAATGGGGATTCAAAGCTGTTCCTCCTTCCACCTAGACTGTGAGCCCCACGTGGGAGAGGGACTGTGTCCGACCTGATTAATTTGTATCTCCCCCAATGCTTAAAACAGTGCTTGACACATAATAGGTGCTTAACAAATACCACTAAAGAGAATCCGTAGACACCTTCCCTGCCCACAAGGAGTTTGCAGACAAGGAGCTCCCTCCCTCTTCACATCAGAAAGATCAGAGATTGCATCACCCTCAAAGTCCCCCTAGAATTCAACTCCCTAAAACAAGCCTCCCCCAATTAACTTTCCTGCTCCCTAAACTCCTAATGCCATCAGCCAACTGCAGCACTTATGATTTTATTTACATCCAGCCCCAGAAATCAGGTATACATGTTTATTCAAAGATTGATTTTGGCTACTCTAGTTGTAAATAATTTTAGGTCAATCTCCCCCATGGAACATGTCACTTCTTTATTCCGTACTTCCAAGGTCAGTGCAGTGCACTGAACCAAGGGGGTGCTCAATAAATGCTATCAGTAGTAGAATATACTACCTCTGCCCCTGCCTCTGAACTTCTGCTAAATGCTTTTAATGGGATTTGTTAAGGGCTTACTATGTGACAGGCACTGTACTAGACGCTGAGGTAGCTCCAAGCTAATCAGATTGGACAGAGTCCATCCCACATGGGGCTCACAGTCTGAATCCTCGTTTTAGAGACGAGGTAACCGAGGCACAGAGGAGTGATGTGACTTGCCCAAGGTCACCCAGTAGACAAGGGGTAGAGCGGGATTAGAACCCAGGTTCTTCTGACCCCTCCCAGGCCCAAGCTCTATTCGCTAGGCCACGTTGCTTCTTGTCACAGATGCCCCGCCATGACTGCTATAAGACAAAGGTGGAAAAATTTCAGGTGGAGTACAGTGTCCTTCATGAAGCTTGGCTACAGTGGGATGAGGGGCAACTCAATAGCTTCATTCATTCATTAGTATTTATTGAGCGCTTCCTATGTGCAGAGCACTGTACTAAGCGCTTGGAATGTACAATTCAGCAACAGATAGAGACAATCCCTGCCCATTGACGGGCTCAGCTTCATCCTCTGTCTCGGAGGAGTCGTCCTGGCTTTGACAGCCCATCTATGCCATGTGATGCAAACAGTAAGTGCTCAATACATACGACTGAATGAACGAAGATCGAATGACTGTGACCATCAGCTCCCTCATGGAGTGTGGAACCACATGGCCTAAAAGATAGAGCACAGGCCTGGGAGTCAGAGGACGTGGGTTCCAATCCCAGCTCCACCACTTGTCTGCTCTGTGACCTTAGGCATGTCACTTCATTTCTCTGTGCCTCCATTCTCCTGTTCTCCCTCCTCCAACCCCATTATCTTGTACCTATCCCAGTGCTTAGAACAGTGCCTGGCACATAGTAAGTGCTTAATAAATACCATCATTATTATTATTATTATTAGATTGTGAGCCCCATGCAGGACAGAGACTGGGCCCAACCTAATTAACTTGTACCTCCCCCAGTGCTTAGAACTGAGTCTGATTCGTAAGTGCTTAGAAGAAAAAGCAACCATAGAAAAAGAAACCAAGAATACACTGACAACACCCAAACCCTGATCATCCCTGAACCAAGCAGAATCATTCAAGCAATCGTATCGAGTGTCTGGTATTTTGGACGGGCCCAATACAGAGATAAGGGGGTGAAAAGCTGGCTGAGATTCACTCACACAAAATTAGACTAGTGCTGATGAACCGGGGGAAGCATCTAAAGAATGGGCTTAGGAGAATTCTTTGGATTCTAGCTTCCGAAAGGACACGCGTCTTTAGACTCTGCTAGCGATTACACCCACTAGCTTGGACGGGGAAGAACTAAATGATCCATCGAGGAATTCCTCGCTTAGAATTTGGAGAGCTGGGAATACCACTGGGAGACCTTCTGGCACAATTGCGCCTCTCCCAAAACCCACTTAATACCTCAAGTCCTGGCCTCCGCGGGCTAAAAAAACTGAGAAAGATCTTGAATAGGGCAAAAGGAAGGTCCCTTTCTGTGGCAGATGATGGTCTGCTAGTGTGTGAGGATTTAGAGGTCTTTGCGGCAGCTGAGGGGATCAGGGCTTTAATAATAGTATTTGTTAAGTGCTTACTAAGTGCCAGGCACTGTACTAAGCACTGGGGTGGATACACGCAAATCGGGTTGGACACAGTCCCCATCCCGCATGGGGATCACGGTCTTAATCCACATTTGACAGATGAGGTAACTGAGGTCCAGAAGTGAATCGACTTGCCCAAGACCACACGGCAGAGAGGAACACCCTCCCTCTGCAAATCCACCAATTCCTCTCCCCCTCTTCAAAGCCTTATTGAGGGCTCAACTCCTCCAGGAAGTCTTCCCAGACTAAGCCCCGCTTTTCCTAATTTCCCCCACCTTTCTGCATCGCCTTGACTTGCTCCCTTTACTTTCCCCCAGGACCAGCTCCAAAGCACTTATGTACTTATCTGTAATTTCATTTTTTATATTGATATCTGTCTCCCCCCACTCTGGACCGTGAGCTGGTTGTGAGCAGGGAATGTCACCGTTTGCAGTTGTACTGTACTGTCCCAAGCGCTTATTGGAGTGCTCTGCACCCAGTAAACGCTTAATAAATATGACTGACCGAATGAATGAAAGTGGCGGAGCTGGAATTCAAACCCACGACCTTCTGATTCCCAGGCCCGTGCCGTAGACACGAGGCCACGCTGCTCTCCCAGGGTCCGTGGATGCTCGTCTGCTGCTCAAGTCACGAAAGAGCCCGGACTTGGGAGTCAGAGGTCGTGGGTTCTAATCCTGGCTCCACCGCTTGTCAGCTGTGTGACTTTGGGTTGTGCCTCAGTTCCCTCATCTGTAAAATGGGGATGAAGAAGATTGTGCGCCCCACTAGGGACAACCTAATCACCTTGTATCCAGCCCAGAGCTTAGAACGGTCCTTTGCACGTAGCAAGCGCTTAATAAATGCCATCATCATTATTATTATCGCTTCTCTGCGTCTCGGGTCCCTCATTTGTAAAATGGGGATTGAGGCTGGGGGCTCCACGTGGGCCAGGGAATGGGTCCCACCCGATCGGCTCGTATCCACCGCGGCGTTTAGTACAGTGCCTGGCACCTAGTGAGGGCTCGGCAAATCCTGCAATGATTCTTCTCGTGATTATTATGTGAGGCCTGGTATTGTCCTCCAGCCCCGGGCCCGCTGGGGTGGGGGGCGGGTCTCGGGGGTCGATATGGGGGGTCGAGGCCCTTCGTCTCCCCCCTCCCCCCGGCCACCCTGCCCTGGTTCCCATCAATCGACCTGTTTTGTTTTCCTGTCCGTCTCCCCCTTTTAGACCGTGAGCCCGTGTTGGGCAGCGTGGCTCAGGGGCAAGAGCCCGGGTTTAGGAGTCCGAGGTGGTGGGTGCTAATCCCGCCTCCGCCGCTTGCCCGCTGGGTGACCTGGGGCAAGTCGTTTCGCTTCTCAGGGGTGAAGTCTGTCAAATGGGGCCGAAGCCGGTGAGGCCCAGGTGGGACCGCCGGCTGACCCCCGGCGCTCAGAACAGTGGTCGGCCCCTAGGAAGCGCTTAGCAAGTACCGAAATTCTTATGATTAATCCGTGGCCGAAGCGTCCATTGGAAGCACACGGTCGGCGCGCGATAAAGGCGACGGAGTGAACGGAGGGAGGGCGTTTGTGGCGGGCCGGGAGTGCGCGGGGCAGTGTGCTGAGCGTTGGGGCGAGTCCCGTCCCCCCCTCCGCCAGTCGGACCGCCTCACCTGCCAACCTCATGGCCACTTCGCCGCCCGGGGACCCACAGGCCGGACCGGGCCCGCCCGGGAGCCGGGGCCTTTCCTCAGCCCAACGCCGCCGCCAGACGACCGCCCGGCCCTTCTCCTCCTCCTCCTCCTCCACCGGGGAGGAGGCCCCAGCACCGCACCGCACCGCACAGCACCGCACAGGGAGGAGACGGACGGAGGGAGGGAGGGAGTGAGGGAAGGAAGGAAGGAAGGAGGGAGGGAAGGACGGGCCGTGGGCGGAGCAGGAGGAGGAAGAGGAGGAGGAGGAGGAGGAGGAGGAGGACGGGGGAAGGGGTGGGGAGGAAGGTGGGGAGGGGAGGAGGAGGAGAGGATGGGGTTGAGGAGGGGGGAGGGGGTGGGGAGGAAGGTGGGGAGAGGAGGGGGAGGGAAAGGAGAAGAGCAGGAGAGAAGGGGATGAGGAGGGGAGGGGGTGGGAAGGAAGATGGGCAGAGGAGGAGGAGGGGGTGGGGAGGGGAGAAGGGGAGGGGGTGGGAAGGAAAATGAGGAGGGTTTGGGGAGGAAGGTGGGGAGAGAAGGGGGAGGGGGTTGAGGAGAGGAGAAGGGGAGGGGGTGGGAAGATGGGGAGAGGAGGGGGTTGGGGAGGGGGTGGGAAGGAAGATGGGGAGAGAAGGGGGAGGTGGCTCTGCACATAGTAAGGGCTCAATAAACACTATTGAATGAATGAATGAAAGATGGGGAGAGGAGGAGGAGGGGTGGGGAGGGGAGGAGGAAGTGGTGAGGAGGGGAAAAGGGGAGGGGGTGAGAAGGAAGATGGGGAGAGAAGGAGGAAGCGGTGGGGAGGGGGGTGAGGAGGGAAGACGAGCAGCAGGAGGGGTGTGGGGAGGGAAGGAGGGGTGTGAGGAGGGGAGGGAAGGTGGGGAGGAGGAGGAGTAGAGGTGTGGGGAGGGGAAGGGAAGCACTATGGATTTGCTCCCTTTATCCCCCCCGCACATACACCCAGCAGCACTCACCTACATAAACATTATTTATTTATATTCCCGTCTATCTCTCTTTCTAGACTGGAAGCCCCTCGTGGCTAGGGAACGTGTCTATTATATTGGCCTTTCCCAAGCGCTTGGTACAGTGCTCTGCACACAGTAAGCGCTCAATGAATAGGATCGATTGATTGACTGAAGGGAGGTGGGGAAGGGCAAAGCAGGGGAGGACAGAAGGGAAGGAGAAGGAAGAAGGGAAATAAAAGCGAGAACGGGTAGAGGGGAAAAAGGAATGAGGAAACACTAATTCTAAGGACCTGGGTTCTAACCCTGGCTCCACCGCTCGTCTGCTGCGTGACCTTGGGCAGGTAACTTCATTTCTGTGTGCCTGTTACCTCATCTGTAAAATGGAGATTTAATAATCACGACGGTATTTTGTTAAGCGCTTCCTGTGTACCAAGCACTAATTCTAATGACTGGGGTAGATTCAAGGTCATCAGATTGTCCCAAGTAGGGCTCACAGTCCTGATCCCCATTTTAACAGATGAGAGAACTGAGGCACAGAGAAGTGAAGTGACTTGCCCAAAGTCACACAGCTGAAAAGCGACAGAGCCGGGATTAGAACGCACGACCTCTGACTCCCGAGCCCGTATTCTTTCCACTAAGCCACGAGCCCCAAGTGGGACAAAGACCGTGTCTAACCCTTGTTGCTTGTAACCACCCCAGTGCTTAGTATAGTGCCTGGCACTTGCTAAATGTTTAACAAATATCACAATGATTGTTGTTATAATTATTATTGGCAGAGAGAAAGAGGAAGGATAACCAGAGGGAAAGAATAAGAATAATTAGGTGGAGAGGGAGCAAGTTGGATAACGGAAAGTCTGTCCATGTGGGACAGAGACTGATAATAAAAATTGTGGTATGTTAAGGACTTACTATATGCCGAGCACTGTATTAAGCGCTGGGGTAGATACAAGATAATCCGGTTGGACACATTCCTTGTCCCACATAGGGCTCACGATCTTAATCCCTTTTAACAGATAAGGTAAAAGTGAAGAGACTTGCCTGAGGTCACAGAACAGACAAGTAGCAGAGCCAGAATTAGAACCCAGGTCCTTCTGACTCCCAGGCCTTGTGCCCTTTCCACTAGGCCGTGTTTATCTTATATCCACCCCAGTGCTTGGCACATAGTAAATGCTTAACTAATACCATTAAAAAACGGGCACGTTGATTGCTCTCCAGTGGGCCAAATGTCAGGCTTGGCCCCCTACTCCGATTGCTTCAGACTGGCCCATCTAGCTAAGTGACTAAACGGTGGTTGCTTTTATGGTTTGTGGATATTACAGTTTAAAATAATTTAATTGGCAGCACACCTTAATTGGTTCTTGCATGAAAGGAGACACTTTATAAGCCAATATATAATAAAATCGGTAAGCCTTGAATTGCTTTTTCTCTTAGGAGGTAGCAAAAAGGTGAAGAAACCCCTTTTTACTTCTCACCCAAACCGTAACTGTCAAATCCCGATGCAGCGTGTAGTGGAACTCACCTTCTGTTAGGTACTTTTAGACGTGTGAAGCATCTGATATGAAACGTGATGGTGGGCATTTTTGAACTAGGCCTAAAATTGCCCAAGAGAAGAATGCATCCCCTAAGGGTAAGGCTCAGTTTTTGGTTCCAACAGTTGTACAAGTCTATTTCCTTTCCCCCCCTGCCAAATCTGACTTTCCTTTCAAAGCAGACATGTTAAAATGGCTGAATGGATTCTGCAACTCTTAAAAAACGAAAGGTGTTTTCCCAGCCTGATGTGCAGGACTCCTATCTAACCCAACCCCTCACAAGAACTTCCGCCTACCTTGCCGGTGAGGGGTTGTTCCCACTGTGCCCTGTCCCTGTGCCAGCGGGGATGTTCTAATCCCGGCTCCGGCATTTGTCTGCTGCTTGACCTTGGTCAAGTCTCTTCGCTGTGCCTCAGTTATCTCATCTGTAAAAGGCAGATTAAGACTGTGAGCCCCATGTGGGGCAGAGACTGTGTCCAACCTGATCTTCTATCTATCCCAGCGCTTAGAGCAGTGCGTGACACATAGTAATACCATTATTATTATTACCAGCAGCGGCATCAGCATCTGGAAAACTGGGAAGGCGGTGGTGGCATTTGGACCCTTTATTCACCTCTCCCTGAGCCTCACAGCATTTACCTACATATTTATAACATTTATATTCATGTCTGTTTCCTCTCTAGTCTCATTGTGGGCAGGGAATGTGACTACCAACTCTGTTATATTGTGCTCTTCCAAATGCTTAGTACAATGCTCTGCACAGTTAGTACTCAATAAATACCTCTGAGGAGGCACTATAGTGATGATAATCATTACGGTGTTAAGCGCTTCTATGTGCCAGACATTGTAATAAGCACTGAGGTAGATAAGAGGAAGTTGGGTTGGACACAGTCCCTGTCCCATGTGGGCTCACAGTCGTATTCCCCATTTTACAGATGAGGTAACTGAGGCAAAGAGAAGCGACTTGTATACGGTCACACAGCAGACAGTCGGCAGAACTGGGATTAGATGGGGAGAGTTCTAATCCCAGTTCTGCCGACTGTCTGCTGTGTGACCGTCTGACTCCCAGACCCATGCTCTATCCACTAGACCAGGCTGCTTTGCTGTTAAATGCTTACCATATGCCAAGCACTGTGCTAAACGCTAGGGTAGATACCCTCAGAAAAGGCATGGCCTGTAAGCCCCAGATGAGACAGGGACTAAGGACAGAGATGGCCAAATGTCAGGCTGGGCCCCCAACACTAATTGCTTCAGACTGGTCGATCTAGCTAAGTGACTAAATGGTGGTTGCTTTTATGGTTTGTGGATATTACAGTTTAAAATAATTTAATTGGCAGCACACCTTATTTGGCTCTTGCATGAAAGGGGACACTTTAAAAGCCAATATATAGTAAAATAGATAAGCCTTGAATTGCTTTTTTCTCTACGGAGGTAGCAAAAAGGTGAAGAAACCCTCTCACCCCCATTTAACCCATGTATTTAATCCCCATTTTACAGATGAGGAAACTGAAGCATAGAGAAATTAAGTGGTTGATCTAAAGTCACTCAGCAGGGTAAGTGGTGGGCCAGGAATAATAATAATAATAATGTTGGTATTTGTTAAGCGCTTACTACGTGCAGAGCACTGTTCTAAGCGCTGGGGGAGATACAGGGTAATCAGGTTGTCCCACTTGAGGCTCACAGTTAATCCCCATTTTACAGATGAGGTCACTGAGGCACGGAGAAGTTAAGTGACTTGCCCCAAGTCACACACTTGTCAAAGAGACAGAGCCGGGATTAGAACCCAGGACCTCTGACCCCAGCTTGCGCTCTTTCCACTGAGCCAACGCTGCTTCTCTCCCAGTCCTCTGTTCTTCCCCTTAGGCCACACTGCTTCTCTTGCAAACCAGGGACGCTTACGAGGCTGGGGGTGACGAGGAGGACCCCTCACTGCTGTTCAGGGGGTGGAAGACAGAACTTCATTGTTGGGTCTCGAATGAAGGTGCCAGAAAGGAAGCCCAGAGAAACTCAGACTGCCTTTGGCACCTCATTTAGCCAGCTGGAGGACGGAAGGGCGGAGCGGCGGAGATGCCCCCTAAATAACCAGCACTGCCCAGGACGACACTTCTCGGCATGAGGTGTTTATTCTTGTGAAATCTACAGGAACAACGCGGCGACGACTCCTCCTGGCCTTCGCCCAGCACGCACCCGGACCTCCCCTTGCCCTGGGCTCTTGGGGCTCCAGCCCTGCTGGGACTCAAGAGCCCGGTTTGCTGCTTGGGGGAAAGAGGCTGGCGTGGATGAGACCGGCAGGTTTGGGGCGTAGTACCTCAGAGGCGGGGCGACCCTCAATCTAAAAATGGCTGGAGGGTGGTGCCCGATGAGCCTCTGGGATTAGGACAGGGACGGCGGAGGGCAAAACCCTAGTACCTACCCCCTCGAGGGCCCTTTTCGGTTGTGCGGGGGGCACGTGTGCCTGAGGACGGAGAAGTCGGGGTGCCCCCGGTCCCTTTGGGGCAGGGACAGGGTTGGGCCAGCTCAGAAAAAACATACAGTCCATCTTTCCAGACTTCCCGTCGGCCCCGGCTCTAGCGGTGGGCCCGGGGCAGGCCCCAGCCGCTTCGTTCGAGGATGCCGACATCACGCAGCCAAGGGAGGGGGGAGAGGCCAGAGCCCCTCCATAGATCAGAAAAAATACCCAACAACACAGAGGGGAAGGGGGCGAGGAGGAACGGTGACCACGTCGAGAGGAAGAGGCATTCCGGGCCAACGTCACGGGGATGTATGTGTATATCTGTATATTCAGGGCCCAGTGGCCCGTCACCCCGGGCACGGGGAAGTTCACAGTCAAGGTGAAGATTCACTTCCACATCGGCAATGACGACTCAACACACGCCCACACGTACACACACCCACCTCTTTCCCTCTGGAACAGAATTCCGTGAGGTGGAAGGAGAGTCAGGAGGACTGCCAGAGACAAGGGGAGTGTTTAGGATACTCAGTGCTTGGTTTGGGATTTCACTCTAGAGTGGTGATGGCAGCTCACTCCCCGACCCCCCTCTTTCCCACAGCCTGCAAGCAGAGGGGCGGTGGAAAGAGAGAGAACGTCAAACCAGGACCCTGCCCTAGTTGAGAAATGGGTTCGGCTGGGACCCCGAGTTCCTCTTACGAAATGACCTCTGGAGCTCCCGGATCCAGCTATTCTTCTGCCGCAACGTCGGGGGACAGAGGAAGACGCCCCCCGGGGGCAACATTCCTGAGCCCTGGCTTCCCCTGCAGGGGCCAGTCGGGTTCCTGGGCCCGAGGCCCCTCGGGGTTGACGACTGACCGTGGACGGAGATGGGGGGCGAGGAGGCGGGGAGGTCCACAGCGAGGTCTCTGTAAACATGAGCTGGCAGTGCGGCCACTTGGCACAGAGGATCCGGGGTTGGCTCGGAGCAGGGGGCGGGCGGGCCGGGGGCTCGCGACCCCCCCCCCCCGGCTTCCCTCACCACAGCTGGGTCTCTCGGATTTCGGAGATGGTCTGACTGGCCTTCTGCAGCGCCTGGAGGAGCGGAGCCCGTTACTGAGGCTGGCGGCCCCGGTGGGGTCTGTGGGATGGCGGTGAGGTGCACGGAGGGGCGTCTCCTGAGGTCCGTAACTAGGGCTCGGTTCCTAACTACCTACTGAGCTCCCAGCCCCGAGGGCCCCGGCTGCGGGCAGCCCTCCAGCTACTATCTCAGCTCAGGTGGTCCCCTGCCCCCCGGCTGCTCGAGGACCGGCGGGCCTTACGGCGTCACCCACGGTGGAAGAGGAGGCTGGGCCGGGGTGGGAGCGGTGGATTCCGGCTTAGCGGGCGGGAGAAGAGGCTATGGACAGGAGGGGATGGGTCCACCAACTCTGCCATTTTGGACTCCCCCAACCTCTCGGTACAGTGTTCTGCACACAGTAAGTGCTCAACAGACACGATTGACTGATTCACTGAGGGGCCGGCGGAGGGGAGGGATGGCCGGTCGGCAGCACCTCAGGGGAAGCACCCACTTTGTTGTCCCCGGCCCGTTCAAACTTCAGGTTAGAATCTCCGCCTCGACCTCCCTTGCCCTGGGGCTGCCCCTGGGTGGGTTTCTTGGTTGAGGAGGGAGGCGACGGAGGAGGGGGGAGGTGATGGAGGAAGGGAGGAGGCGGGGGTGGGGGAGGACGGCTCGTTGCGGCACCTCGGGGGTGACTCACCTTAAGCATGTTGGCCGCCTCACCGCGCTGCTGGGCCATGTCTTCGGACTCGGTCAGCAGCCCCTCCAGGAGCTGCGCCTTATACAGCTGGCCCACCAGCTCGCTCTGCAGGTGATCCTTCACATAATTCACCAGGAAATGCATAACCGTCTTGGGGACACTGCAAGGGGGACGGACACTGGCTCGGCGGGCTTCTCCAAAGCCCGCGTTCCCCTCCGCTGGCTTAGAGAAGCGGCGTGGCCCAGTGGAAAGAACGTGGGCCTGGGTTCTAATCCCAGCTACGCCACTCGTCGCTGTGTGACCTTGGGCAAGTCATTTCACGTCCCTGTGTCTCAGTTCCCTCGCCTGCAAAATGGGGATTCCACACCTGTCCTCCCTCCCCCTTATACTGTGGGCCCCATGTGGGGCCTGATTTTCATGTCCCTACCCCAGTGCTCAGTACCGTGCTTGGCACATATTAAGTGCTTAACAAATACTACCGATGGACCGATTACAATTATCCTTCCCACTGAGAGTCCTAGAAACCGGGGGTCCCTCCCCCTGCCCCTCTTCAGAAGACCAGTGCTCCCTCCTTCCCCGTGGCCCCCGGAGCCCCCGGGCCCTCCCAGCCCGGCCCTCCACACCTGTCCTGGATGCTCTTGCGGACAATGAGGAAATAGGACTTGATCAGCCTGCGGATCACCTCGCAGTCTCGCTGCTCCCGTTGGCTCAGCTTCCGGGCCACCGGCATGGGCTGCACGGGGAGGAAGTGGTTCGGGCCTGTCAGAGGGGCTCGGCACGGGAGAAACCCCTTGGTGCCGAAAAAAAGGTAGGAGATACGGCACCCAAGGCCCGCCTTCCAGCCCCTTGGGGAATCTTAACGGTCAAAGCCTTGCATTTGTCCCTTTCCTCTCTCTCATCTTTCCCTCTGAGCTGTTTCAGCTCTGGGCCTGCTTAACCACCTCTGGGTGTGCTTGATTATTGATTGACTCTAGTAAAGCACACCACAACATATCTTAATCGAAACAACCCCCCTGACTAATCGGGACCCCTGGCCCTGATTATCAGCAATAGCGGGATTGCCTAGAGAACGGAGCAGGTCCGGCACCGAACGGGAAAATGCCCAAGGGACTTTTTGTTTTTTATCCTAAAGCATTTCTCTACTGTGCTCTTTTGATCATCACGAATGCTGTACCAACTCTACATAAAGAAATTCTGTACTGGCCTTGACTAGCAGGGGAAACTCTGCCTGTCAACCACCACTCCCTACCAGTGCTAGAAGCAGCGCTAGTCGTTATAAACTTGTCTCAGGCCTACCCTTTTTGAAAACAACACAGAGACCGTGCAAGTTTCTCTTCCACACCCTCAAACTGGGACAAATTCCCCCAGGCCCGTCATCCACTCGTCTATAATCGGTCCCCAGTTCCCAGAGTGAATCCGCCCACGCTGGAGAACAAAGCCCCCCCCCGCATAACGGCATCTGCCCGGCCCCTGGTTCCCCGGGCCTTCCATCTGCCACTCGTCTGCTGTGTGACCTCGGGCAAGTCGCTTCACTTCTCTGCGCCTCAATTACCTCATCTGTGAAATGGGGATTGAGACTGTGAGCCCCGCGTGGGACAGGGACTGAGTCCAACCCCGTCTGCTTGTATCCAACCCAGCGCTTAGTACAGTGCCTGACACTTAGTAAGCGCTTAAATACCACAGTTATTATCATTATTATTCTGCTCTCCGCCACGCCGGGGGTCCACTCACTGTGTCCAGGAGGTTGACAGCATGGGCTCGGCTGGGGCTGGAGAACACGGAGGCCTGACTGGTCCCTTTGGGCTTCTCCTCCGGGCCCTGCTCCTCTCCCTTTTCGCTCTTCCAGCGCCGGCCCCCGTCCGGCTGCTGGGAGTCACTCTGGGAAGGAAGAAAGAGAACGGATTGGGGGCCCTGGACCCGTGACGGTTTTAGTGGTAGCCCCCAGGCAGTTCAAACCACCCAGGAGAGGACATTTGGGGGCTTGTGGTAAAAATGGGAAGAAGAGAGGGGCTGGGGAGAAGCATGAACAACTCTGCTGGGGGAGCAGAAGCAGGCTTTTCCGGACAAAGGAGGCACTTAGGCGCAGGCTGATCCGGGCCCTCGTGCCCGGCCAGGGGCGGAGTGATGCTCCCACCCCACGTCACCGGCTCTATCATCTGCCCTTGTTTGAGAGCTGAGCCACTGAGGGCTCTGAACACACACTGGGCCTTCGATGAACCCCGCCTTTCAGGGGTGGGGACAGACAGTTCAGGGCAGGAGGAAGGAGAACACGGGCCTGACCAACCACCGGTCCCGCACCTTGCTGCTGCTGACGGAGGCCGAGACGACGGCGGTGTCGATGAAATCGGGATGCTTCGTGTTGATGTAAGCCAGCTCGATCGCTACCAGATTGTGCACCTGGAAGGGATGGGACCGGGTGACCCTTAACCCTATTCCTTCCAGGTCCGTGGAGACCATCCTGCCCCCGTGCCGGCGGCTCTCTCGACAAGCCGGCACCAGACAATTTTCCCGAGAGGCCCAGGAACCCTGCCGGGGCCGCAAGCAGGATTCGACTCCTTCGCTCCCGGGGCGGCCCGACCCGAGGACGGCAAAGCAGCTTCTGAGTGAGTACCGGTCTCGGGTGACAAAGGAGACCTGGCTTCCCCGCCTCTGCTTCCCCGCCTGCTCTTCTCGGGGCCGGGGTGGGAAGCGGCCTCCCGCCCAGACCACAGCCGCCTGCTTCGTGTCGGGGAGGGGAGGAGGGGCGTTACCATCTCATTGGTGATGGGCAGCCGCTTGCGCAGGACTCCGGTCACCACTTCCACGATTGCCTCATGCAGTTTGGGGAAGCGCAGCAGCTCCTAAGAGGGAGGGGGCAACACGGCTGGGACCAGGCGGGTCAGTTCTGCCCAAGCACAGCACCCCCAAGACGTCCTGTCCCGGAACCTTTCCCAGGCCCTCTCCTGCGCCTGCAGTATCCGCGGGCTTCCGGACCTGCAGTCTAGGAGGCCGGTAGCCGCCGAGGAGAAACCAACCCTCCCCTCATCATACACGGCAGTCCGGAGGGACATGACACCAATGGAAGAGAAGAAGTGAGAGACAGAGAGAGACAGAGAGAGGAGGGGGAATGGTTCAGAGGAGAGGGGGAGAGGTTTCAACGTGGTGTGTGGAGAGTGAACCCGAAGGATCCTCAGTCAATCGATAGGTGGTATTTACTGAGTGCTCACTGTGTGCACAGCACTGTACCAAGTGATTGGAAGAGTACAATAGAACAGAGTTAAAAAAACGTTCCCGGCACACAAGGAGCTCCTCCTTTGTGGCTGAGGGGAATCTGGGGAGAAGATATGTCCAGGAACTCAGGGCAAAGCCCACTGTGAGCAGGGACTGTCTCTCTCAATTGCTGTATGGTACTTTCTTAGCTTTACACACAGTAAGTGCTCAATAAATATGACTTAATGAATGAATAGCCTGAGGGTTCCAGGACACCGACAGCTTGTCTGCATCTGACCCGCGTCCACCAGGAATTATAGATTTGCCTGTGAGCCTCAATCCACACCTTAAACATGATACTCTTTTAATGACTGCTGTAAGAGTCAGGCAGACTGATCTCTGTGGGTATTTATAGCAGAGCTCTGAGGCCTAGTGGAAAGATCATAAGCCTGGGAGTCAGAGGATCGGGGTTCTGATCCCGTTCCCTCGATTAATCAGTGGTATTTATCAAGCACTTTAGAAGTGCTGGGGAGAGTACAGTACGACAGAGTTGGCAGACACGATCACCACCCTCCAAGAGCTTCCAATCCCGGTCTTGCCCCTTGCTAGCTGGGTAACCCTGGGTAAAGTCACTTAGCTTCTCTGTGACTCAGTTTCCTCACCTGTAAAATGGGGGTTCAATATCTGTTCTCCCCCCTTCTCAATAAATGCTACTGATTCAATGATTGGTGTCGCTCTTGCACCTGGATCTGTACTCTATTCACCCACACCTCGGCCCCAGAGCACAAACGTACATATCCGTAATTTATATATAATGTCTGTTTCCCTTTCTAGACTGTAACCTCACTGTGGGCCGGGAATGTGACTACCAACTCCGTTGTGGTGTACTCTCCCAAGTCAGCAAACATTAATCGCTCCATAAATACGATTGATTGATTGAGCCTCAGACTGTGAGCTCCATAGAGATAAATACGATAGATTGACTGATTGATTGAGAAGCACCATGGCCTAGTGGTAAGAGCCCGGGCTTGGGAGTCAGAGGACATGGGTTCTAATCCCACCTCTGCCATTTGTCTGTTGTGTGACCTCGGGCAAGTAGTCACTTCACTTCTCTGTGCCTCCGTTACCTCATCTGTAAAATGGGGATTAAAACTGTGAACCCCACGTGGGATACCTGATTACTTGTATCCACCCCAGTGCTTAGAACCGCGCTTGGCACATAGTAAGCGCTTAACAAATACCTCATTATTATTATTATTGATTGTTTGTTCCTCAGAATGTGAGCTCCATGGGGACAGGGTCTCTTCCTGACCTGATCATCTTTCCTCTTCCCAGTACTTCATACGCAGTAAGTGCTTAACAAGTATCAAAATTACAATTATTCTATCCAGTCTGCTCTCTCAGGCTGTCCTGCTCCAATCCCCACAGCCGAGTAGGCCACGGAAAGGAAACAAAACGGAGACTCCCGGCCTGACGGTCAGCGTGCTGCCGAGGAGAGGGAGGGTGGTGGGTGTGGGTGGGCCGCTCCCTCCGCCCCGACCCGGGCCCGTCACCTGGGTGTTGTAGGTGGAGCAGTGCTGGATGATCCGCTGCAGCTCCTCGTGCACCAGCTCCACGCACCGCAGGCTCGGCTCCTCCAGCCGTTTGATCTGCCTCTTCACCAGCAGTTCGAAGGAGACTTCGGGGATGAAGAGAGCCGGGCGCGGCCCCTGGGGAAACCGAGACACCCTATCTCGACACTGTCACTACTTACTGTTCCCCACATCGCCCGCCCTGGCCCCGGCCCCAGGAGCAGGCAGAGGGGAGCACCGAAGCCGGGGGCACGCCGGAGAGGAGCTGGGGGGATGTGGTGGGTGCGTGGAGGGGAGGACGTGAGCAGAATTCCTTGCCTCGTCTGTGTCACGGGGTTACAAAGACAGCCAGGACCAAACGTTCAGCATCTCGAAAGTCAGGGCTTCTAAGAGCAAGGGGGGCTCTTAGAAGGGGACTTTGACGGGCGGCTTTTAGGGGGCAACGCCGGCAGCAATATGTCCTTGGGGAACACTGCCCACTTGTCCCTCCCATTCTGGGCTGAAAGAAGCTCTGGGAGCTCCAAGGGAGCGTAGGAAAGGTGAGATTTAGTTCGGGAGAAGAAGCTCAGACCCTGGGTCCCTCACCCACTTCCCGCCTGCCCCGGGCTGCGTGGGACCGGCTCAGCCTCGGCTCCCAAAGAAAGTCCCTGGGGGTCACCGTCTCTGCAGCCTCACTCCAGCCCAAGCCCCCACAGGTGGCAACCAGCCCCGTGGCCGCAGCTGGGGAGGAGGGGAGGCGGGGGACAGGACGGGGGAGCGGCCGCCTGCTACCGTGGCGTTGCGGATGGCCGTCAGGATGTCCAGCATGGTCAGCCCGGCCAGCGGGTCGATGGACTCCAGGGTCCGGCCGAACGTCTCGTGGAAGATGTAGCACATGCGGGCCCCTCCGCAGCTGGGAAAGAGGGAGGGAGGGATCGTGGGGTTAGATCACGCCGGGTCACTCTCTAGGCCCCACCCCTGGTCCCCTGCCCCATTTCCCTCAGGATGCCTCGGGCTGGGGACCCAGGGTGAACTGAGGCTGGCAGCTGTCCCCCACCCCCCGCTCCCACCTCCCAGGCCCCTGGGGGCTCACAGCTCTGAGGTTTCGATGTTCCTGGCTGTGCCCTCGATGGTGTTGCAGTATTCGGTGGCAAACTTGGTGATGATCTGAAGCAGGGTGGCATTCTGGTCCGCGATGGGCTGCCCGTAACTCTGCAGGACCGACTGGTACTGGGCCGTCAGCACATTCACCCGCGTCTTCAGCTCGGGCAGGCAGTCCCGGATGTGATGCATCAGTAGCCTGTGGGAGCGGGGGGCGGGGGAGGAGGAAGGTGGGGATCGGGAAGGGAGACCGGGACCTCAGGGGCGGCCCCGGCTGGGAGACGGGGGTCCGTCTGCCCTCTCCGCTTCCGGCCCCTTCCCCCGCAGCTGTCACCTGTTGAGGGTCTTGGTGAGAAAGCGCGTGCCGTTGCGGTTGGCCAGAGACGGGTACTTCTTCTGCAGGAAGGCCTGTTCGTCCTGGAGGGAGTCGCTGATGCTTTTATTGATGTTGATGTCGTGTTGGCTCCTGTGGGGGGCGGGGAGAGAGTCAAGGCCCCAGCTTCGGCCCCGCTCCCCCTGGGCCACAGAGGGGCTCGAGCCACGCCCTCTCAACTAGCCGAAAGCTGCCCCTCGCCAACCCTGAGGCTGACTGGAGCCACTCTGGTTTCTGATGCCGGCTGGGCCTGAACCAGGTTACCAGAGCGTGGGGAAGGAGGAGTTGGTTTTGGACATGGTTTCAGCCCCAGACTCCTCATCTTGACTAGGTTACTGTGGGTTCGGGGGCGAGGGCGGGAGGGGGAGGAGTTAGGTATGAGGGAAGTGGAGGGTGCAGGAGATGGGCGGGAAGAGAGAGGGAAGAGAAAGGAGAAGAAAACAGGCACAACAACAGAAACGACAAAAGTGAAAAAGGAAGGAGGAGGAGGAGCCAGGGGAAACGCCGGAGGCAAAAAGTCAAGTCAGAGAGCAATGGAAAGGAAGAGGAAAGGGCAGAGTGCCTGTCGGCAGAGGAGGTAGAAGCCGAATGATGAGGCTGCTGTTGCAAAGGAAACTCCTCTTGACAGAGGGGCTCCCCAGTTACCAGAGGGAAAAAGCCCACGGGGAGGTTGCAGTGACAGAAATGTGATTGACAGCTCCGTCTGTGACACTTTGGCCTTCCCCACCTTCTCAGGCCCCCCTTGGACTGGGGGCAACCTGTGGATCCTGTGCTCTGGGGGCTCGGGCAGGCTGGGTCCCCCGAAACCCTCTTCTGGGGCTGGGTTCAGGCTGTGGCAGCCATAGCCCAGTAGCCTGTTGTTGCTACAAGGGGATTCACAGACCCCCGAGAGATCCCTTACTTGAGGCTAATGCTAACCTCACCCTGCAACGCCCCTCCCCTCCGCCACCCCGCTCACCGATTCACCACCCCAATGATGCCCAGTTTCACCGGGATGACGCGTCCCATCAGCACATCCATCGCGTCGGTCCCGGCGTCCATCAGGTCTAACTTGGTGACCACTGCCAGAGTCCTACGACCTGAAAGGCAAGGTCGGATGCGGGGCAAGATGAGGAGGCAATTGGGTCTCGAGTCACGCTCGGCTCCTGGAGTGGGACTAAACCGTCAAAATGGGACTGGGCCCCCTTCTGTGACACACCTCCCCAACTCCTCATTCTCTAGGATGCCAGAAGTCAGCAACTACAAGACCCAGAAGCCCACGGGAGCAACCTCACCCATACACATTACCACTTCTCTCTCTAGGAAGCGAACCCGGACTCACTTCTGATCTTTTTTTTTTTTTAGCTCTCGGACCCTATATTCCAGGGCTGGGGGAGTTTCAGTCTATGGCAACACTTTACTGGGGAAGGGGACTATGCCCCAGATTTACAGAGGCCCCGACCTTTTTCTTCTTTTAATGGTATTTGTTAAGTGCTTACTATGTGCCAGGCGTTGGAGCTGATACCAAGTTAATCAGATTAGACCCAGTCCCCTGTCCCACATAGGGCTCACAGTCTTAATCCTCATTTTACAGATAAGGTAACTGACACCCTGAGAAGTGAAGTAGCTTGCCCAAGGTCGCAGAGCAGGCAAGTGGCAGAGCCATTAGAACTCAGGTCTTTCGGACTCTCAGGCCCGTGCGCTATCCACCAGGCCAGGCGCCCGGCCCGGGGGACGACACCCGCGGAAGTTCCCTCAGCCTCGTACCATCAGGGTCTACATCCCGGGCCAGCTTCAAGGCTTCGGAGGTGGCCATGTCCGTGTTGGCAGCGGTGACAGCCAGGAGCAGGCAATTCGGGTTGCCGATGTAGGAGAGGATCATGTCCTTGACCTGACCCTCAATGTCCGGGGGCTGGTCTCCCACGGGCACCTGCGAGGAGAACAGGGGTTCGGAGACAAATGTCTGCTGCTTCCTGCTCCATCTTCCCCACTCCAAAGACCCAAAGAGGGATTGTGCCACAACAGCTATTTAAGGCTGGGAGGGAAGGAACACAAAACCACATCTGTGTGGTACATCCCTAATCTCCCTTTCCCAGAAGCTCCAGAAAGCACTTGGGGATCTCTTAATCCCCTCATCTCCCCATCAAACTGTATAATAAGACAACTACAGCCCTTTATTTAAACAGTTCCCTTCTCAAGGACTCAAAATGCCCTCACGCTTGTCCCTATAGTATCCCCGTGAAAAATATGGGAGGTGGGGCGATGGGTCCCAATATACGGGTGAAGACACTGAGAAAGAGAGTAGTTAAGTGACATGCCTAAGGTCACACAGCAATTCAGGAAAAGAGCTGGGACAATATACATGCACCCAGGCAGGAAAACCGCCCTGTAACTAATCCATCAGGACTGAGGTGGGCAGCTGACTGGAGAGAATAAACATAACAATAATAACCACGATAACAATAATGGTGTTAAGCATTTACTATGTGCCAGGGACTCCACTAAGCACTGGGGTGAATACAAGCAGTGGGGCCCGACTGAGCCCAGGACGATCGAATCGTGGCACAGCCTGCCCTGGAGCAGGTGAATCCGTTTCCCTGTAACCCAGATTTCCTACTTGTAAAATGGGAACAACAGGAAAGAGGCAGGAGAATTAATCAGCAAATGGACTTGGGAACCCTGAATGCTAAAGAGGATCAGGACACCCCAAGGACAGGTCACCTTTGTGATGCCAGGCAGGTCAACCAGGGTCAAGTTCAGCACTTGGGGAGAAAAAATCTTCAGGTACAGGGGTTCGGGGCTGATTCCCTACAGGATGACAGAGAGGTTAATAGCCTCGGGACTTCCTGCAGGAGAGAAGGCTGCCCAGTGGTCCAGAAGAGGAAGAGGGAGCTTGCTTACCTTGTTGGTACCTGTCATTCTCTCCGTTTCATTTTCAATTTCCTGCCGGATCTCATTGAAATCTGTAAATGTCTTTGCGGGGGGGGGGGGATGGGACACACACACACACAGAATCTTTAATTCAGTGACCCTCTATCCCAGGTCCCTGAAATCCCAGAGAGTCTGGTATTCAGGAGGGGGAGTCGATTCCTGGGGAGGTGATGGGGGCTGAGGACGGTGGAGGCAAATCTCCATCAGTTTTGCCCCACTGCTTTTTGGGCTGCCCGCCCACCCCATCGCCCTCAGTAAGGAAGGGGCTGCCTGGAATCTGGAGCCTCACAAGGCACTGGGTCATCAATCAATCGTATTTACCGAGCATTTACTATGTGCAGAGCACTGTACTGAACGCTTGGGAGAGTATGCTACAACAGCATTAGCAGAAACGTCCCTGCCCAAGGTCATGGTGGCTCCACGCCATCCTGAGGCTCTGAGGTCTGCCCAGCTCTGGCATCCATGGAGAGTGGGCTCTTTGCCGAAGCCCAACCTGGTCTTTGGATGGTGGGGAGGTGTTCCTCCCTGACTCCGTGCTTCTGTCTCTCTCTCACACCCTGTATGTGTATCTTCCAACCCCAAGTGTGTCTGTGTGTGTCTATGTGTCCCCCTGTTCTCAGCCTCATGAGTGTGTATGTCTCCACCTCCTCAGCCCCAAATCTGTGTGGGCCTGAGGGACCACCTCCCGGACCCCAGCCCTGGGCCCGCTACGTATCTACTCCCCGGGCCCGCATGTGTGTGTCTGCGTGTCCACTTCTCCAGCTCCAGCCTGGATATGTTTCTCCTTCTGTCCCCAGTCCCGTCCTCCTGGAGGCTTCAGGCTCAAAGTAAAAAGTTGGTCCCCCAATTCTGGGTGTGAAGGGTAGACGGAGGTTCCAGTTGGGCTAGGGAGGAGAGAGAGGTACCTTGTGTTTGCAGTGCAGGAACGTGGCCCACTCCTCAGCCTGGACACCTGCAGGAATATAGAGCAGAATCAGTGCTCCGCGCCTGATGGGGGCATCAGGCCCTGGTGAAGGGGGTGACACATTTCCCACACTAGGATGATTCAGGGACCACCCAGTGCCTTACCGATCCTTCCCACCCTGGGACATGATAAGGTTGACACTCGGGACATGACCCTGGCGCTGAATTCTGAGCTCCAGACTTCTGAGATTTAATGGTGTCTCCCTCTCTCTCCCCGAGTCCACTGAAGTGCTCCCTGAATTGAGTGCAACCATATGAATTGTTCAGAAGAGGGGAGACAAGGGGGCGGGGAGCAGCTGGGGACCCAGATGTAGAGAAATACACCACCATCTCCGGGCCCAAGCAGAGGGTCTCGGTGGGAGTGGCAGGGGTCTCGGGAGCAGCCGCTCCACATCCCAGGTGCCATCCCAGCCCCAGAAGGGCCGTTGTTCTTCCAGAAACAGGCACGAGTCCCATCATCGTGATCAGAGCCGGCTCCGCCAGTCGGGACGACTCGACAGGCCACGCTCCGGCACGGATGCTGGGGTTTGCCGACCTATATCTGTCCCCTCCTCTATGCTGTGCTGAGCATTGACTCAGCTTTTGGTTAGGACAACATGGGAGATCATTTTAGACTTCCCACTGCCTCTCCACCCTAGTAGAACAGCAATGCATAAATAGGCAGGAGGGCCTGTTGGGTCCTTTCCCCTTGGCAAGACATCCGCTCCTCACCCAGGCATCCGCCTCCTGAATCAGAGCGTGCCCTCACTCCCAGAATCTCTAATCTGGAGGTGGGGCAGGCAGAGGACCCACCTGCCCATGTCTGCCTGCCCTTCTCCCTCCCCGCCCCAACCAAGCTCTTACATGTTTCGGCACTTGCTGCCTCTTTCCGCTCCTCCAGCGAAGCCACGTGAACCAACTGTAACACCAGAGGTCGGCGGGTCACGATGCCCGAACCCCGGGGTAGGAAGTCCCGGCCCACGATACTCTCCAGAACTGAGCTCTTCCCACTGCTCTGTGACATGCAGACACACAAACATACACCCAAAGTTTCACAGAGTCCCAAAAGGTGGCATAGTGGGAAAGCATACCTCCTCATCCTTCTAGCCTAGAGAGTGAGTTTCCCTCTTTCCAGTCCTCCTCCTGTTTCCTTTTTTTGGTGTTTGTTACGTGCCTACTATGTGCCGGATACTGTACTAAGTGCTGGGGTCGATGCAGGTTAATCATGTTGGACACAGTCCAGGTCCCACATGGGGCTCACAGATGAGGTAACTGAGGCACAGAGAAGTGAAATGACTTGCCCAGGTCAACAGCAGACAAGTGGCAGAGAACCCAGGTCCTCTGACTCCCGGGCCCGAACTCTTTCCACTAGGCCACATTACTTCTCCAGCCCAGGCATGTGAGGCTATGTGCCCACCCCTAAGTCTGGCACTGATCACCCAGGGGCTAAGACATCGGTGAGTAGAGGGGAAGCTCCTCTGGTCGGAAGTCACGTTCCCGATTTCGGGGGGGGGGGGGGGGGGCAACACAGTCTCAGGAAACAGTGTGAGGAGGGATGATGGTCCTTGGCTAATTCAAGAGCAGAGAGAAAGTCAAGCTCCTAGGCGTGGGATGTGAGGGCTGGGGAGTATCAGTGAATGAGGAGTGTGTATTTGGGTGTTTTGGTGGGGGGAGTAATGTGGATGGGGGTCGGGGAAGCCCCCTGACGCCGGTCATTACCTGAGAACCAATGACAACAATCTGAGGGAGCTGGATGACCTCCGCCCCTACAGTGTTGAAGATCTCCTGCAGTTTGTTGATCACAGGGATCAGCGTCTCCATGGTTACGTCTCCTCCGGTTCCTGTCCCAGGCAAGAGACACGGCCAAAGAGGTGAGAATGGACTCCCCGCCAGCCCATACCTAATGGTCGGTCTCCTCAGGCAGCCTCCTTTACTTCAGGTGGAGAAATCACGATCCCACTCCCCTCAGATATCTACCACCCGGGACTCCGAAAATGACTGCACGCATCGTGATGTGCTTTCAGGGCAACAGTTATCTTTGACATCTCCATGACCCAGTCAGGTAAACTGAGGCAGCCCTAGGGATTCTGACCCCACCTGACACCCCACTCGTTTCCAACTTTCACACTGTACCCACTGGAAAGAGCAAGAAATTCAGGCACTAAAGCATGACTCAATAAGTCTCCATATCCACGCGAGGGAAAAGCACTGTGGCCTAGAGAAAAGAACAGTGGATAGAGTCTTCTAGACTGTAGGCTCAATGTAGGCAGATAATTTATATATTATACTCTCCCAAGCTTTTAGTGCAGTGCTCTGCACATAGTAAGCGCTCAATAAACTGGATTGATTTATGGGCCTGAGAGTCAGAAGATCTTGGATTCTAATCCAGGCTCTGCCACTTGTTTGCTCTGAGACTTTGGAAAAATCACTTCACCTCTCTGTGCTCATATGTAAAATAAAGGATTAAAGCAGTGGGACATGGTCTGATTAGCTTGTAGCTTGGAGGAAACCTGCGTTGAGAACGGTACCTGCACATAGTAAGCACTTAAATACCCTGAAAAAAAAAAAGTAAGCAATTGAGTTCCATAGAGTACAGCAAGATTAGTATTTGGGACAGTGAGGACCCAAATATTGATTTATAAAGATAAGGTCAAATGCCCCCACTCACTGACTATACGCAAAAGGCAGGTCTGCTGACAGAGAACAATCCTGAATTGACCCAAGACAGAATTGAGACAAGAAAGCAGAACTCACAGAGGAGTGGGGTAGGGGGCTGGGTGTAGCAAAATAAGGTAACTGGGGTGTCTAGAAGCAGCAAGGCTGGGTATATATCCTATATTCCTCATATAATGATGGTATTTGTTAAGCGCTTACTATGTGACAAGCACTGTTCTAAGCACTGGGGTAGATTCAAGCTATCTCTGTGCCTCAGTTACCTCATCTGTAAAATGGGGATTAACTGTGAGCCTCACGTGGGACAAACTAATTACCTTGTATCTCCCCCAGCGCTTTGAACAGTGCTCTGTACATAGTAAGCGCTTAACAAATACCAACATTATTAATCAGGTTGACCCAGCCCTTACCCACATGGGGCTCACAATCTTAATCCTCATTTTCCAGATGAGGGAACTGAGACCCAGAGAAATGAAGTGACTTGCCCAAGGACACAGCAGACAAGTGGCAGAGTCGGGACTAGAACCCAGGTCCTTCTGACTCCCAGGCCTGGGTTCTAACCACTAGGCCATGTTGCTTCTCAATGTCTCAAATACCTCAGGCCCTCCCTGGGTTCATATATCTGGAACAAAAAGGTTGAGCCAGTTGGCCTAGTCCCTTGAATCCCGAGAGTGGACAGTGCACGGGCCTGGGAGGCATAAGGTCATGGGTTCAAATCCCACTCCGCCAGGTCTGCTGTGGGAACTTGGGCAAATCCCTTTGCTTCTCTGTGCCCCAGTTCCATCATCAGTAAAATGGGGATCGAGACCGTGAGCCCCACATGGGACAGGGACCGGGTCCAACCCGATTTGCGTGGATCCAACCCCGCGCCTAGTACAGTGCCTGGCACACAGAAAGCGCTTAACAAATAGAACAATTATTATTGGGGAACAGCGTGGCTCAGTGGAAAGAGCCCGGGCTTCGGAGTCAGGGGTCATGGGTTCGACTCCAGCTCTGCCACTTGGCTGCTGTGTGACTGTGGGCGAGTCACTTCACTTCTCTGGGCCTCAGTTACCTCATCTGTCAAATGGGGATGAAGACTGTGACCCTCACGTGGGACAACGTGATGACCCTGGATCTCCCCCAGTGCTTAGAACAGTGCTCTGCACATAGAAAGCACTTAACAAATAGCAACATTATTATTATTGTCACTCCCCTCCCCAGCGCTTAGAACAGTGCTGTGCACATAGCAAACGCTTAACAAATACCAACATTATTATTATTATCGTCACTCCCCTCCCCAGCGCTTAGAACAGCGCTGTGCACATAGTAAGCACTTCACATCTCTGTGCCTCAGTTCCCTCATCTGTCAAATGGGGATGAAGGCTCCCAGTCTTGAAGAAGACTGGGAGCCTCACGTGGGGCCACCTGATGACCCCGGATTTCCCCCAGCGCTTAGCACGGTGCTCTGCACCTAGTAAGTGCTTAACAAATACAAACATTATTATTATTACCTTCTCTGGGCCTCAGTTCCCTCATCTGTCAAATGGGGATGAAGACTGGGAGCCTCCCGTGGGACCACCTGATGACCCCGTATCTCCCCCAGCGCTTAGAACAGTGCTCGGCACCGAGTCAGCGCCTAACCAATACCAACATTATTATTGTTAACTTCTCTGGGCCTCAGTTCCCTCATCTGTCAAATGGGGATGAAGACTGGGAGCCTCCCGTGGGACCACCTGATGACCCCGTATCTCCCCCAGCGCTTAGAACAGTGCTCGGCACCGAGTCAGCGCTTAACCAATACCAACATTATTATTGTTAACTTCTCTGGGCCTCAGTTCCCTCATCTGTCAAATGGGGATGAAGACTGGGAGCCTCCCCCGATGCCCCTGGATCTCCCCCAGCGCTTAGCACAGTGCTCTGCACCTAGTAAGTGCTTAACAAATACAAACATTATTATTATTACCTTCTCTGGGCCTCAGTTCCCTCATCTGTCAAATGGGGATGACGATGGTGAGGCTCACGTGGGACAACCCGATGACCCTGGATCGCCCCCCGCGCTTAGAACGGTGCTCGGCCCAGAGGAAGCGCTTAACAGATACCAGGCTCATTCTGTGATTATTGCGGGGGACGTGCGGGGATGTGGGTGCTTGCGAGGTGGCGCGGTACCTGTGCGGCGGCAATGGCGGCGTCCCGGGCCCCGCCGCTCCCTCGGCTCAAGGTGTCGCGGCTCCCGCGTCGGGAGGCTCCATTGGGCTCCGGCCGGGCCCGCGGCCGGAAGCGCCGCCGCCGCCGCCGCCCGCTCATTGGCCGAGCCGCCCCCAAGTCCCGCCTCCGACGGCGGGGTCCCTGAGGGGGGCGGCGCGGCCATTGGACGACCGCGCCAGGCCCCGCCCCAACCAGCCCGACTCTGGATTTCTATTGGACCACGCAGCCGTCAATCCGGGAGGATGGGGCCTAGAGGCCGCCTGGGCGACCGCCCTCCGTGACGGTAGCCTTTTTTTGGTCCTAGGCTCTCTTTCATTCGTTCGTTCATTCATTCATTCGTTCGTCCATTCATTCATTCGTTCGCTCGTTCGTTCAGTCATTCGTTCATTCGTTCAGTCATTCGTTTGTTCATTCATTCATTCGTTCGTTCCTTCATTTATTCATTCGTATTTATTGAGCGCTTACTATGTGCGGAGCACTGGACTAAGAGCTTGGAGTGTACAAATCATTCATTCATTCATTCGTATTTATTGAGCGCTTACTATGTGCAGAGCACTGGACTAAGCGCTTGGAATGGACAATTCATTCATTCATTCATTCAATAGTATTTATTGAGCGCTTACTATGTGCAGAGCACTAGACTCAGCGCTTGGAATGTACAAATCATTCGTTCATTCAATAGTATTTATTGAGCGCTACTATGTGCAGAGCACTGTACTAAGCGCTTGGAATGGACAAATCATTCATTCATTCATACATTCAATCTCATTAATAATAATAATGTTGGTATGTTAAGCGCTTACTATGTGCAGAGCACCACTGGGGTAGATACAGGGTCATCAGGTTGTCCCACGTGAGGCTCACAGTCTTCACCCCCATTTTACAGATGAGGGAACTGAGGCACAGAGAAGTGAAGTGACTTGCCCACAGTCATACAGCTGACCAGTGGCGGAGTCGGGAGTCGAACCCGTGACCTCTGACTCCGAAGCCCAGGCTCTTTCCACTGAGCCACGCTGCTTCTTGTGGCTAGGTCATGGATTCTAATCCTGACTTTGCCACTTAATAATAATAATAATAATAATGCTGGTATTTGTTAAGTGCTTACTATGTGCCCAATTAGACAGTAAGCCCATCAAAGGGCAGGGATTGTCTCTATCTGTTACCGATTTTTACATTCCAAGCACTTAAAACAGTGCTCTGCACATAGTAAGCACTCAATAAATACTATTGAATGAATGAATGAATGAATGAATGAATGAATGAATATGTGCCAAGCACTGTTCTAAGTCCTGGGGTGGATAGAAGGGAATTAGATTGTCCCATGTGGGGCTCACAATCTTCATCCCCATTTGACAGATGAGGTCACTGAGGCACAGAGAAGTGAAGCTGACAAATGGCGGAGCCGGGATCAGAACCCACAACCTCGGACTCCCAAGCCCAGGCTCTTTCCATTGAGCCACGCTGCTTCTCTTGTCAGCTGTGTGACCGTGGGTAAGTCACTTCACTTCTCTGGGCCTCAGTGACCTCATCTATCAAATGGGGATGAAGACTGTGAGCCTCACGTGGGACAACCTGATGACCCTGGATCTACCACACAGGGATTTTTCCCAGAATCTGGGTGAGCCAGTTTGGTCCTGGCTCCCAGTGCCCTGGAAGCAGGAAGATCCAGATACTCCAGAAATGTGGGAAAACACTTGCTCTGCTTTAGCCGTGTGACTGAAAACACATTGATCTTTGAAGATGTGACTCTGTCACTTCCCTTCTGGGCAATCTCGGGAAAGTCCCTGAACTTCTCTGGGCCTCAGTTTCCTCATCTGTAAAATTCCTACTCCCCCTCTCTCTTAGACAGATGTGGAACAGGGACCATGTCTGATCTGATAACCTTTTATCTACCCTAGTGCTTGTAACATAGTGGTTATCAAATAACACATGAATATCACTCCCCTAACTTCAAATCAATCAATCATATTTATTGAGCACTTACTGTGTGCAGAGTACTACCCACACTCCTGTGAGCCCCACGTGGGACAACCTGATTACCTCATATCTACCCCTATACTTAGAACAGTGCTAGGAACACAGTAAATGCTTAGCAAATACCATAATTATTATTCTCCTTAACATGTTACATGTTCCCCTCAACCTTTTCCTTTTCTCTGGCCCCTTTCCTCTGGGCTGATTCCCCACCCGCCCTGCACCTTCCTACTGCTTTCAGAGAAGTTGATCGTACTCTTCTTTTTTTATGGTATTTGTTAAGCGCTTACTATGTGCCAGGCACTAAGTGCTCTCCTACTAGAATCTCTGGTTTTAGTTTTACGGACACAATAGTCAATATTCTCCTGCTTCTCATTCCACCCGTCCCAACAGCCCCTTCTCACTCTCCTCTGATGGTTCCTCTTCCTCTCCTCATTCTGTAACTGCGGATGTCCCTCCTGGCTCATTTCTGCTACCTTACTCTCTTACCTTTATTCACTTTCTTCTGGAACTTAGAAGCTCATGAGGCTTCTTCTGCAGCAATTCCCAAATCTAGAGATTCTAGATTCCCAAATCTGCATCTCCAGTCATTCATTCATTCAATTGCATTTATTGAGCACTTACTGTGAGCAAAGCACTGTACTACGTGCTTGGGAGAGTACGATGCAACAATAAACAAACACATTCCCTGCCCACAATGACCTCTCATTTTACTCTGCTCTCTCATATTTCCTCCTGCCTTCTTGTCAGCTCCTCCTGGATTCCCCATCTGCTATACTGTACTCTCCCGAGCACTTAGTACAGTGCTCTGCACACAGTAAGCACTCGGTAAATACCACTGATTGCTTGATGGGGCTCGAGTGTGTGTTGTGTGTGTGCGTGTCCCTCTACCTGCCCCCACCCAATCTGAATTCCCCCACCTACTCCATCCGTGCCCTCAGCTTCTCTCTCCTGGGGGGTGGAGACTCGGGGTGTCACGCTGGTCTCCATGCCGGGGGCAGGCAACCTCTGCCCACTCGGGCGGGAATTTCTGGAGTCCGGCACCGCCTGCGTCTCCCACATCCTGCTGCACGGTGACTCACTGACCTGAAGAAGGAGAAGAAGGGAGGGAGGAGGGAGGGCCTGGCTCACCCGGCACTGCTGTGCCGGACCAACTCATTCCCTTCTGAATAATAATAATAATAATTATGATATTTGTTAAGCTCTTACTATGTGTCTTCCACTGTTCTAACCACTGGGGTAGATTCATTCATTCAATCATATTTATTGAGTGCTTACTTTATGCAGAGTACTGTATTAAATGCTTGGGAGAGTACAATACAACAATAAACAGACCCATTCCCAGGCCACAACAAGCACACAGTCTAGAGGAAAGATAACTGGGTTGGACACAGTCCCTATCCTACAGAGGGTTTACAGTCTTAATTCCCATTTTACAGATGAGGGAATTGAGGCCTAGTGAAGTGACTTGCCCAAGGTCACACAGCAGATAATGGGCGGCGTCGGGATTAGAACCCATGACCTTCCGATTCTCAGGTCCGTGCTCTATCCACTAGGCCTTGGTGGGAAGCAGGCTCAGATACAAGGTGATCAGGTCGGACAAAGTCCCTGTGCCACTTGGGACTCACAGTCTTAATCCTCATTTTACAGATGAGGTAACTGAGGCCCAGAGAAGTGAAATGACTTGTCCAAGGTCACACAGGAGACAAGTGCAGAGTCGGGTTTAGAACCCAGGTCCTCTCTGGCCCGTGCTCTATCGATCATGCCATGCTGCTTCTCCAACCAGCTGCCTAGGTCTCTCCAGCCGAGTCGTTGGGGGCCGCCCCCTTTCCCATGAGTGGTTCCACTGGATGCTTCCCCCTAATTGCTCCCTACAAATTCCCCACCACCCACAGGCGATTCCTGGACCCTTGAGGGAATGACTCAGTCCCACTTGGCCCCAACTCCGGGGCTCTGGCGTCTGTGGATTGAGCATGGGCCTGGGTGGCAGCAGGTCATGGATTCTAATCCTGCTCCACCACTTGTCTGGTGGGTGACCTTGGGCAAGTCACTTCACTTCTCCACCCGCCCCCACCCCAGACTGTAAGCTCCTTGTGGGCAGGAAATGTCACTGTTTATCGTTGTATTGTACTCTCCCACACTAAGCGCTCAATAAATACCACTGAATTGAATTCTCTGTGGGACTATGTCCGATAACCTTGTATCTGAGCCAGTTTCCACCAGAGGCCTAGTGGATAATAATAATAATAATAATGTTGGTATTTGTTAAGTGCTTACTATATGCAGAGCACTGTTCTAAGCGGTAGGGTAGATACAGGGTCATCAGGTTGCCCCATGTGAGGCTCACAGTTAATCCCCATTTTACAGATGAGGTAACTGAGGCACAGAGAAGTGAAGTGACTCGCCCACAGTCGACAAGCGGCAGAGCCGGGATTCGAACACATGACCTCTGACTCCCAAGCCCAGGCTCTTTCCACTGAGCCACGCTGCTTCTCTACCGCGTCCCTCACGGGCCCGCCTCAACTCCATTCATTCAATAGGATTTATTGAGCGCTTACTATGTGCAGAGCACTGGACTAAGCGCTTGGAACGGACAATTCGGCAACAGATAGAGACCATCCCTGCCCAGTGACGGGCTCACAGTCTAATCGGGGGAGACGGACGGACAAAACAGGACAACATAATCACGATAAATAGAATCAAGGGGATGGACACCTCAGTCTCTATCTGTTACCGATTTGTCCATTCCAAGCGCTCAGTCCAGTGCTCTGCACATAGTAAGCGCTCAATAAATACTATTGAATGAATTAACAAAATAAATAGGGTAATAAAAATATACACAAATGAGCACAGTGCTGAGGGGAGGGGAAGGGAGAGGGGGAGGAGGAGCAGAGGGAAAGGGGGGAAAGGGGGCTTAGCTGAATGTTGGTATTTGTTAAGCGCTTTAGACTGTAAGCCCGTCAAAGGGCAGGGCCTGTCTCTATCTGTTACCGATTTGTCCATTCCAAGCGCTTAGTCCAGTGCTCTGCACAGAGTAAGCGCTCAATCAATACTATTGAATGAATGAATGAATGTGCCGCGCACTGTTCTAAGCGCTGGGGTACATCGCCTTGATTCTATTTAGTTGCCATTGTTTTTACGAGATGTTCTTCCCCTCGACTCTATTTATTGCCATCGTTCTCGTCTGTCCGTCTCCCCCGATTAGACTGTAAACCCGTCAAACGGCAGGGACCGTCTCTATCTGTTGCCGACTTGTTCATTCCAAGCGCTTAGTCCAGTGCTCTGCACGTAGTAAGCGCTCAACAAATACTATCGAATGAATGAATGGTTACAAGGTAATCAGGTTGTCCCACTTGAGGCTCACAGTCCGCATCCCCCTTTGACAGATGAGGAACTGCGGCACCGAGAAGTGATGTGACTTGCCCGCAGGCACCCAGCTGACGAGTGGCGGAGGGGGGGATTCGCACCCATGACCTCTGACTCCTAAGGCCGGGCTGTTTCCACTGAAACACGCTGGTGCCCGAGCCCCGCCTCGACGATGTAGGCCCCGCCCGCCGAGGCTCCTCCCCACTCGGGCCCTGTCCGGGACCCGCGGGTGTCGCGCAGGGCGGAGGCCCGGCCTCGCCGGGGGTCGGTGGGGGTCCCTCCCTCCGCTCCCCTTCCCCGGACCGGTCACCCTGCCTGCCCTCTGCTCGCCCTCTGCTCGCCCTCTGCTGCTCCTCCTCCCGGAGCACCGTCGAGGAGCATGGAGGAAGAGGAGGAGGAGGAGGAATGTCTCCTGCGCATCCGGGGAGCCACTTTCCGGGTGTCCTTGCCCCGGGGGGACTGTCTGCGGGGGACCGAGCTCAGCCCAGCCGGGACCGTCGCCGGTGGTGAGTCCTTCACCCTTTACCGATCGCTTACTGTGTGCAGAACGCTGTACTAAGCGCTTGAGCGTCACCCAAGCTCCTTGCATGATGTGGTTATTTACTCCCCCCCTTGGAGGTTCAGGTATTATTACCCCCAGCATACACCCGAGGAAACAGTCCAGTGCTCTGCACATAGTAAGCGCTCAATAAATACTCTTGAATGAGGCCTGGGGAGGTGAAGTGACTTGCCCAAAGCCAGACAGGGAACGGGTGTCAGAGCCGGGACTCGAACCCGGGACCTCCGGCCCGCGACTGTTCCATTGTGCCAGGCTTTGTTGTCTTGTTTTGATCCGCCGTCTGTCTCCCCCGTTTGGACCCTGAGCCCGTCTTTGGGCAGGGAAGGTCTCTATCGGTTGCCGAATTGTCCATTCCGAGCGCTTAGTCCAGTGCTCCGCACCTAGTAAGCGCTCAGTAAATACTATTGAGTGAATGAATGAATGCCTCCGGGGCTGGGGAGCGGCCCGGGCACGGAGAGAGGGAAAGGGCAGGGAGAGAGGGGGAAGGGGAGAAGCAATGAGAGGGACAGGAGAGGGGTCGGGAGGGGTAGGGGGCCGCAAGAGGCCCGGGAGGGAAAAGGAGAAAGTGGGGAAAGGGAGAAGTCCTGATTTGGGGAGAGTTGGAGAGAGAAGTCAGCTAATAATATCTTGGTTTTGTAGAGCGCTTTTATTCCCCCGGCACCCTCATCTTCCTTATCTGATTTTTGCTCTCTCATCAATCTGGGAGAAAGGCAGGTATCATTATCCCCGTTTTGCAGACGAGGAAACTGAGGTACGGAGAAGCGGAGCCACGTGACTCAGTGGACAGAGCCCGGGCTTGGGAGTCAGAGGTCATGGGTTCGAATCCCGGCTCCGCCGCTTGACAGCTGTGTGACTGTGGGCAAGTCACTTCACTTCTCTGGGCCTCAGTTACCTCATATGTAAAATGGGGTTGAAGATTGTGAGCCTCATGTGGGACAACCCGATGACCCTGTATCTTCCCCAGCGCTTAGAGCAGTGCTCTGCGCTTAACAAATACCAAC
The DNA here is from genome assembly GCF_004115215.2 of Ornithorhynchus anatinus. Taxonomy (NCBI): domain Eukaryota; kingdom Metazoa; phylum Chordata; class Mammalia; order Monotremata; family Ornithorhynchidae; genus Ornithorhynchus; species Ornithorhynchus anatinus. The sequence goes on along the minus strand of NC_041733.1, from coordinate 18,863,138 downwards.
ATTATTAGTATTGTCCAAGGTCACACAGCAGGTTGGGGGCAGAGCCGGGACTCTAACCCGGCTTCTCCGGTAATTCTCTTCCCCTCTTCAAAACCCTACTTAAACCTCACCTCCTCCAAGAGGCCTTCCCAGACTGAACTCCCCTTTTCCCTCTGCTCCCTCTACCCCCCGCTTCACCTCTCCGCAGCTAAACCCTCTTCTCTCCCCTTTCCCTCTGCTCCTCCCCCTCTCCCGTCCCATCCCCTCAGCACTGTACTCGTCCACTCAATGTATCTTCATCACCCTATTTATTTTGTTTAATGAGATGTACATCACCCTGATTCTATTTATTTGCTATTGTTTTAATGAGATGTTTTTCCCCTCGACTCTATTGCCATTGTTCTTGTCTGCCCGTCTCCCCCGATTAGACCGTAAGCCCATCAAAGGGCAGGGACTGTCTCTATCTGTTGCCGATTTGTACATTCCAAGTGCTTAGTGCAGTGTTCTGCACATAGTAAGCGCTCAATAAATACTATTGAATGAATGAATGAAGCTCTTCCACTGCCCCAACCTGCTTCCCCTCCCAGATGAGAAACACCAGGGGCCAGGTCAGGGTCTGAGGATCACTGTGGAGAGCTTCCTGCATGCAAAACACTGTACTAAGCATTTGGGAGAAGGCAATATAACAATATAATAATATAACAGGCCCGGTCCCTGCCCATAACAAACTTACGGGTTGCCAGGGTTCTATTTTGCTGCTTTCCCTTCAATACCTTAGTTTCCCCAGATCTGACGGTCAGAGACTCAGAGTGTCTGCCCCCTTGTCAAAGGTCCCAAGGTAGGGAACAGGCCTGGTCAGCCCTGGGGTCTGTTATCTTACAGTGCTTAGAACAGTGCTTGTCACATAGCAAGCGCTTAACGAATACCATAATTATTGTTACCTCAGAGTCCCCGGCTGCTCCCGGCTGGGTCTGGGCTGTGCTGTTGCTAGGACTGTCCCGTGGCAGCCCCATATACCAGCCCCAGCCCCGGCGTGTGCGTGCTGATGGTGTGTGTCATTCCTGGGAGGAGCAAGCAGGGAAAATAATAAATTTTTCCCTCATCCATTGCCCCTCCCCTCTTCCCCTTGGGCCTAGAGCCAGGCTCTCGGGGCGGGCTGGCCGGTGGGTGGAGGAGGAGATTACCAGCCTGCCAATATGTGTTGGGGCGAGATAGGGGTGTCACTCTGCTGTGGAAGGGCTTGTGGGCAGAATTTAGGATTTAGTTGAAACCGAGCCTGGGGGAAAGTAGGGATTCTCAGGAAAGTCAGAGCCGGACATCAGGGAGAGGAAGAGGGAAAAGAGATCATCTGCGAGATGCTATGAGTTCTCTGCAGGAAAATCTCACAGGGCGGGAAGAAGCATGAGCTGTGAACTTTCTCTGGTTCCTCTCAGACCCAATACCTTCCCCTTTTGCCTACCCGTGGCCTTGCCCTGTCCTTACCCTGGCTCAACCTCTCTGCCCTCATTTTCCATGCCAGCCTGGGGGCCCTTCTCTACTCACCCGAACGCCACAGAGCTGCTGCCAGACCGTCCGTGCCTGCCTCGTAACCTAAGCCCCTCCGAGTTGGCTGGCGGCTCCCTGAACTCTGCCCCAGGGTTGGGGTGGGGGGGTTAGATGAGCAACGGGACTGAACCAGGAGCCCAGGAGGGTATCTCTTGCCTGGATGGCCGCTCACTGGGATGGCAGTGTTGGGGGTCCAAGGCCCACTGATAACCAAAATCAAGTCATGTCTACTTGCGATTTTAGCCCCACAGACCACTTGGTGGTTCCAGTCTCTGTACATCTCTGAACTTCTGTCTCTAAGTCCCCTCTCTGCCTGCCTGTCCCCCTCAACTATCTGTCCATCCCCTCATAATAATAATTTTGGTATTTATTAAGCGCTTACTATGTGCAGAGCACTGTTCTAAGAGCTGGGATAGATACAGGGTAATCAGGTTGTCCCATGTGAGGCTCACAGTTAATCCCCATTTTCCAGATGAGGTAACTGAGGCACAGAGAAGTGAAGTGACTTGCCCACAGTCACACAGCTGACAAGTGGCCGACCTGGGATTCGAACCCGTGACCTCCGACTCCCAAGCCCGGGCTCTTTCCACTGAGCCACGCTGCTTCTCATCTATCCATCCCCTCAGCTGTCTGTCTATCCACCCCTCCGCTGTCTATCACGGCCTAGTGGATAAAGCACGGGCCTGAGAGTCATTGGTTCTGGTCCCAGCTCCACCACTTGTCTGCTGTGTGATCTTGGGCAAGTCACTTTACTTCTCTGTGTCTCAGTTCCCTCATCTGTAAAATGGGGATTAAGACTGTGAGCTCTATGTGGGACCGGGACTGTTTCCAACCCCATTATCTTGTACCTACCCCAGTGCTTAGAACAGTGCCTGGCACCTAGGACTTAACAAATACCAACATTATTATTATTATTATTCTCCCTTCAACTGTCTGTGTGTCCCCTCTGATGTCTTTCTGTCCTCTTCATTTGTCTACCCACCCCTCAGTCGTCTGTATCCGTCTCCTTTGGGTCTATCTGCCCGCTCGGCCAAGGAAGAGCCGAGCGATCCCAGCCACCTCCATCCCACCACCCTGCAAAGTGGGGGAAGGGACCACCTGGGCCCCGCTTACTCGGGGAGGGAGAGGCTGGGGCAGTTGTTCCTCTGATTCCTGGCTTGCGCCTTGCGCAGATCCCTCTTAGGCCTAGGGACTGGATTAGCCAAGGGGCAGTGTTGGCAGGGACAGCGCTGATGGCATGTCCTGCCCCCGGGGGCGGGTTGGATGAGTGGACTGGAGTGGAGCCAGCCCTGCCTGTGTTCCCAGGCCTGAGCTTCTGCCTGCCGCTGGCCGAGATCGTGTGCGTGAAGCTGGGGAAGGGCAGAGTGCCGGCGGAGGAGCCGAAGGATGCCCAGGATGGGAGTCTGTTCACAGGTGAGAGTGGGGGTGATAGAGCCCCGCTTGGGCCAGAGGTCTGGGGCTCAGCCTGCCCTGACCCTGCCTGGGGGTGCCCAAGCCGAGCCTTCCAGAGGGGGGGGACCTGGTCCTGGGCTGGAGGAGATGGGGGCCGAGGGGGAGGGGGTCAAGCGCGTGAGATAGGCCGTGCATTTCTGATCCTCAGTGGGCTTCTAAGACCCACGGCCTTCCACACGTGTCTGGGCATGAATTACATGGCCTAGTACATACGGCATGGGCCTAGGAGTCAGAAGGACCTGGGTTCTAACCCCGGAGGACCTGGGTTCTAATCCCGGCTCTGTCGCTTGTCCCGGGTGACCTTGGGCAAATCACTTCATTTCTCTGTGCCTCAGTTACCTCATCTGTAAAATGGGGATTAAGACTGTGAGCCCCACTTGGGACAATCCGATAAACTTGTATCTCCCCCAGAGCTTAGAACAGTTCTTGGCACATAGTAAGTGCATAACAAATACCATTAAAAAATAAAATGATTGGCTATCACCTCAGCTATCTGACTTCCTAGAGGCCTTGCCGATGCTTCTGTTCTGGGCTTCCGAAGAGTGAGGTTACTGGGCTCTTGGGTCTTCCAATGAGCTCGCCATCCTGTTGCCCAGCTTGGGGGTAGGGGTTGCCTGGGTTTCTGCCCCTGCCTGGCCCAAGACTGAGGCCTCACAGGGCTACGAATGCCAAAGGGGGAGCTGAAAACAGTGAGCTGCTTGGTTGGGCGCAACACTTAGCTCTCCTGCCAGCCATCCTTCGCAGCACTCCCGGGGTAGGGACGGCTGGCATGGCCAGTGGCCTGGTGCAGAAAGGGGAAGTCGAGCACTTCTGGGTTCTCCCTGGGAGTTCTGGCAGGAATTTAAGCACCTTCCACCTCTGAGACAAACTGGAGAATGGGGGAAGTTGGAGTGAAGAGGGTGAGCTGGCATCCCAGTGGGCCCCCGGCCCTCTTCCCACTTCTCTTGCCCCACAGTATTCTACGTGAAGAGAGAAAGGCGTCAGCGCTGGCAGCTGGACTCTCTGCTGTGCGAGGCCCAGGATCCTGCCCGGTGCAGGGAGTGGACAGGCAGGCTGCAGCGGGCCCTGGATCAACACGGTAAATTCCTGGCTTTGGCTGGTGGATGGCGGGGGGGCGGACGACGATGGAACAGTGGAGAAGAGAGAGTCTTACTGTTTGGGAGAGAGCTCTCCTCCTCCCTCTTCACCTCTGCTTCCCCAGCAACCCACCACTTGGGCCACCGTCCCCCTCAACCCCCAAATCTGCGGGCAGACCCCTCCCCATCCACCTGCCTGCACTGACCACCCTCTCCCACGGCATGTTCTCTCCCTTTACCTGTCCTGCCGGGAGTGTCCTGGCTCACGCCTTCCGGGTACCCTTTGGGAAGTCACTGCCTTCAGCCGGGCCACTGTCCTTCAAGCCCGGGCTGTTAGAGAACAGAACCTTCCTGCGACGTTGTTCTTGATCTGGCCTCGGGCGCTTTGGTGTCCTGGGCACAGAGATCCCCGGGGGCAGAGAGCGTCCGGATCACGGGTTCCTCACCCCAGGGCTGCAGGCAGAGGCCGCCGGCTTGGTCCACCCGGGCCAGCTTTGGTGCGGAGTGAGCAGGGGGCCCGAGAGGGTGGTGTGCCGGGGCCGCCCCGAGGGTGGGATAACGGGCCGCCCCGGCCCTCCCTCCTTCCCTCCCCCAGGGACCACCCGTCCCAGGAACCTGCTGGTGTTTGTGAACCCGTTTGGGGGTCGGCGCCAGGCCGCGCACATCTACCGCTCCAAGGTGGCTGCGCTGTTCCACCTGGCGGGGATCGCCACTCGGGTCATTGGTGAGTGAGCCCCTGGCCTGCGCCTCTCCCCTGGGAAGGGACTGTCTCCCGGGGAGACCCCGCTGCCACCACCCAAAATTGATGCCTGTCTTCCCCTCTAATCTGTAAGCTCGATGTGGGCAGGGATTGTGTCTGTTACCCTCTACTCTCCGAAGCACCTAGTAAAGTGCTCCATGCACAGTCAGCGCTCAATAAATATGATGGGCTGATTGACCACCACCCCTGCCCCGGGCCTCTGGGGGGCTGCCCTGACCCCCAAATTCCCCCAGACTCCTGGAGGGATCCCCGCCCTTGATTCTCGCAGGCCCCTGGAGGGATACCCCCCTGCTCCAAACCCCAATTCCCAAGGCTCAGCTTGGCTGCTTCCAGGAGTGCCCAGGTCACCAAGCTCTGGGCCCGGCACTGTGGGCTAGATGGCGGTTGAGGACGGACTCCCGCTGCTTACCCCTCCGCCGACCCTGCCGCGGGCAGGGAACCCTCGTGTTCCTCTGAGCTCCTCTGAGGGAGCTCGTGCCAATCGAAGCTGTTTTTGAAAACAGAGACCAGCAGAGCCTTTGAGGCCCGCGACCACATCCTGCAGCAGGACCTGCAGGGAATCGATGGGTAAAGTCCTCTTCTTCATTGTTTCCTCACCCATGCCTGGTACTCCACTTGCCCTGGCCACTCTGCTCATAACCCTTCCGTTCATGGGGCAACCAACCTCGTTGCCGTCTCCCCTGAAGCCTTTAGGTCCGTGCTAGATCTTCATTCCCGTTTAGATCGGGGGGCAGAAACCCTATATTAAGCCCTACGTGGGAGTTAGAGAAAGAATAAGAGAATGTGTCGGAATGTAGGTTGCTGCTTCTGGGGAGTGAGGAAACAGCCCCAATATGGTCAACTCTTGATTATCCACATGCTTGGAGTGGAGAATGATAACAATTTGTCAACCACTTGTGCTAAGTAAAATGGGGATTAAGACTGTGAGCCCCACGTGGGACAACCTGATTCCCCTGTGTCTACCCCAGCGCTTAGAACAGTGCTCTGCACATAGTAAGCGCATAACAAATACCAACATTATTATTATTATTATAAGTGCTGGGGCTAGATATTCATTCAATTCATTCAGTCATATTTATTGAGTGCCTACTATGTGCAGAGCACTGTACTAAGCGCTTGGGAACGCAGTGCAGCAACAAACAGAGGAAATCCCTGCCCACAACGGGCTCACAGTCTAGAAGGGGGGAGATACAAACTGATCAGGTTGGACAAAGTCCTTGTCCCACATGGGGCTCACAGTCTTAGTCCCCATTTTAGAGATGAGGCCCAGAGAGGTCAAGCGACTTGCCCAAGTTCACACAGCGACAAGCGCAAGAGCCGGATTAGAACCTAGGCCCTTATAACTCCCAAGCCCGTGCTCTATCTCTCAGGCCACCCTGCTTCCCTTATGGGGCAGAGACTCTCCCCAGATAATACAGTGGGGGAGATGACTTTTGGACCCGGGGCCCAGGGGAGAGCCACTGTGGAAGAGGTGTTTTCTGCTGTAGGGGAGAAGATGAAAGGAAGGCAAATTTACAGTCGGTTAAAGCTTAGAAATATCCTGTTCAGTGAACCCAGCAGTGAGTGGATAATCAAGAGGTGACTATAAGCAGAGAGGGACCTGAAATCTAATGACAAGCTAAAAATCTGACAGAGAACACAAACCAGAGGCATGTGATCTAAATGGCACGTCTGGGTTGGTTTCATGGCTTGAAGGAGGGGAGAGGGAGGACGCGTTTGTCTAGAAGGGCCCCCGTCTCCCCTCCACTGACCTCTGGACTGTCTCCGCTCTCGTCTTCCGCAGGCTGGTGTGTGTGGGCGGGGACGGCATGTTCAACGAAGTCCTGCACGGGCTGATCAGCCGAACGCAGCGCGAGGCCGGGGTGAGCGAGCACAGCCCCGAGGCCAGCCTGGTGCCCCCCTCACTCCGCATTGGCATCATCCCTGCAGGTGGGGCCCAGGAGGGCACAGAGCTTTGATCGGGGACCTGGGGAGGCCTGCCCCCCTTTCCCTCCTGGAACTATTCCTTACTGCCCCTCTGGGCGTGACCAGGCCCACAAGAAAGAGGATTGGCGTTTGGAGGATAGGCAGGTGAGGGTGCGTGGTAGGGGCACAATTTTCTGGGAGCATCCTGGGACCACCTGCCTCCCCTCATGGGTTGTGGGGAGCCTGTGATTCCCCAACCCCTTTCCCTGGCCCATCAGATTTTACTGGGCTCTTGGATAATGAGGGAGGGAAGGAGGAATGGAGGACCGTGCCCAGCAAGGACGTGGGCACCAGCCATCAATTCCGGAAAGAGACGCTCCCTCTTCCCTCCCATCACGGAGTGTGTGGGAGGGGCTCCCGCTCCTGGGGGTGGGACTCTGGGTGATGGTGGTCTCTCCTTTTGGGGCAGGGTCTACAGATTGTGTCTGCTACAGCACGGTGGGGACCAACGACCCAGTCACCTCTGCCCTTCATATCATCATAGGTAATCAATCAGTGGTATTTATCGAGCACGGACTCGTACAGAGCACTGTACTAAATGGTTGGAAAAGCACACCACAGTAGAGTTGGTAGACATGAGCCCTTCAGGGCATTACCCCTTCATCCCCTTGCCTCCCTTGCTCCTAGCCCTGCATGAGACCTCCACGTTTCTATCCCCCTGGGGCTCCTTTAGCCTCCCTCTCCAGAGCCAGGGAACTGTCTATCCTCCCTCTTCGACCCCTGGTGGGTTTGCGTTATGGGGGCGCGTGAGATTTCAGAAAGTCTCCCCGAGTTTGCCCCCCGGCCGGGAATCTGCGGGAGGCTCGTGATGACCCCTCGTATCCCCCCCGCCCCCGGGGATGCTGCCAGGAGACAGCCAGCCCTTGGACGTCTGCAGCATCCACCAGCACGACCGCCTGGTCAAGTTCTCAGTGTCCCTCCTTGGCTACGGTTTCTATGGTGACGTGTTGGCGGACAGTGCCAGGCGCCGCTGGATGGGCCCCCTGCGGTATGACTATTCAGGTACCCTGTCTGAAGTGGGCGAAATGGGGGGCTGGGTGGTGGGTGGGGAACCGGGGGAAAACTGGGGAGGGGTCGGGGAACTTCCAGTGGAGGCTGCTGGCCCTCAGAGTGACTGGTGGCCACTCTGGCCTCTGCCTAACCGCCTTCTCAGCCTCAGGACACTGGAGAGGGTGGGAGCAAGCCACAGCGGTAGGGGAGATTTCCCCCTTCCCTTCCCCAGAATTTCCAGGGGGAGGCATGGAGCCCTGGGAAGTGAGAACGGGCAGAAAGGACAATGATAATAATAATAATAGTGCTTACCTTGTGCTGAAGCACTGTGCTGAGTCCTGGGGTAGATACAAGATGATCAGGTCGGACCCAACCTCTGTCCTGTAGGTCACCCGTGAGGGTGTCCTCTCAGGAGTTTCTCTCTGTCCCTTTGCCAGGCTTCAAGATGGTCCTGGGTAACCGCAGTTACCAGGGCACAGTGGAGTTCCAGAAGGCGGAGAGCACCCTCTCCCACCCCAGAGACAGCACCCGCTGCCGAGCAGGGTAGGTCGAAGCGCGGGCAACCAAAGAGATTGGGCTTTTTTTGTGGTATTTAAGCGCGTACTATATGCCAGGCACTCTAAGCGCTGGGGTAGATACAAGTTAATTAGGTTGGACACACTCCCTGTCCCACATAGGGCTCAAAATACCCACCTAACTTCTCTGTGCTTCAGTTACTTCACCTGTAAAGTGACTTGCTCAAGGTTACATAGCAGACAAATGGCAGAGCTGAGATTAGAACCCAGGTCCTTCTGACTCCCAGGCCTGTGCTCTAACCAGTAGGCCATGCTGCTTTTCTGAAGGGTATGAAGGACATAGAAAACCAAACCACAAAGCAGAGTTTTATCGTTCTGTAAGATCATGGTACACTGACAAGCAGAGTTTTATCGTTCTGTAAGATCATGGTACACTGACCCTTAGTCCCTGCATCTTAAAAAGAGCATACTAAGTATGGGGAAGGACAATTAAGATGCTTAGTGGAATGGAGAAACTTTTGGAGGACAGACTGAAAACATGAAGCCTCTTCATTCTGGAATAATATTAATGGCAATAATTGTGATAATGATACTATTACTTGAAGTATCTGTTGAGTGCTTACAATATGTCAGTTACCGAGGCAGCTACAATATGAGCTGATCGGACAAAGTTCCTGATCCACATGGGGCTCACGGTCTAACAGGAAGGGAGAATAGGTGTCTTAGCTCCAATTTTACAGATGAGGAAACTGAGGCACAGAAAAGCGACTTGCCCAGAGTCATACAGCAGGCAAGTGATAGAGTTAGGATTAGAAACTGGGTCTTGTGACTCCAAGGTCCATGCTCTTTCCACTAAGCCACACTGCCTCTACATCATGGAAATATGAACTCTGAGAGGATACGACTGAAGTCTACAAAATTATGAATGGCTAAGACCAGGTCTGCCTCCCCATTTAGACTGTAAATTAGTGATGGGCAGGAAACATTCCTATCAGCTCCCAAAAGTGCTGTGAACGTAGTAAGTGCTCAATAAATACCATTGATTGACAAGACCAACACAGAAGTTTTCCATCACATCCCACAATACTGGGACAAGGGGGCACCATGGAAGCTTGAACACTGTAAGGCCAACACAGAAGAACCCATTTCTTCCCACAGCCCATGGAATTTTTTTATGGTACTTGTTCAGGTCTCAATAAATATGATTGAATGAATGAATGAATGAATGAATGAATGAATGAACGAAGTTCTTATAATGTTCCAGGCACCGTACTAAGCGTGAGGGTAGATAAAAGCTAATCAAGTTGGACACTGGTTCATGTCCCACATGGGGCTCACAGTCTTAATCCCCATTTTACAGATGAGGTAAGCGAGGCACAGAGAAGTGAAGTGACTTGCCCAAGGACACACAACAGATACGTGGCGGAGCCAGGATTAGAACTCTGGTCCTGTGACTCCCAGACCCGTGATATGAAGTGAAGCTCTGTGGGCAAAAAAAAATCTGAAGGGAAAAAGGGGTTTGGACAAGTTCCTAGACGAGTGATCCAAAATGGATCACTAGAGGGTAAATAAAGCTAGGAGCTGTTAGAAGTTACCTCCCGAACACTAAGGTAGACGTTGGCAAAGATGGAATCTCCCAAGTGTCCAGTCACTACTGTTAGACAGAATCCGGGGCTGGAGGGACCAGTGGTCTGCCCCTCTAATGGTACTGTTTGCTCTTTGTCCTGGAATCGAGTGGTCAGTGCCCTGTTCAGGGTTATTTTGGGGAGCTCAGCTAAAAGCAGTTCGGAGGACAGAGCCCTAAACCCGCTCTCTGAGATTTCCCCCATCCAGTTCTCTGCTCGCACTCCATACCCATCTCCCTGGAAATAATGAACATCAAACAGCCTTTTTTGATCTATAAAGACCCATAGAACATGGGCCTGGGAGTCAGAAGGACCCGGGTTCTAATCCTGCCTCTGCCACTTGTCTGCTCTATGACCTTGGGCAAGTCATTTCACTTCCTCTGTGCCCCAGTTACCTCATCTGTAAAATGGGGATTGAGACTCATAGCCCCTTGTGGAACAGGACTCGTGTCCAGCCTGATTAGCTTGTATCTACCCCAAAGCTTAGTACAGTGCCTGGTACATAGTAAGCACTTAGCAAATAATATAAAAAAAAGATGCCCCTGTTACCCCAGCAGAGTTGGAGCCAGAGGAGAAAGATGAGGCTAAATCCAGAAAGAGTCATGGTGGACAGAAAGTGACCGTAGGAGTGGAGAAGCACTTGGCAGGGACCATTAATGGCCGTAGGCTAGCATGCCATCCAGGGCACCTTGTTGTGCCTCCCTCTTGAACATCTGTCCCTCTACACTTCCATAAACCCAACGCAATTCTTAGACACATAAAATCCCTACTGTCCCCTTGGGGTGGGGCACTGAGACAACAGAGAAGCAGCGTGGTCTAGTGGATAGAGCACGGGCCTAAGAGTCAGAAGGACCTGGGTTCTGATCCCGGCTCTGCCGCTTATCTGCTGTGGGAGCTTGGCCAAATCACTTCACTTCTCTGGGCCTCAGTTACCTCATCTTTAAAATGGAGTTTAAGATTGTGAGCCCTATGTGGGACAGAGACTGTGTCTAACCTAACTTGTATCTACCTTCAGTGTTTAGTACAATGCCTGGCACAAAGCAAGCACTTAAATACCTTAGAACCACCCCCCCAAAAAAACCTAACCAAAAGCAGCCACCAAGGGGCAAGGGAGCAGTCTGGACATTCTGGTTTGGGTCCAACCGGGCCTAGAATCCCCGAGAATTGGTTGGTTTTGGAAGATTGGCAGGTCAGGAGGTCTAGGACTTGACTCCAGTCTGGGCCCTCCCCCAGGGAGACTCCAGCCATCCCAGAACTGACCCGGCCCTTGGACTCTCCTTGGCTTAGTGTGCTAGCCAGGCTTGTTGCCTGAATGGGGCACCCTCTGCCTCGTCCCATTGCTCCCTTTGGGGACGTACACTTCCTTCAGCCTCACCCACAGACAAACACACTGGCGTTCTACCCTTTCATGTCTGAGGCAGCAAGGCTGCACTCGCAGTGGAGATTCCCGGAGGTAGCGGCCCCTCGGGCTGTCCCTCATCCTCTGGTGGATCTCTTTTCTCAGCTGCCTCGTCTGCGCAGGCTCCACAAAGCACCTGAGGAGAAAGGACGACGACACCAACAGGGATTCCCAACCAGACCCCGACTCCCCTAGTAAGTGACCCGAAAACCAGGCTATAATTCTGAGGCACAGAGAAGTTAAGCGACCTTGGGCAAATTGCTTAATTCCTCTGTGCCCGGGTGACCTCATCTGCAAAATGGGGATTGAAACTGTGAGCTCCATGTGGGACAGGGATTGCGTCCCACCCAATTTGCTTGTACGGTGCCTGGCACATAGTAAGCGCTCGACAAATATCACAATATTATTATTGGAAACCTCCGTGCCCGAGTTGACATAGGCCGAGGCCTCGCTCTCAGGGACACAGGCGGCAGTAGGGTGGTGGGGCGGGGGAGGAAGTCGGACCGGGCCATTCCTGGACCAGAGTTGGTGGCGGCCGTTGGCTCCCGTATCCTCGTCCTGCAGCCGAGGGCCGGTGGCAGAGTGTGGAGGGCAGCTTTGTGGCCGTGAATCTGACCTGCATCTGCAGCGCCTGCCCCAAGAGCCCCGAGGGCCTGTCTCCTTGTGCCCACCTGGCAGATGGCACGGCCGACCTGGTGCTGGTGCGTCGCTGCTCCACGTTGGACTTCTTGCGCCACCTGAGTCGCCACACTAACCGGGGAGATCAGGTAGCCGGCCCCGGCATCGCCCGCTCACGTTAGCGCCGTGCTTCCCGAACACACAGCCTACTCTTGTAATGGTACAGCTCTCCTCAGCTGCAAGGCCTAAACCCTCCCCTTTCTCCACTGGACTCTGCCCCCAGAAACCTCCTGTTCCCCTCCCAACCTTCCTTCCTAGGATTTCTCTCCTCGACCCCTCGGCGTCCCATCCAACTCCCCAGTCCCTTGGGCTTTCCCAGTCTTCCCCTCAAGGAAGAGCAAGAGGGGCCCAAAGATGGCAGAAAACCAGGTCTCCCCGACCCTTCACGCGGATCACCCTGCTGCCGTACCGACCCTCACCCGACGCCAGCCGTCGGCCTCTGGGGTCCCACCCCTGTACCCACCCCCTGCCCTCTCCCTCAGTTTGACCTGCCCTTCGTCAGCGTGCACCGGGTCACGGCCCTGAGGTTCACACCCAAGATGGCTGAAGACTGGACTGAGGAACAGCCCATCTTAGAGCCCAAGAGCTTCTTCAGCGGCCTGTGTCGGGGAGAGCCCCTCTGGAGCTCTTGGAGCTGTGATGGCGAGAGTCTGCCCCACGCACCCCTCAAAGCCAAGTGAGTATCTGCGTCTGGGCTGGCCAGTTTTCCCTCCCAGGCAGTGTGGGGGGAGACATTTGGGGATGTCTCTCAGACTGAGGGGGAATCAAAAACAGGAAAGGAGGACGTGGAAAGCAAGGGACTCTCTCAAAGGAGGGTGGCGAAGGGCAGAATGGTCCAGGGGTGGAAAATTCCCAGAACCTTTTGCCTTTGGTCCCTGCCATTATGTGCCTGGACACTGACAGGGTTCAGAAGTAGGAGTGGTTGAGGGAGGTTTGGCTCACCTCTGTAAAAAGCTAAGTAGAGTGGAGAGGAGCACTCTACTAAGTAGAGTGGGGGGAGCTGTGGCCCCTACGGGTAGAGCCTGGTGAATGGGGTGGGGAGGGGTTGTTGGCTGTTGGGATAATCCTCCAACATCTACCCACCCTGGCTTCTCACCCCCCCCACACACACTTTTTCCATCCCTCCCTCAGGGTGCATCACCAGCTGATCCGCCTGTTTGCCCGGGGCATTGAGAGTGAGAAAGCCACGCCCCTGTTCAGCCGGGGGTAGCTGGCCTCTTCCCAGGCTTGCTGAGGACGAAAAGAGGGAGGAGGCGGCGGAGGAACCCCCCATTCATTTCTGGCCTGGAGTGAGCTGGACGAGAAGTGGACACTGCCCGTTCTCCTTTAGCCCGTAGGGCCCCAGAGCCCTCAGTCCCCAGAGGCGGGGGGGGGGGGGGGGGCGGGACATAGCTCTAACTTGTTCTCCTGGTCAGGACGAGGCACCCAGAGCCCAATAGGTGGAGAGGCAGGGCTGCCAGGGGCAGGTTTCTGCCCTCCCCACCAGCCCCGTCGCCATTCCTATTCCCTGCCCTGCCAGGAGACCATCCAGCTTCTTAGACACGGGCACCTAAACTATTGTTCAACCCGTAGAGGCTCTCCCTGTTTGACTGGGATAGGAGGCAGGGCTGGTCTCTCCTGCCTTAAGAATGAGTAGGGGCCGTCTTTTTTCTTTATAGTATCTGTTAAGAGCTTACTATGTGCCAAGCACTGTACAAAGTGCTGGGCGGGTAGAGACATGATAATCAGTCCCGGTCCCATATACGGCTCATAGTCTTAATCCCCATTTTCCAGAAGAGGGAACCGAGGCCCAGTGGTTAAGGGACTTGCCAAAGGTCACACAGCAGATGGGTGGAACCGGGATTAGAACCCCAAGACCTCTGACTCCCAGACCCTTGCTCTTTCCCCAAAGCCACGCTGCTCCTCCTCTCTCGCCTCTTGGCCTGGGTTCTGCAGGCAGGGGTCTTGGTCTCCCCCCCCCCCCCGCCAAGTCCCCTCCAGACTGGGCTGGGCTCTCCCCTCCTAGACTCAGAGAGGAAGTTGGGGGGAGGCGGCGGTAATATTGCCAGGTCTCTGTGACAGCCATCACCCCACAGTGAGCACAGCTTACGCCGATGAGCTGCACTGTGTATATTTTAATGGTGACTTGGGCTCAGCTCAGAGGTGGGGAAAGGGAGTTGGGGAATAGTTAGGTGACCCGAGCTGAGCTCAGGCAGGGTTTGCAGTCCATCCAGGGGAGAGGGCTAAGGAGTCAGGGTTCTCTGTGTCCTGTTCTGCTGGAGGCCCGCCCCAGGCGACTGAGTTGCGGTCGAGGAGTAGTTAAAGCCCGTCTCCGAAGGAGGCTGGTGAGCGGTCCGTGGCTCCAGGTAGAGCCGGGACCCGCCTGCTCGTACAGGGAGAGACCAAATCCTTGAGTCTGGGATTCTCTCCCAGGATTTCCCACAAAAACACCCCAAAACCAAAAAAACAGCAGTTTTTAGGAAAATAAAGCCAACTTTCAATGCCCATCACTGTGGAATGTCAATGGTTTTCAAACCTAGGTGGGAGAGGCAAACACAAAGGAGACTAGGAAGGGGAAAGGGTGTGGAGCCGGGTAGGGAGGGAGGCTACGGGGAACCCAGATGCTGTAAACAGTTTGGCCTGTGGTCGCCAGTCAGGTCCACACCGCGTACGAGGGCCCAGTGGGCTTGGAGTGGGAGGTGGACCGGACGCTCCCATCAGCTGATGTGCTCAGGCAGAGCAGTCCTCCCTGATGTGGCCGCTGAGGCCCTGTGCGGGTGGCTGCCCGTACCAGAGGCGGGGGTGGGGACGAACGCCCGAGAGGCTGGAGAGGGGGGCGCGGGGAGGAGCATCACCCTGACTGGCTCTTGGTCCCGCTGCCCCTGGAGTGTCTCGACTCTGCTGAGGATCTGTTTCAAAGGCCGGCCACGTGGTCCCTTCAGAGTAACTGGGGAAGGCGTTGCACAAGTTAGACGGGTGACACAGGGACACAGACGGGGTGCTAGGGTCTGGTCTGCTCACCCTCAGGCGGCTGGACACAGATGGAGTGGGTGGGGGGAAGATGCATCTCTTGGGGCTGAGGAGGAAGGGAGGGACAAAGGGAGGGAGGGAAGGGAGGGATGGAGGTGGGGCAGAGGCAGGCCCGGTGGCTTCCGCTGCTGATGAGATGAGCAGCTGCTGACTCCAGGTCCCGGCTCAGAGCTTGTGGGGGTTGACCCACTTGTAGGTGCCCTCGTACTGGAATCCCACCCTCTTCATCAGCTCGTCTGCCTCAGCTGGGCCACGACTGCAGGACGAGAAATGGGGGCGGGGGGCACCGGCGGTTGAAGAAGCGGGATTTCCCAGATGGCCACACGTGCTTGCTCAGGAGCCCCTCCCCATCCGCCCAGCCCCACTTGGTCCAGAAGCCCGGTGGCTCGCTTCCTCGCTTCTCCCCAGATCTGTAAGCTACTGCTGCCCCTCCAGCGGCTCCTCCTGGCCCCGTGCCCGGTCCCGTGCCCGGTCCCGTGACCGACCCCGTGGATTGGCTGCGTCATCCTTACCTGCCATAGCGATAGGGAATGGGTTTGGCCTTTTCCTTCTCGATCTTGTGCAGCAGCGGGGTGAATATCCGCCAAGCTTCCCGCAGCTCATCACTAGGGGAAAAGGGGTCGTGGGAACTTACTCTGCGGGCCCTGCGGTGCTCAGCCTGGCACAAACCAATGTTTGGGACGCAGAGGTAAGAAGGAGGCTGGGCTGGGAGCCAGGGAGGAGCAGAAACTGGGAAAGGGTAGGAGGGGGAGGCAGCAGGCTCCTTGTCTAGGTGCGGGCCGTTGATCAGAGACGGAACTTCCCTGTCCCAAGGAGGAGGCCTCAGGGGCATTCAAGGAGGGGAGGCGCCCAGAAGACAGGGAGCCAGGGTGGTTGCCACTTCGGGGAGTGCCAGTCCCGTTTATTCAGCATGGGAAGCATCATGGCATTGTGGACGGAGCACGGGCCCGGGAATCAGAAGGTCCTGAGTGCTAATCCCGGCTCTGCCACTTGACTGCTGTGTGACCTTGGGCAAGTCACTCCACTTCTCTGGGCCTGAGTTACTTCATCTGTAAAATGGGGATTGCGACAGTGAGCCCCATGGTGGACAGGGACCGTGTCCAACCCGATTTGCTTGTATCCACCCCAGCGCTTAGTACAGTGCCTGGTACATAGTAAGCGCTTAAATGCCATACTTATTATTACTATTATTATTCAGCAGGGTCGGATGGCTTGCCAAAGCTCCCGCCTGTGAGTAGGGGCCCATGAAGGCCGGGCGGGCAGGGCCAAGACAGGACCACCTGCCCTAACACATTTAAAACTGTTCTGCCTCCATTGAACAGGACGGAACTCTGCACCTCAAACAGGAGCTCAAGGTCCCCGCCCCCCGACCGCTGCCTCGGGTAATGAGGAGGGAAAAGGGAGCGAAGGGAGGAGGCAGGTGGGGGAGGAAACGTAGTCTGTTCCAAGCCTGTAATAGGGGAACAAAGGCTCCAGACTGCAAGCCTGCCCATCCAGGCTGGGGAGGAGGAAACACCTTAGAGACTGCCGCCAATGGGGTCAATGCCACATTTCTCTTTAAAAGCAGAAAAAAGAAAGGAAAAAAAACAAGGAATAGGGAAGGGAGAGTGAGGGAAGAGAGACTGGCTTGGAATGGCAGCTGTACGGACTAGTGTTAGGAAACCAATTTTCACATTTGGTTCTTCTCGAGAACAGCCGTGAAGTCACCCCTGTGGCTCCCCCCACCCGGTCCCTTCGTGAAACCCACCGGCCCAGGGGATTGCCACACCTGGCTAGGTAGGCCCCAGCTGGCTAGGCCCCGGAGCATGGCTCCTTTCTTTCCAGCCTGGGGCCGGAGAAGGGTAGAAGATCCTAAATGGGTTAGTTAGAGCCTAGAAGCCGCTCACCTTCGAACAAAATGCATCTGGCTCCCACAGAAGACATCCAGGATGAGTCTCTCATAAGCATCTGGCAGCTTCACATCCTAGATGGGGGGAGATGGGGAGAGGGAAAGAGAGACAGAGAGAAAGACAGACAGACACAGAAGATGTGAAGTAGGGGAGAGTCAGTCTTTCTAGTCTGTAATAATAATAATAATAATGGTATTTGTTAAGTGTTTACTATGTGCCGAGCACTGTTCTAAGTGCTGGGGTAGACGCAGGGGAATCAGGTTGTCTTAATCCCCATTTTACAGATGAGGTAACTGAGGCACTGAGAAGTGACTCGCCCAAAGTCACACAGCTGACAAGTGGCTGAGCCGGGATTCGAACCCATGAACTCTGACTCCAAAGCCCGTGTTCTTTCCACTGAGCCACGCTGCTCTCTGTGAGCTTGTGGTAGGCAGGGAATGTGTCTGTTTATTGTTATGTTGTACTCTCCCAAGTGCTTAGTACAGCGCCCTGCACACAGTAAGTGCTCAGTAAATACGACTGACTGTCCGATTCAGTCAGGGGCTCGGGAACAAGACTTAGAAGGCAGGAGATCGTTTTTCCTCCTCTATCCCTGCAGGGGCTCTCATTTCCACCAAAAGCCTGGAAGGTTTGGCTGTGAAGGTGCAACGTGAGGGGCAGGGCAAGAAGGAAGTTGGGGAAGCAGCCCCGGGGAAGGGGTCCCTCACCTTGTATCTGTTGCCGTAGGTCAGGTCTAGCTCCGACTCCTCGGGGTTGAAGAACATCCCCGGTTTCTTGGTCATCATCTTGGTGTAGACGGCCTCATTGGGCTGCACGCGGATCACCAGCTCGTTCCGTTTGCACTGGTGATGGAAGATGTCGCCGGCCACGTCCTGGAACTGGAGCCGAACTTCCGCCTTCCGCTCGTTCAGGGCCTTGCCGCAGCGCAGGATAAAGGGGACCCCTGCGTCGAGGGAAAGGGGGAGCTGCTTCCTAACATCACCGATGGCCTTCAGGGGGAGAGGGGGCTCTTTCCCTCCATCGAGCCGGCAGTGGAGGGCTCAGCCGGGACTCCGGAGGTGCCCACTTGGGCAACGAGAAAGTGCTGCTGAGATACCCCTGTCCGAGCCGCCGCCTCCTGGCCCCGCAGGAGAGAGCGGGGACCGCCCCCCTCCCCGGCCAAAGCACCTACCGTCCCATCTCTCGTTCTCCACGTATAAAACCACAGCAGCGAAGGTGGCAGTGGTGGAACCTTGGGGCACCGTGGGGTCATCCAAGTAGCCCTTCTTGGCCTCTCCTTGCCCAGCTGGGTCCCCTACATACTGCCCCAGGACCACCTTGTCCGCCTTCACTTCCGAGATGCACTTCAGGACTTTCACCTGGAGAGAAGCACGCATGGGGAGAAGACAGAAATGACTGCATGGTGATGTGATCTGGGGCTTGGGAGTCCTCGACGGCCAGGCCCAGGAAGGGGAAGCTTGGGCAACGGACCCCCGGGGTAGGCTGTCTCGGGCTCACTGGCGGGAGACGGGGGTCGGGGGGTGGAGCACGAGGCAAAATATCAAAAATCAGTCAAAAAACCTACAGCAGCAACTTCATGTCCCCCAGGGACACACTCTGGTTCACAGTCTTTTTCCCAAAGGGTCCCACTCACTAACTGGGTGCCTGTCATCTCTTATTTCTCCTCAGCCACTGCCCCTTGCCCCACCCCAGCCCTCTGAGACACGTGGACCCAGTTCAGTGGGAAGGAGTTTCAGGAAGGGGGGGATGGAGGGTGGGAGAAGCGGCACCCCCAGCCGCGCCGGCCTCGGTCTACCTTCTCATCACGGACATCGTCCGAGTTGGTGGAGGCTGGTTTCTCCATGGCCACGAGGCACAGCATCTGCAGGAGGTGGTTCTGCATCACATCCCTGCAGGGGGAAGAGATGGGAAGCTGTTCATTTCCCAGACGCTGCTACTCTCTCCGGGTCACGGAGCGGAAAAGGACCCCAAGGAGTCGACCGGCCCGTTGAGCTGTCTTCTGGCAGGGCCGTTCTCAGATCCCAGGCAGACTGGCATTTGCTTTTTTAAAGGCCAGCCAAAGAGATCTTCCTCCAGTTAAGGTTACCTTTCTTTCACTTGAACGGTCAGTTGGCCTCACGCCCGGACCTAGAATGGCCATGCTTGGTACCTGCGCTGGAGTATCGTGAGCAACCCCGTTCAGCCTGGCGCCCCAGTCTCAGGTCAGACAATCGTATTTACTGAGCGCTTAGTGTGCAGAGCGGTGTACTAAGCGCTTGGGAGAACACTATAACAGACACGTTGCCTGCCCACAGTGTATGACTTGGGTCCCAACCAGAGAGGATTTCCTGGGCAAGTACCCTGAGGGAGGGTGCTGTATCAATCTCTCGTCCACTCCTATTAACTCCCTCCTATCTTGGCAGAGGCTTATTATTGCTTCTTGTCTCTTCTCAGTGGAGGAGCCCTTCCTATTTCTGAAGATGCCACCTGCTCCAGACCACATTATCACGCTTTCTTTAGTCTCTCCCTCAGTCACGTTGGCCACGGAGCCTGTTTGTACGGTGCCCGGAGAGTAAACCGGTCCCTCAGTCTGTTGGAAAAGGCCACACCCAGCACTAAGAGGTACCAAGAGAGATCTTCCTGAGGCTCCCTGTTCAGTTAGACCACTCCCAAGTTGTTTTATCTACCTGCCTGGCACTCGTGAACGCAGGCATAGCTTCGGGTGGTGTCAGAGCCTGCCTGAGGCCTCCCCGACACTTTTTTAAACGGCATTTGTTAAGCACTTACTGTGTGTCAAGCACTGTTCTAAGCACTGGGGTAGATACCGGTTAATCAGGCCAAGTACAGTCCCTGTCCCTCATGGGTTTCAGTCAGATGATGATGATGGTATTTGTTAAGCGCTTACTATGTGCCGAACACTGTTCTAAACGCTGGGATAGATACAAGGTAATCAGGTCGTCCCACGTGGGGCTCACAGTCTTACTCCCCATTTTACAGATGAGGTAATTGAGGCGCAGAGAAGTTAGTGACTTGCCCAAAGTCACACAGCTGATAAGGGGCGGAGCTGGGATTAGAACCCACGACCTGTGACTCCCAAGCCCGTGCTCCTTTCACTAAGCCATGCTGCTCCCATAGGAGGGACAGCAGGCATTGAATCCCTATTTACAGTTGAGGAAACTGAAGAACTGAGAAGCCACTTGCCCGAGGTTACACAGCAGGCAAGTGGTGGAGCCAGAATTAGAACCCGGATCCTCTGGGTCCCAGGCTCATGCTCTTTCCACTAGACCTCGTTCCCTTCTCTTCCCCTGTCCGCACAAGGGGACGGCCTCTCTCTAAGGGTTGGGCGCCTCAGGCCGGGGAGGTACGTCCCCTTACCGGATGATTCCAAATTCGTCGAAATAACCCCCGCGGCCCTCGGTGCCGAAGGGCTCCTTGAAGGTGAGGATCACACAGGCGATGTTGTCGCGGTTCCAGATCGGCCCGAAGATCCTGTTGCCGAACCTGGGAGGGGAAAGGTGTGGGATGTGAGGGAGGAGGGGCGGCGAGGTCGGGGGTCTAGACCAGTCGGCGCTGCTCTGCTCTGGTACCCAATCCCCACACCCCTCTCTGCACGGCTCCTCTGGTCACACGGGAGCTACGGCCCTTGGGCCGCATGCCCTAGGGCAAACTGCCCCAAGGAGGGTAGCCTCAAGGTCACTTGCCCCATGTCAGGGCCAAGGGCCCCTCTCCCTTCTCCAGGGGTGGGTGACAGACCTGAGTACCATGAGGTTCTGCACCATCTCCTTGCCCAGGTAATGGTCGATCCGGTAGATCTGGTCCTCCTGGAAAAGCGAGGCGATGTGATTGGACAGCTTGTTTGAGCTCTGCAGGTCCTTCCCAAATGGTTTTTCCACAATCACACGGTTCCAGCCCCTGCATGGGAAAGGCAGAACCCGGAGTCACTAGCCGCTTCCCATCTTCCCGCGGGACCCTCCGCGACCGCCGGGACCCCGGGTCAAGGGGTGCAGGCGGGGCCGCCTCCGGACAAGGCCGCCTTCCCGTCCTTACACTTGGCTCATGCAGGTCTCCTTGATGTTCTTTGTGACGGGCTCGTAGACGGAGGGCGGCAGAGCGAGGTAGAAGAGGCGGTTGGCCTTCTGCCCGTGATGCAGGGAGTTTATGTGCGTGTTGAGCTGCTCGAAGGAGGCCCGACTGTCATACTGACCCGCCACGTAAGAGTTACGAGCAAAGAACTCCTCTAGCTTTTCCTTCTCGTCCGGGGTGACCTGGGGGACAGGCAAAATTCCCAGCTTCTTCCCGCTCTGCGGCCCCTGCATGACCTAACCCCGGTCGGGGCCTGGAAATGAACCCCGCAAGACAGGCCCGGATCCTGGAGGACGTCGTTCTGGAGGAACGGGAGAATTTGATTCCCAGTGAAAATGTACCCTAGGGCACTCTCTCTCGGGCCTTGCATCAGGGGCAGCTTTGCTTAAATGGAAAAGAACGAGAAGGGGGAGGGACTGGGAGGAGGGCACTTTTTTTCAACCCATATACCCAAATTGGGATCCATCTCTCGAAGGCGTTTATGTGGTCTGAATCATCCAGTTGTATTTACTGAGTTCTCAGTGTGTGCCGAGCACCGTGCTATGCGCTTGGAACAATATAACAGTTGGTAGACACCTCTAGAAGGAAGACCAAGAAAGGGAGATGGACACTCTGTCGGGTCTGGTTTTCCCAAGCCACCAAGATCTGAAAAAGGGACTGGACCTCCCTTGGCTTCTAATCTATTCCCAGGGAGTGAAGTCAGCTCCAGAGAGAATAAACATGGAGGACTATCCTCTACTGTTTTGTATGGGGTTCTCTTGGCTTCCGGTTGTGAGTGGGGAGGAGGAGGGGAAGAAGGGGGAGAGAAGGGTGGTGGAAAGGACCCCAAAAACTCACTGCAGAACCTCTCAACCCCAGCAGTGGACCTTCCACTTTCTCAAAGAATCAATTCATCGATGTTATTTACTGAGCACCCGCAAGCCAAAAGAACCCAGCCGTGGGCCAAGCTGAGCCACCCCAGACCTGGGGGACAAAATCTACTTGCAATTTTCCCCAACCTGGTGGGACAGGGGAGGGAACTTATACCGTTCCCGCCCTAGAACGGACCACCCAGTGGGGCAGGAGGCTGGCCCGGTTCGGCCTGGGCTCCTGGAAGGAAGTGGCCACAATCATGCGGTTCCAGCTCCTGCATGGGAAAGGCAGAAGCCGGAGTCACTGGACGCTTCCCGTCTTCCCGCGGGACTCTCCGTGACCGCCGGGACCCCGGCGGAGTCCCGGGGGCTTGGGGGGGAAGAGCGGGTAAGTTGGGGCTATGCACCTTGAAGTATGGCTCACTCTGCTTCCGGATATCGGCCACCGTAAGACGGGAGCGGGCATAACCCACTACCAAGGTGTCATCCGGAAGGAGCCCATCCCGGAACAGCCACCTGGAAGAGAGAGCATTGCCCACGGGCCCCTGTGAGAGGTGGAGGTCGCTGCTCAGGCAACAGGAAATGGTGGAGAGGAGCAGGAGGCGGAGACTTACCAGATGGTTGGGTAGATCTTCTTCTTGGCCAAATCTCCCTAGAACAGAAAGAGAAACAGCTTCTGAGGGGAAAAGTGGGGGCTGGGGCAAAGGCTGAGGGCATCCGGAGGAGCACAAACCTGATCCATTTTCTTCACCAGCCGTGCGACACGAGGCCTCTACAAAATGTAGAATGGGAGAGGGATCTGCGGCTCCTGTGGCTGAAGCTGTTACTACCTATCCGTTACCAAGACCTGCCGGTTTCACCTCTACAATATCGCCAAGATCCGCCCTTTCCTCTCCACCCAAACGGCTACCTTACTATTACGGGCTCTCGTTATATCCCGGCTAGACTACCGTGTCAGCCTTCTCTCTGACCTCCCTTCCTCCTCTCTCGCCCCGCTCCGGTCTATTCTTCACTCCGCTGCCCGGCTCATCTTCCTGCAGAAATGATCTGGGCATGTCACTCCCCTTCTTAAACAACTCCAGTGGTTGCCTATCGACCTCCGCTCCAAACAAAAACTCCTCACTCTAGGCTTCGAGGCTCTCCATCACCTTGCCCCTTCCTACCTCTCCTCCCTTCTCTCTTTCTACCGCCCACCCCGCACGCTCCGCTCCTCCGCCGCCCACCTCCTCACCGTCCCTCGGTCTCGTCCATCCCGTCGTCGACCCCTGGGTCACGTCCTCCCGCGGTCCTGGAACGCCCTCCCTCCTCACCTCCGCCAAACTGATTCTCTTTCCCTCTTCAAAACCCTACTTAAAAATCACCTCCTCCAAGAGGCCTTCCCAGACTGAGCTCCTCTTCCCTCTCTACTCCCTCTGCCATCCCCCCTTTACCTCTCCGCAGCTAAAGCCTCATTTTCCCCTTTTCCCTCTGCTCCTCCACCTCTCCCTTCCCATCCCCACAGCACTGTACTCGTCCGCTCGACTGTATATATTTTCGTTACCCTATTTATTTTGTTAATGAATTGTACATCGCCTCGATTCTATTTAGTTGCCGTTGTTTTTACGAGATGTTCTTCCCCTTGACGCTGTTTAATGCCATTGTTCTTGTCTGTCCGTCTCCCCCGATTAGACTGTAAGCCCGTCAAACGGCAGGGACTGTCTCTATCTGTTGCCGACTTGTTCATCCCAAGCGCTTAGTACAGTGCTCTGCACATAGTAAGCGCTCAATAAATACTATTGAATGAATGAATGAATGAACTGTGAGGGTCCAGAAACTGCTCCTCTAGCCCCAGTCCCTTACTGCTCTTCTATTCGGAAGCAGCGTGGCTCAGTGGAAAGAGCATGGGCTTGGGAGTCAGAGGTCATGGGTTCGAATCCCAGCTCTGCCACTTGGCAGCTGTGTGACTGTGGGCAAGTCACTTCACTTCTCTGGGCCTCAGTACCTCATCTGTAAAATGGGGATTAAGACTGTGAGCCTCATATGGGCCAACCTGATTACCTTGTATACCCCAGCACTTAGAAGAGTGCTCTGCACATAGTAAGTGCTTAACAAATACCAACATTATTATCCTTCTTTTTTATTTTTGTATTCATCTCAATCCTCACCTTGCGCATTGTCTTCACCTTAGCCAGTTCCCTCTCCCCGTCGTTTTCTTAGATCGTGAGCCCCTTGGGGGCCAGGGATCGTGTCTAATTCTCACCTGTGTATTTCCCCCCAGAGCTTAGTGCAGCGCTTTGCACCCAGTAGGTGCTGAATAAAATACTCCTACAACTACTGCAATCTCCTCCTCCAAAGAAGGATGGGCTGAGAGAGCTAGGTCGGCTGCAAGACTATCTGGGAGTTGAAATTTGAAGACAGGAGCACTCTGACTTCAATCTTAGGCCACTGCGAGCGTGACTGGGGAAAACTCAGGGGGGTGTTTGCCAAACCTTATTCCAGGGAAGGGCCTGAACTAGCAGAACCCTCTAGTCCGAGCCCACTTCTGGTTCCAGAGATGAGGGTGAATAGGTTGTGGGAAGAAGGGAGAGATGAGGTGAAAATAAGGGAGGGATGGGAGAGAAGAAAAGCCATTCACATTCCAGTCTTAACAAACAACAACAATAGTAATGGTATTTGTTAAGCACTTGATGAGGATGATGGTATCAAGTGCTTACTATGTGCCAAACACTGTACTATACACTGGGGTGGATAAAAGATAATCAGGTCCCATTATGGGGATCACATTCTAAAAGGAAGAACAGTTATTGAATCTCCATTCTGCAGATGAGGGAACTGAGGCACAGAGAAGGAAAGTAACATGCCCAACATCATGCAGCGGGTCAGTGCTGGTGATGGGATTAGAACCCAGGTCCTCTGACGACTAGGCCTGTGCTCTTTCCATTAAGCCAGGCTACTTCAGTCTTCTCTTCCAAGTCTGACTCTCCACCCAGCTGGCCCAAGTCGGAATCGGCAGGGGCCAGGAATTCTGACTCCTAGCCAGGGCTTTGCACCTCGGATTGTGCCTGGACAATCTTCCAGGTCAAGGTTCAGATTATTTCCCTGGCACAGATTTAGCCTCAGCAGCTGTACTGCCTACTCTAGGGTCATGAGAGATTTCCCTTTTGAACTTGGTTCATTCAGTTTGGCAGCTAATCTAAAATCCTCTTCTCCGTATTCCTCCGTCCCCCAGGGTCCACCCATAGCAGCCAACACCCGGGGAGGGGAGCTGGGTGGGACCGGCTGTTTATCATTCTCCCTTCCTGAGCAGCGAGCTGGGTCCCTTCCTTCCCTGGAATTTTGTTCGCACGTGACCTGGGTTCTAATCCTGACTCCGCCACTTGTCAGCTGCGTAGCCTTGGGCAAATCACTTCTCTGCCTCACTTACCTCATCTGCAAAATGGGGATTAAAACTGCGAGCCCTAGGCGGGACTTGGCCTGTGTCCCACCTGATTAACTTGTATCTTCCCCAGCGCTTAGTACACTGCCTGGCCCGTGGTAAGCCCTTAAATACCATTAAAAATCACAAAACAAACTAGTTTTCATCCGGAGGGAGGTATGGAAAACTGGTTCCCTGGCAGAGGGTAGGGCTGCCCCGGGGGTGGGAAGGGGAGCGCTGAGTCACGAAAGGAGGGCGGTGGTCCTCACGTGTCAGTCCTCCCTTGCCTCTCTAGAGATTTGTGATCTGTTGTCACGGAAGAGATGAGGTCTCAGCCTGCTTGCTCGGCTCCTGGTAACTGCTGACCCCAGGGGCTGAGGCAGGCTGAGAGAGAGGCTGGAGCAAGGGCTTTCTTTTTCAGGTGCCTGGCGTGTTTGCTTTCCTTTAAAGTGCCACACAGGAGCAGGGTCTACTTTCCCTCCCCCATTCCGAGTGTCCAGGGAGGAGGAGCGGTGACTCTCCACACTCCACCTCAACACGATCCAACTAGGGCCCCCCCGAGTCGGAAGCCCTCTTGCTGAGGCCCGGGTCTTCTACTGTACTGCATTTTCCTGAGAAGTTAATACGGCACTCTGCAAACTGCAGAAGTTCCGTAAACACTTGGCCTCGGAGTCAGAAGGATCTGGGTTTGAATGCCGGCTCTGTCACTTGTCTGCCAGTCACTTAACCTTCTCTGGGCCACAGTTCCCTCATCTGCAAAATAGGGATAATAATAATGGCATTTGTTAAGCACTTACTATGTGCCAAGCACTGTTCTAAGCGCTGGGGGGATACAAGGTAATCAGGCTGTTCCACCTGAGGCTCACAGTCTCAACCCCATTTTACAGATGAAGTCACTGAGGCCCAGAGAAGTGAAGTGACTTGCCCAAAGTCACCCAGCTGACAAGTGGCAGAGTCGGGTTCGAATAGAACCCACGACCTCTGGCTCCCAAGCCCGGGCTCTTTCCACTGAACCACGCTGCTTCTCTAAAACTTGTGAGCTCCATGTGAGACACAGATGGTGTCCAATCTGATTAGTTTGTATCTGCCCTAGTTCTTTGGTAGAGTGCCTGGCACATAGTAAGCGCTTAAATACCATAAAAAAAGGAAGTTCCCCCCTACATGGCTCTCTAGCTTCAGGCTCCATTTAGAAGATGGTGCCAGGCCCACCTCCCACTCTCAGCTCTGGGGCTTCACTGAGTCATGATCTGCTGGAAGGTGAGGGGCTTGTCCAAAGCGTCCATACTGAGAATTTCCAGGGGGAAGGGAGGGAAAAGGGGGGAGAGGAAAAAGGGAGAGGGAAGTTCCACCCCACCTCAAAAAAAAAAAGTCAGGCCACGGGATTGTTTCTAAAGGCTCCTTGTGCTCGCCCTGTAGCGGAACGCAAGACCACAGCCTCGACCCGCAGGGAAGAACCAGGCGGGGATTCCGGAGAATGATCAGAGTCCATCCAAGCCGACGGACAGGCACGGCCGCCTACGACCCCAACGTTTTCCCAAGCACGAAGTCCTGGTGGAGTGCTGGGCTGGGATTCCCCAGAACGAGGATATCTTATCAGAGCCAGGGAAGAGGGTCGGGGAGAAGCAGGGTGGGGAGGGAGGGGCCCGGAGCCGTCACGATCGATGGTTCGCTTCAGCTTTCCCACTGCTAGAATGTGTTGGGATCAGGCGACCGTGACTCTGTTGAACTCAACTACTTCCAGAGTGGGGACGTGGCAGGGTGCCAGCTCCTTTCTCAAACACTGGCTTTTCCCTCCTACTTTGGCATCCCGGCACCTTCCAGACGGGAGAAAGGTTAGAGCACTGAATCTTGACCGGTTTACCTAAGGGCGTTGGTTGTTTAAAGTAAATAAAAAAGAGGCTGGCAGAGGCTTCTGGATCCTTCAGAAGGAGGAGTCGGCTCTGGTTCTTTAGGATGCGCGAGCGCGGTCATCATGACATAGCAGATATATTATCAGCTAAGCTTAAGTCATTGAAGAGTTGCGGAATCGACAGATATTCCCGATGGATCTGGCTCCCGGTGAGTCAGAAAAAAATGATATAAAAATCTGAAGCTTGGTGATTTCCTGGCTTCTGAGCAGCCAAAAAGCCATCCCTCTTTTCCCCTTCCAACTTGCTGACCGATTCACCCTGTGGCAGCAGGCCAAGAGTCATGTGGGATGGAGGAGAGGAAGAGGAGGGGAGGAACACTCCCTGGAGTAAAGGGAAGAAGATGTTTGCATCATATTGTGTAAAACGGTTGGGGCAAGTCACATAAGATCTGTAACTTCTACCACAGAGACTGGCTGGGGGGAGGCGGGACACAGGAAGTGACTGCCTAGAGTCACACTCAGTAAAATGTCTCCCTCAGAACTACAACCTTTTAGAAAAATCCTCTGTTACAAAATCCCAGAAGGGCAGGGAATTGGGCCTCCGTGCCCTCATCTGTAAAATGGGGATTAAACGACCTCTTCTGCCTCCCGCTTAGAATGGGATCCCCACGTGGGACGGGTCTGTGTCCGATCTACTTCCGTCAACTCTGTCCCAGGGCTCGGTACAGTGCTCGGCCCCCAGTAGGTGCCATAATTACCGTTCTTTCTGTGTGAGAATTGGCTGGAGAGCCAGGAAACCCCTGCTTTCCTGGCTCGCTAACAAGGAGAGTATAGAAGCTGTGTCTTGCTCTCTTCTTTTTAAAAGTTCCCGGCCCCCTGCCACAAACACCCCTGGAATTCCCCTAACATTCCCCTGAGTCGGAGAAGGTGGCGTTATTCTCGTTTCACAGGAGAGGAAACTGCAACTCCAACAGGTCACCCACAGGGTCTGAGCGACACCCACCAGATGCGGCTGCATCTTTGTTATCGGACAAGGCGTTATTAAAGCCGACGGAGCCGTTGGCCCTGCCTGGTGGAGGAGGAAGAAAGAGAGCTCAAGTAGCTGACAGACATGTAAACCACCAGGGTGCAATGAGGAAGGAGCCTGGTTTATGAAGTTGAACTCCCTTAAGTGTTGTTTCTGCTGAAGTGACCTAATGGGGGCTGCTTCCTTGAGACGGGGGAGGGGGCCGTCCACCCCAGGAAGAGGGGGATGGGGCGGAAGGCGGAGAGGAGGGGAGGGAAGATCACATAGCAGGAGGCTGAGGTTTGTCCCAGGACGGCCGGTGCTTCCTCAGTGCGAGTATGACACACCCTCTCCAGTTCCCTAACTTGCCTGGCAAGTTCCTTTTTCAAGGCTTAAAAAAAACATAAAAACAATAAAGGAGCCCCAGGGGGGCTGGAGCTGGTGGGGTGACTCTGCTGAGTTTTGCAACCTGCTTTCCAAAGCGAAGTTGCCCAACCTCACAGTGCTGCAATGGTGCAAGAGGCACTGGGTCTGCTGTGTGACCTTGGGAAAGTCACTTCACTTCTCTGTACCTCAGTTACCTCATCTGTAAAATGGGGATTGAGACTGTGAACCCCATGAGGGACAGGGACTGTGTCCAACCTGATTTGCTGGTATCCACCCCAGTGCTTAGTGCAGTGTCTGGCATATAGTAAGCGCTTAATACCACTATTATTATTAGCTCAGGGTCAGGAACAGCGGGCCAGTTACACCTCATGCCACTTGTTCCCGGGTGCGCCCTTGGTGGGAGAGGATCTTTTGTGATCAGCCGTGTGTCCCCACTGCCTGGAGTGACTGCGGGACCATCCCCAACCTTTCCTCAGAGGTCCCCCGCCACCCCACCTCGGCCCCTTGCCCCATGGCTAGAACCCTGAAGGATGAAGTCACAAGGCTGCACAAGGGCAGAGCCACCGAAGTCAAACTGGAGTCTCCGGCGATGTTATCTGAAGCCACCTGCCGTTTCTGAACGGACAGGCCATTCCCGTTAGGGCTGAGCTTCTCCGCATTCTGCCTTGGTGTCACTGGGCTCTCGTCGCCCTTGGGCAAAAAGGGTGGCCCCGGATGAGCTGCTTCCTCCCCGCAGGTAGCCTCGATCACAGATCCGCCTCCTCTTGACTCCGGCCCCCTCCAGGCTGGCTGCTCTTGGAAGGAACCCTTTCCTCCTCAGCCTGCAGAGCGGTCAGGACGCCTCCTCTGGGAAGTACTCCCCTCTCAATGTCCAAACTTCATTAAGGACAGCAGCCAAGCCCGGTGACAGCTCTAGAATGAGCCAGATGGTCGCTTCACCACTGGGCCTTTCTGAGGGAATTTGTTTGACGCCACCAGGGGTATAACAAACGGGCTTTCATTGGGCTCCCATCCCCTCAGCAAAGAAGCTACAAGTGGGTGAATTGGTGGTGGGGGACGGAGAGGGAGTAGAAGGACAATGGAGACAGGACTTCCATCCTCTGGAGACAGAGCGAAAACCAACCTCCCTTCCAATACTTCGATGCCTCCCTGATCCTCTCTCCACCTCCCCTTATCTGTTCTCTCCCTCCTTTCACATTCATTCATTCACTCAATAGTATTTCTTGAGCGCTTACTATGTGCAGAGCACTGTACTAAGTACTTGGAATGTACAATTCGGCAACAGATAGAGACAGTCCCTGCCCAATGAAGGGTTCACAGTCTAAACGGGGGAGACAGACAGCAAGGCAAAACGGAACAAAACAAAAACAAGACAACATCTTCAAGCTAAATAGAATCAAGGAGATGTACACCTCATTAACAAAATAAATAGGGTATATAAATAATATATACAAATGAGCACAGTGCTGAGGGGAGGGGAAGGGGGAAGAGCAGAGGGTGGGGAGAGGGAAGCGGGAGCAGAGGGAAAGGGGGGGCTCAGTCTGGGAAGGCCTCCAATTACTCTATATTGTAAGCTTGCTGTGGTCAGGGAACGTGTCTACCAATTCGTGTTGTACTCTCCCAAGCGTTTACTACAGTGCTCTGCACACAGGAAGCGCTTAATACCATTGATTTCCTTGTCTAATTTCTCCCTCTCTCAAAAACATGAAAGGTTTCGTAAGTATTTTAAAGACTTCTTCTTTTGCATGAAAAAAGAAAATCTCCCGCACCGTGCAAATCGTTGACTTTGAATTCAGTTTGCGATTCTTCTTTTCTGCCAGGGTATCTACTGCTGAATAGAGGGGAATCATCTTTATTACAGTATTTATTAAGCACTTATACTGTGCTAAGCGCTGGAGGAGCTCAGACCCGATCCTTGTCCCAGATGGGGCTCGAAGTACAAGAGGTAAGAAGAGAAGGAATCTTCCCCCACTGCTTGACAGATGAGGAAACTGAGGCCCAGAGAGGGTAGGTGACTTGCCCAAGGTCATAATAATAATGATAATGTTGGTATTTGTTAAGCGCTTACTATGTGCAGAGCACTGATCTAAATACTGGGGTAGATACAGGGTAATCAGGTTGTCCCTCGTGAGGCTCACAGTCTCATCCCCATTTTACAGATGAGGTCACTGAGGCCCAGAGAGGTTAAGTGACTTGCCCACAGTCACACAGCTGACAAGTGGCAGAGCCGGGATTCAAACCCATGACCACTGACTCCCAAGCCCGGGCTCTTTCCACTGAGCCACGCTGCTTCTCTAAGCAAGTTAGTGGCTAAGATCGGATTAGAACCCAGGGCTTCTGACTCCGATTCCCCCGCTCTCACCGCTGGGCCATACTGCCTTCTTCGACCAACCCCCGTGGCTCCTTTCTCTCCCAGTAAAATATCACAAATACAGCAGATTAACAATCAATACCCAACAGGTTATTTGGCCTCCTGGGCCAGATTCCGTTCTCCAAGCAAAGTCGTTAAGGCTAGAGATGTACGTCGTCATAATATAATCCTTCCACCATCTAGACACAGCTTCACTCACCCTCACTACCAACCCCAAAGACAGGAAAGGGGAAGGGACCATGTACACCATATTAAAAGGTGACTCATCGAAAGCCAAACAACTCAGCGGTGGAGGAGATGTAATAAGAAACCCAATTTGGTACGCCGCGCTCTCTTTTGGGAATCTTGTTGCCCAAGTCCCGGAGGGAGGTTGGAAAGAGGAGTGGGGGGAACGGTATGACCATGTCGCGAGGTACTCACCGATGCCCCCATGATGATGAAGATGTGGGTGTCGGACTGGTGGAAGGCATCGCCTTGGTACAGCTCCTCCCTCAGGATCCCGCACACTTGCAACCGACTCAGGGCCACCTGCTCCGCCATGTCGCTCGCTGAAAATGGAAGGACGGGATGAAACCCAGCAATGCAAGTGTGGCAAAGGACGGAAGGTCGGGGCCGGGGGAAGTGATGGCTCAATCTGCCACCCGGAGTAGCTAGTCCCCCGCCCACGCCTCCCGACGGGCACTCCAGAGGCCCAGGGGTCCGACCCTTTGCCCTCGTCCGCTTGCCGTCTCAGAGTTTACAAGTCGCGTCTCCCGACGAGTCTCGGCAGGAACCCGAGCTGCAGCCGGTTCGTAACTTAGGAGGGTTTTCCCGGCCCACCCGCGAGTGTCCTCGGTGCCTGGCGGCGGCTCAGCCCTGATCAACGGGAGTCAGACGGCAGCCGGCACCAGGAAAAAGCAAGACAGAGAGGCTTTCCATCCCCGTTTAGACCTTTCAGCTGCCCCACGCTAAGGAGCCTCAGAATGGAAGATCTCAAGGACCCAGAAACAACCAGTTAATCAGGGTTTGCGGGGAATCAGTCAGTGCCCTAACCAGGCAGTTGATCCTCCGTGGAATGGCGCCAGAAACTTTCGCGGTCCAATTACTTGACTGAAGAGATGTAAATCCTGGACGGGTTTAGCTCTGTTAGGGCCCAGTCCTCTGCCGGAACCCAAAATGGGGAGCTAATCTCGTCCAGCCAACCTTTTGGCGGACCTGAACCCGGCAGAAATCCTTTAACGAGTTGACTCGTCACGCCCCTCCGCACCGACCTTCTATCCGGTATAAACATCCTTTGGAAAGCCTCCGATTCGGAGGCGGTTTCGTCCCCGGAGGGTGAAACGGCAATGGTCTTTGCCGGGCTCGAGATATTACTGGGTTGCCTGAGCGCGGCGGGCTCGGGAGCTTAAGAAATTTTAAAAAAACGAGGCCCCATGATACAACCCATCCGGAAAGGCCCTCCCAAGGAGATGCATCTCTCAGACATCTCTCAGACGGACGGCTGTTACCTGCAGTAACCCAGTCACCTGCCGTGACCTGCCTTGCCATGATTCTCGTGTGCGAAGGAAGCGTCTGCTGTGTCAGAAAGAATCTATATGACAAAGCAAACTCTTGGCCATTTAAAACCTTGGAATGAGGAGGCGGGCCAATGCAACCATGTCTTCCTCGGGAGGAGACACACGGAGAAGAGGAGGAGGAGCCTTCGGGGGTGGGGGGAAGGGGGGAGGAGAAAGCTCTAAGCCTATAGATTTTAGGATCTAAATCTATTCAAAGTGAGCCTTAACTTGAGGTTCTGAGGAATTCCCGCCCAACCCAGGCCTTCGGCCGCCACATCAATAGAGATAAGGCAGGGGGGGAAACCACAAGAGGACACACCATCATCTTTCGGGAGGTGGGGAGAGCTATTTGGGTGAAACGGCAGTCGGTCGACGGGACACAAAGATAAAAACTAATTGTTTTTTTTTTTTTTTTAGGCTGTAAGCTCGTCCTCTAGGTTCTTATGGGCAGGGGACGGGTGGGCCGGTTCCGTCGAACCGCACTCGCCCAGGGGCTCAGGACATGCTCCGCACACAGTAAGCGTTCAATACATATCACTGTTTGATGAGGCGGGAGGAGGGGGGGGAGAGGGACGGTACAGACCCCAAAGCCCGGCCCGGGTGGGTGAGGGTTGGATCAGGGGTTCGGGAGAGAGGAAAAGGAGAGCGAAGGAGGGCTTACAGAGGGGTAGGGGACTCTTTCAGGGGCAAGGCGAGAAACTGGTTGCGAGAGAGGAGGGATGAGGCTAAAGCGATCCAAGTCATCCGCCGGGAAGGGACCGAAGAGGGGACCGGGGCCTAGGCTCCGCGGGATGGACGGGACGAGACGGGCAGGGGTTAGGCTCGGGAATTTAAGGCGGGTGGGGACCGGTACGTTCCTTCTCGGGGCCAGGATGCTCGTCCCCCCGGGCCCCGCTGCAGGTCTCCGGCGTTCAGTACAGTATGCTAAGCCCATAGTAAGCGCTCAGGAAATCCATTCGGTAGAATGGATGGAGGGCGCGGGGGCCTCGGTCCCCCAGAGGACGGAGCGGGGAAGGGGAGCTCCCTCCGACCCCCCCGACGGGAGCTGCTCTCGGGGGCCCCCCGGCCCCCCACCGCCCATCACCTGCGTCGCCGGCGGGGTCCCGGGGCCGCTGGTGCTCGGCCTCTGGAGGAAGAGAGGCCGGGCCGGGAGGTGGTGGGGGACCGCCTCGCCCAGCGGCGTGCACTTCGCTGACGCTCGCCCGGCTGCCCATCTCCGCCCCCGGCCCGGCCCCCAGACCCCCTCCCACCCCGCCCCGCCGCCGCCCAGGGGCCCGCCTCCGCCCGCACACACACACACACTCACACACAGACACACACACTCACACACACTCACACACACACACACACCCACACCCCACCCAGGCGGCTCCCGGCCGGAGGACTTCCGCCGCCCTGCGGCCCCGGGCCCGCCCCCGGACTTCCCTAGCCCCGCCCGGCCTCTCCATCTCTGCACCCCAGGCCTCGCCCCCCCATGGCTCCTTCCCGCCCCCCGCACGACCTCCCCAGCTTTGCACCCCAGGCCTCGCCCCCCATAGGGATCCAGCCCCGCCCCCCGCACGGCCTCCCCATCTAATTATGTGCACCCCAGGCCTCGCCCCCCACATGGATCCAGCCCCGCCCCCCGCAAGGCCTCCCCATCTCTGCACCCCAGGCCTCGCCCCCGTAGGGATCCAGCCCCGCCCCCCGCACGGCCTCTCCATCTTATTATGTGCACCCCAGGCCTCGCCCCCCATAGGGATCCAGCCCCGCCCCCCGCACGGCCTCCCCATCTTATTATGTGCACCCCAGGCCTCGCCCCCCACATGGATCCAGCCCCGCCCCCCGCAAGGCCTCCCCCATCTTTGCACCCCAGGCCTCGCCCCCGTAGGGATCCAGCCCCGCCCCCCGCACGGCCTCCCCATCTTATTATGTGCACCCCAAGCCTCGCCCCCCACATGGATCCAGCCCCGCCCCCCGCACGGCCTCCCCAACTTTGCACCCCAGGCCTCGCCCCCATAAGGATCCAGCCCCGCCCCCCTCACGACCTCCCCCTTTGCACCCCGGGCCCCACCCCCCGCACGGCCTCCCCATCTTTGCACCCCAGGCCTCGCCCGCATAGGGATCCATCCCCGCCCCCCGCACGGCCTCCCATTTTATCATGTGCACCCCAGGCCCCGCCCCCATATAGATCCAGCCCCGCCCCCCGCACGGCCTCCCCATCTTTGCACCCCAGGCCTCACCCCTCATATGGATCCAGCCCCGCCCCCCCGCACGGCCTCCCCATCTTTGCCCCCCGGGCCCCCGCCCCTGGGCAAGGCCTCCCACCCATCTTGACTGTGGACAAGTCACCTAACTTCTCTGTGCCTCAGTCCCCTCATCTGTCAAATGGGGATTAACTGTGAGCCTCACGTGGGACAACCTGATGATCCTGTATCTACCCCAGCGCTTAGAACAGTGTTCTGCACATAGTAAGCGCTTAACAAATACCAACATTGTTATTATACAGGGTCATCAGGTTGTCCCACGCGAGGCTCACAGTTAATCCCCGTTTGACAGATGAGGGAATTGAGGCACAGAGAAGTGAAGTGACTCGCCCACAGTCACACAGCTGACAAATGGCAGAGCCGGGATTCGAACCCGTGACCTCTGACTCCCCTGTATCTCCCCCGGCGCTTAGAACAGTGCTCTGCACATAATCAGCGCTTAACAAATACCAACATTATTATGATTATTATTTTCACGCTAAGATCCGCCCCCCTGCACGGCCCCCTCTTCTTGGTACCTCAGGCCCCTCCACCATTGGGCTTTAGCCCCCCCCCCCCCGCAAGGCCTCCCACAAGCAGCGTGGCTTAGTGGCAAGAACAGAGGTCGTGGGTTCTAATCCCGCTCTGCCACTTGTCTGCTGTGTGACCTTGGCCAAGTCACTTCACTTCTCTGGGCCTCAGTTACCTCATCTGTAAAAATGGGGATTAAAAAACGTGAGCCCCACGTGGGACAATCTGACTACTCTGTGTCTACCTCAGCGTTTAGAGCAGTGCTCTGCACCTAGGAACCGCTTAACAAATACCATAATTATTATTATTATCTTTTCACGCTAAACTCCTCCCCCACACTGTTGTGGCCCCGCCTTCGAAGGGGCCTCCCTCCCATTCCTAATGAGATGTCCATCCCCTTGATTCTATTTATTGCTATTGTTTTTGTCCGCCTGTCTCCCCCGATTAGTCCGTGAGCCCGTCACTGGGCAGGGACTGTCTCTATCTGTTGCCGAATTGTACATTCCAAGCGCTTAGTCCAGTGCTCTGCACATAGTAAGCGCTCAATAAATACTACTAAATGAATGAATTCCTGGCTCGGCTCAGTGGATGGAGCCCAGGCTGGGGTGGCAGAGGTCATGGGTTCAAATCCCCACTCCGCCGCTTGTCAGCTGTGTGACCTGGGCAAGTCACGTCACTTCTCTG
This sequence comes from Ornithorhynchus anatinus, assembly GCF_004115215.2. Classification (NCBI taxonomy): domain Eukaryota; kingdom Metazoa; phylum Chordata; class Mammalia; order Monotremata; family Ornithorhynchidae; genus Ornithorhynchus; species Ornithorhynchus anatinus. The sequence continues at coordinate 18,827,361 of NC_041733.1, read as the reverse complement.
GGCCCCAATTCCCTCATCTGTTAAATGGGAATGAAGCCTGCGAGCCCCACGTGGGACAGCCTGATGACCTTGTAATAATAATGTTGGTATTTGTTAAGCGCTTACTATTTGCAGAGCACTGTTCTAAGCGCTGGGGTAGACACAAGGGAATCAGGTTGTCCCACGTGGGGCTCACAGTCTTAATCCCCATTTTACAGGTGAGGTAACTGAGGCACAGAGATGTTAAGTGACTTGTATCTACCCCCAGGTTAGAACAGTGCTTTGCACACAGTAAGTGCTTAAAACAGCATGGCTCAGTGGAAAGAGCCCGGGCTTGGGAGTCAGAGGTCATGGGTTCGAATCCCAGCTCTGCCCCTTGGCAGCTGTGTGACTGTGGGCAAGTCACTTAATTTCTCGGTGCCTCAGTTACCTCATCTGTAAAACGGGGATGAAGACTGTGAGCCTCACGTGGGACAACCTGATGACCCTATATCTACCCCAGTGCTTAGAACAGTGCTCTGCACATGGTAAGCACTTAACAAATACCAACATTATTAGAATTATCCCGGCTCCACCACTTGCCAACTGTGTGACTTTAGGCCAGTCACTTCACTTCTCTGGACCTCAGTTCCCTCATCTGTAAAATGGGGATGAAGACTGTGAGCCTCACATGAGACAACCTGATTATCCTGAATAATAATAATGTTGGCATTTGTTAAGCGCTTACTCTGTGCAGAGCACTGTTCTAAGCGCTGGGGTAGATACAGGGTCATCAGGTTGTCCCATGTGAGGCTCCCAGTTAATCCCCATTTTACAGATGAGGAAACTGAGGCACAGAGAAGTGAAGTGACTTGCCCACAGTCACACAGCTGACAAGCTGTATCTCCCCCAGTGCTTAAAAGTGCTCTGCACATAGTAAGCGCTTAAATACCAACATTATTATTATTATTACTTCACTTCTCTGGGCCTCAGTTCCCTCATCTGTCAAATGGGGATTAAAAACTGTGAGCCTCACGTGGGACAACCTGATCGCCTTGTATCCCCCCAGCGCTTAGAACAGTGCTTTAGTAAGCGCTTAACAAATACCACCATTATTATTATATGATTAATGCGTGGCTCAGTGGAAAGAGCCCAGGCTTGGGAGTCACAGGTCATGGGTTTGAATCCCGGCTCTGCCCCTTGTCAGCTGGGTGACTGTGGGCAAGTCATTTCACTTCTCGGTGCCTCAGTTCCCTCATCTGTCAAATGGGGATTGACAGATGACGTGGGACAACCTGTTTGCCTTGTATGTCCTCGGCGCTTAGAACAGTGCTTTGCACATAGTAAGCGCTTAACAAAGACCAAGCGTGGCTCAGTGGAAAGAGCCCGGGCTTAGGGAGTCAGAGGTCATGAGTGCGAATCCCAGCTCTGCCCCTTGTCAGCTGGGGGACTGTGGGCAAGTCACTTCACTTCTCTGGGCCTCAGTGACCTCATCTGTCAAATGGGGATGAAGACTGGGAGCCCCACGTGGGACAACCTGATGACCCTGTGTCTCCCCCAGCGCTCAGAACAGTGCTCTGCACATAGTAAGCACCTAACAAATACCAACATTATTATTATTATAACCATCATTATTATCATGATGATTAATCCCTCTAGGCCCCGCCCCTTACCAGTCCCCTTAGAAACGTCTCTGCGGGCCGCCCCGCCCCCCTCCTCCTCCCACGACTTCCGGGAGAGACCATTCTCCAAATAGGGGGCGCCTCATGCCTTCATTCCTTCATTCCAACCGTCATTTCAGCCCCCCTCCCGAGGAACCATGGCAAAAAGCGATGCCTGTCAACCTGAGTCCAGTCAGTGGTCGTCTCACGGCCTGACGGCGGGCGAGCCCCGCGGGGAGGCGTCGGGGAAGGGTACGTCTCCCCCCGCGGGGGGGACATTGGTTCGTTCCGGGCGGCCTGAGGCGAGGAGGGGGGGGGAAGGAGGCCGCGGTTGGCGGTTTCACTTCCGGGTCGTGCGAACACAACTTAACCCGGAAGTGGAGGCCGCGGCGGCGGCGGCGGCGGCGGCGGCGGCTGTGAGGGAAAGCGGCGGAGGCCGGAGCCGAACGGCAGCGGGGTCGCCCTGTCCTTCTTCTTCTCCTCTTCTTCTTCCGGCGGGGCCGAGCTCCCCGCGGGGACGCGGCGCAGGGAAATCGAAAGCGCAACCGAGCGGCGCGGGGCAGGCCGGCCGCCAGCCTCAGGTGGGAGCCGCCCCTCCCCCCTCCCTCCCTCCGTTGTCACTCAGGCGTATTTCTAATAATAATAATGTGGGTATTTGTTAAGCGCTTACTATGTGCCGAGCACTGTTCTAAGCGCCGGGGGAGACCCAGGGGAATCAGGTTGTCCCACGTGGGGCTCCCAGTCTTCATCCCCATTTTACAGATGAGGGAACTGAGGCCCCGAGAAGTGAAGTGACTTGCCCAGAGTCACCCAGCTGACAAGTGGTCGAGCTCTTCCTCAATGCAGAGCCCCGCGCTAAGCGCTTGGAATGAACAGTGGGGCGGCCACAGAGACCGTCCCTGCCACGGCTCTGCTGTCTCACCTCGGCCTCTCCTCGGGGCCTCAGCGACCTCCTCTGTCGAATGGGGGAGGAAGACGGTTAAATATGGAATAATAACGGTGGTATCGGTGAAGCGCTTACTATAATAGTGATGTTGGTGTTTGTTAAGCGCTTACTAGGTGCAGAGCACCGTTCTAAGCGCTGGGGGAGATCCAGGGGCATCGGGGGAGGCTCCCAGTCTTCATCCCCATTTGACAGATGAGGGAACTGAGGCCCAGAGAAGTTAATAATAATAATGTTTGTATTTGTTAAGCACTTACTAGGTGCAGAGCACTGTTCTAAGCACTGGGGGAGATCCAGGGGCATCGGGTTGTCCCACGTGAGGCTCCCAGTCTTCATCCCCATTTGACAGATGAGGGAACTGAGGCCCAGAGAAGTTAATAATAATAATGTTTGTATTTGTTAAGCACTTACTAGGTGCAGAGCACTGTGCTAAGCGCTGGGGGAGATCCAGGGGCATCGGGGGAGGCTCCCAGTCTTCATCCCCATTTGACAGATGAGGGAACTGAGGCCCAGAGAAGTTAATAATAATAATGTTTGTATTTGTTAAGCGTTTACTTTGTGCAGAGCACCGTTCTAAGCGCTGGGGGAGATCCAGGGTCATCAGGTTGTCCCACGTGAGGCTCACCATCGTCATCCCCATTTGACAGATGAGGGAACTGAGGCCCAGAGAAGTTAATAATAATGATGTTGGTATTTGTTAAGCACTTACTATGTGCAGAACACTATTCTAAGTGCTGGGGGAGATCCAGGGGCATCGGGTGAGGCTGACAGTCTTCATCCCCATTTGACAGATGAGGGAACTGAGGCACAGAGAAGTTAATAATGTCGGTATTTGTTAAGTGCTTACTATGTGCAGAGCACTGTTCTAAGCACTGGGGGAGATACAGGGTTATCAGATGGTCCCACGTGAAGCTCTCAGTCTTCATCCCCATTTGACAGATGAGGCAACTGAGGCACAGAGAAGGTAATAATAATAATAATAATGTCGGTATTTAAGTGCTTACTCTGTGCAGAGCACTATTCTAAGCACTGGGGTAGATACAGGGTCATCAGGTTGTCCCACGTGAGGCTCACAGTCTTCATCCCCATTTGACAGATGAGGTAACTGAGGCCCAGAGAAGTGAAGTGACTTGCCCAAAGTCACACAGCTGGCAAGTGGCTGAGCTGGGATTTGAACCCAAGACCTCTGACTCCCAAGCCCTGAGCCAAGCTGCTTCCCAGCTGATTACTGCTTCAGCCTCCTTGCTGACCTCCCTGCCCCATCTCTCCCAGCTTCAGTCCGTACTTCACTGCTTCCCGCATCATTTCTCTGCAAAACCATTCAGTCCCCGTTTCTCCACTACTCAGGAACCTCCAGTGGTTGCCCACCTACCTCCACATTGAGCAGAAATTCTTCACCTTTGGCTTTAAAGCACTCAATAACCTTGCCCCATCCTATCTTACCTCGCTCACTTCCTTCTTCAAATCCGCCCGTTCATTTCACTCTTCTAACGCCATCCTACTTGCCGTAACTTCATCTCGTATATCTCGCCGCCCAAGTCCTTGCCCTGCCTCTGGCCTGGGACTGTCTGTTGCCGAATTGTATATTCCAAGCGCTTCGTACAGTGCTCTGCACATAGTAAGCGCTCAATAAATACTATTGAACGAATGACTTCCCCCATCACTTCGGACAGTCCGCCACTCTCCTTACCTTCAAAGCCCTATTCAAATCAAATCTCCAAGAGACCTTCCCCGACAGAGCCCTCATTTTCTCTCTTCCCACTCAGTTTCTGCGTCACCCTTGGTTTTATACCCTTAATTCACCTGTCCCACCGTCCCACAGCACTAATGTACATGTCCGTATTTACTTATCGAACACTCTGTTGTATTTACTGAGTGCATACTGTGTGCAGAGCACCGAACTAAGGGTTTGGGAGAGTGCAATAGAGCAGAGTTGGTAGATATGCGCCCTGCCCACAATGACCTTTACATTAATGTCTGTCTTTCCCTCTAAACTAAGTTCCTTGTAGGCAGAGAACGTGTCTTTCGACTCTGTTGTATTGCACTCTCTCAGTTACTTAGTACAGGACTCTGCACAGAGTCAACGCTCAATAAGTATGATGGGTGCTGTCCAAAGTGGTGAGAAAGTCCCAGAGAGGCCGTTGTTTGGGTGAGAAGATGAGGAGTTCTGTTTTGGACACGTTAAGTTGGCGGTGTGGACGGGAAATCCAAGTAGAGGTGTCCGAAAGCCAGGAGGAAATGCGAGACTGTCGGGTAGGAGAGAGAGAAGCAGCTTGGCTCAGTGGAAAGAGCACGGGCTTGGGAGCCAGAGGTCATGGGGTCTAATCCCGGCTCCGCCGCTTGTCAGATCTGTGAATTCCCTCATCTGCAAAATGGGGATTAAAACTGTGAGCTCCACGAGAGACAACCCGATCACCTTGTATCCCCCCAGCGCTTAGAACAGTGCTTTGCACATAGTAAGCGCTTAACGAATGCCGCCATCATCATCATCCTCGTCAGGGCTGGAGATGTAGATTTGGGAATCATCCACATAGAGGTGGTAGTTGAAGTCCCTGTCCCACATGGGGTTCACAGTTTAAGTTGGAGGGAGAACAGATATCTACTCCCCATTTTACAGGTGAGGAAACTGAGGCCCAGAGAAGTTAAGTGAGTTGTCCAAGCTTACTCAACAGGCAAGTGGTGGAGATGGGCCTAGAACCCTGGTCCTCTGATTCCCGGGCTCTTTCCGTTAGGCCGCGTTGCTTCTCTGATGGAGTTTAGAAACTCTGGAGGTCTTAAAAAATAGGACAGAGTTACCCATCTGTTTGAAATAGAATGCCTGCCACTCTTAACCAGAATAGGGGGAATGGGAAGGAAACTGGCCAGCCTCTCAAATTTCCTCTTATCTAGACAGTTTTATAATTACAGTTGTTTCCCACAGGTAAGGAAAATATCCAGTCTAGACACTGGTGTTGATGGATAATGTTGGGAACCTGACCCATTTGTGGACTTAACGTGCCAACCAGGCTAGAGTCAGGACCATGAAAGATAGAAGCCTGGGTCTCTAGTTCATTTTCCGCAAAAGAGAAGGTGAGTTCCATCCTGCCCAACTCCTATCTGTCACAGAGATGAGTGAATTTTATCAGGGTTGGGCTCAGTCCTGTGATTTCCGTCACCGTGGCCAGATTTAGCGCTGGACTACTTTGGAAATCTGGATTCGTGATGTTTGGCATATTCTGGGGTGCCAGTTTTAGGAAAGTTGGTTCTACCCAAGAAATGATAGAATTATTAGTAGAAATAGTATTTATAAAGTCCCTAGAGTATACAGAGCACTAGACTAAACGCTGGGAAAGAAAACACTTGAGAACTACATACGATCCGTGGCCCCCAGTAGGATCACAACCCGAGAATAGAGGTGAACCAAAGACGCAGAAGCAACAATAATGATGTGTGGTATTGCTTAGGCACTTACTGTGTGCCGGGCCTCGTACTAAGCTCTGGAGTAGATACTAGAAGCAGCGTGGCTCAGGGGAAAGAGCATGGGCTTGGGAGTCAGAGGTCATGGGTTCGAATTCCGACTCTGCCACTTGTCAGCTGTGTGACTGTGGGCAAGTCACTTCACTTCTCTGTGCCGCAGTTACCTCATCTGTAAAATGGGGATTAAGAGTGAGCCTCACGTGGGACAACCTGATTACCCTGTATCTACCCCAGGGCTTGGAACAGTGCTCTGCACATAGTGAGCACTTAACAAATACCAACATTATTATTATTATACAAGGTAATTGGGTTGGACACTCCCCATCCCACTTAAGGCTCACAGTCTTAATACCCATTTTACAGATGAGGTAAGGGGGGGGCCCAGAGAAGTTAAGTGACTCGCCCAAGGTCACACAGCAGACAAATGGCAGAGCCGGGATCCAGGTCCTTCTGACTCTCAGGCCTGCGCTCTATCCACTAGGCCACACTGTTTCTCCAATGAAACAGTGAAATCAGAAAAATAATAGAGCAGGGCAGTGGAAAGAGCATAGGAATGGAAGTCAAGAGACTTGGGTTCTTATCCCTGCCCTGCCACTGGCCTGTCATGTGACCTTGAGTAACTCCTTTAACCTCGCCATACCTGTTTCCTCTTCAAAAGTAGTGTGCCTAGTGGAAAATGCAGATTAAGACTGGGAGCCCTATTTGCAGCGTGGTTCAATGGAAAGAGCCCGGGCTTGGGAGTCAGAGGTCATGGGTTTGAATCCTGGCTCTGCCACTTGTCAGCTGTGTGACTCTGGGCAAGTCACTTAACTTCTCCGTGCCTGTTACCTCGTCTGTAAAATGGGGATTAACTGTGAGCCTCACGTGGGATAACTTGATCTACCCCAGGGCTTAGAACAGTGCTCTGAACATAGTAAGCGCTTAACAAATACCAACATTATTATTATTATTATATGGGACAGGGACTGTGTTCAACCTGATTGCCTGGCACATAGTAAGCACTTAACAAATACCATTAAAAAAAAATTGGTGAGACGATACCTGCTGTCTTTGGGACCGCTGGGTCCGATCTGGTTATTCTGGTTATTCTGTATCTACCCCAGTGCTCAGCGCAGTACTTTAGCACCTAAAGATAGCAACAGAAATAATGATGCTTATTAAGTGATTACTAAATACAACAAGGGATATAAGGTATTGTGGATTGAGGAGGTGGGTCCCCCAATGACTGGCCCAGCTTTCCCAGTGCTGCTTCCCCTCCTGGCCGGAGGAAGAGGGACTGATGGAAGTCCGGCAGGGGAGGGGACGGTGTTCTTTCTCCCGGGCAGCAGGTCCCTGCCATTCTCTAAGGCTGTGGGTTCACCTTGCTACTGCTGCTTTCTCACCCTTGGGCAGCGGGGAGGTGGAAACGGTTCCCTTGGAAACACACACACGCGTATGCACTTTCTCTTCCAGGTCTGTGACTTTCTTGGATGAACGGGAATCAGAGGAATCACGCTTGTGAAATGGTGCAGCCAAACGGGGGGCCGGCGAGTGAGTTCGAGACCCTCAGGGAAGATTCTTCCCTGGGAAAGTCAGCCATGCTGCACCTGCCTGCAGACCAAGACCCTCAAGAGGCCCTACAACGGTTCCTGGTAGAGAACCAGGAGCTGAGAGGTGCGAATTCTTCATTCTAGTAATAATAATAAATAATAACTGGTGCCATGTGTAAGCGCTTACTACGTGTCAAGCGTCGTTCTAATTGCCGGAGTAGATGCCAGATTGCACACAACCTCTGTTCCACATGGGCTTCACAGTCTAAGTAGGTGGGAGGACAGGTTACAGTTTTTCGGAACCGTCCCCATTTTGCAGTTGAGGAAACCGAGGCCCAGAAAAGCCAGTGACTTGCCCAAGGTCACACAGCGGGCAAGTGGCGGAGCTGGGATTAGAACCCCGGTCCTCTGACTCCCAGGTCCTTGGGGTTTCCCCTTGGCCGTGCTACTTACCTAGTCTTAGGAGGCCAGTGGAAGACCCCAACCTAGTGGTAGGTGATCCCTTTGAGTTTCCTCATCCCCAGAATCTTTAGGGCGCATCCTTGTGAAGGAATCTGCATGGGACAAAACAAAACAGATGCAATTTGGAGAATGAATTGCGAGCTTCCATTTTTTAAGGATGCAAAAGGAAGCAGGCTTGTTTATGATTCAGCAGAAGCGGGCATAGCGGGGAGTTCTTTGTGAAGTGATTTTTTTTTTTTCAGATGGGTCAAAAGCCATTTGTTTAAGTTGGCACAAATATGAATTTGTGGCCTGGAGAAGGTGTACTTGGTGTGCTTCTCGTCGGGCCTGAAAATCTGCCCCTCGACAGCTGATTCTTGGGAGTGCTGGGGCTCATCTCTGCTCCTCACCTTCCCTGCCAGCCTGCCTGGACTCCGGCCACTGCCACGAGGGTCTCCGCCAGGCAGCAACACCAGCTGGAGAGAGCTGATGGCTGGAGAAGCCCAGTTGCTTTTTGAGGGCAGTGGCACTGGAGTGGATCCCATGCCCGCATCGTGCTCTTTTAACATTTGGCGACGGGAGGTTGAATAAAAGATTAGCCCCGTGCAGAGATACTTAAGTCAAAAATCGGTCTTTCCACTCTAAGTACACCTGAGCCATCTGAATCAAGCCCAGGGGCCTCAGCTGGCACTGGCTTCTGTTCCCAGGAGGTGGTAGGGTTGACTTTAATTGACAGGGACACTGAAGCACTTTAAGATTATGCAACTTGTTCTTCACTGAGTCCTTGCTCCTTCTACCCCAAAAAGAAAATCCTCATCCATCCGTCTTCTCACCGCTCCTCCCGACTGACCCGCCTCCTCTCCCGAGGGGAAAGAACCCAGTCCTGGGAGTCAGAGGCCCTGAGTTCTGATCCCTGCTCCGCCACTTGCCTGCTGTGTGATTTGGAGCAAGTCACTTCACTATGCGCTAGGGAGAGTACAATATGAATTAGTAGACATGATCCCTGCCCACAATGCTACACAGCACAAATGAGAGAGGAGATAAGTTTTATGAGATGAGAAAAGGGCTCATCAGTCAGTCTCCAGGGGAGCTTACAGTCCAGAGGAGATCAACATCAATCAATCAGTCAGTGGTATTGAGCACTTACTGTGTGTAGAGTGCTCCATCAAGTGTTTGGGAAAGTGCAATATTTGTTGGTAGACATGTTCCCTGCCCACAACAAACCATGCAGTGTTGAGACACCTGGGTCATGGGGATGAATGATTATTGATCAATAGAGATTCTTTCTAAAAATGAGCCATGTTAAGGGGACACATTGCATCAAAATAAAAATAATTTTGGCATTTAAGTGCTTACTATGTGCCAGGCACTGTACTAAGCGCTGGGGTGGGTCCAAGTAAATCGGGTTGGATACAGTCCCTGTCCCATATGGAGCTCACAGTCTCAATCCCCATTTTACGAGGTAACTGAGGCCCAGAGAGATGAAGTGATTTACCCAAGGTCACCCAACAGATAAGTGGCAGAGTTGGGATTAGAACCCATGACCTTCTGACTCCCAGGCTTGGACTCTATCCACTGTGCCATGCTGCTTCTCAGGAGCAAGGACGCGTGAAGAACAAGTTGCATAATCTTAAACTGCTTCAGTTGCCTCATCTGTAAAATGGGGATTGAGACCGTGAGCCCCACGTGGGACAGGGACTGTGTCCGACCCAATTTGCTCGTATCTACCCCAGTGCTTAGTGCAGTGCCTGGCACATAGTAAGTGCTTAACAAATACCACAATAATTATCATCATCATCATAAGAAAAGAGGGACCTGTCAAGTAAAAGTAAGCAGCAGTGTGGCCTAGTGGATAGAGCACAGACCTGGGAATCAGAGGACCGGTTCCAATCCTGACTCTTTCATTTACTTGCTGTATGACCCTGGGCAAGTCACTTAACTTCTCTCTGCCTCAGTTATCTGTAAAATGGGGATTAAATCCTCCTCCCTCCAATTAAGACTGTGAGCCCCATGAGGGACAAGGACTGTGTCCAGCCTGATAAACTTGTATCTGCTCCAGCACTTAGAACAGTGCTTGATGTAAGCACTTAACAAATAACATTAAAAATATTTATATTTATACACATAAATATGTAATGTCTATATGAGTATAGATAAAACCTATCTCCTTCCTCATTTTCACTATGTAGCAAATCACATACCATGTATTTGTATATACAACATATAACATATGTATATCAATCAGTGGTATTGAGTGCTTACTATGTGCAGAGCACTGTTCTAAGCACTTGGAAGAGTACAATTTAGCAGAATTAACAGACACGTTCCCCACCCTTTGCTACATAGTGAAAATGAGGGAGGAGATAGGTTTTATGGATGAGAAAAGAGCTTGTCAGTCAATCAGTCTATCATATTTTTTGAGCGCTTACTCTGTGCAGAGAGATGCAGCGTGGCTTAGTGGAAAGAGCACAGGCTTGGGAGACAGAGGTCATGGGTTCTAATCCCGGCTCCGCCACCTGTCAGCTGTGTGACTTTGGGCAAGTCACTTAACTTCTCTGTGCCTCAGTTAAAAATGCCATATGTAAAATGGGGATTAAAACTGTGAACCCCATGTGGGACAACCTGATTACCCTATGTCTTCCCCAGCGGTCTGAACAGTGCTTGGCACATAGTGAGCCCTTCTAGACTGTGAGCCCATTGTTGAGTAAGGATTGTCTCTATTTGTTGCTGAACTACTTTTCAAGCGCTTAGTACAGTGATCTGCACATAAGTGCTCAAGAAATGCGATTGAATGAATGAATGAATGTACTAAGCGCTTAGGAGAGTACAATGTAACTACATAACAGACACCTTCCCTGCCCACGATGAGTGTCCAGCCTAGAACTAGTCACGTGGAAATTCGGGGGACAAAGCCATGAACTAAGAAGCCCAGCAGAGGCCTGCCATGCTGAAAGAACAAGTCTTATCCTCCCTGACTGGCTATGGAATCGACAGAAATGACCAGAAGGGCATTAGTCGTCGGTTGTCCAGTTAACTCTTCCCTCTCTTTGTCTGTCGTTGTCAGAGGCCATCCGGCAGAGCAACCAGATGCTCCGGGAGTGGTACAAAGAGTTCTTAAACTTCCAAGCCAACCATAAAGAGGAGAAGGAATTTCTAAGGAGAAAATTTCAAGGGGCCCGGAACCTGGTGGAGCGGCTGAACTTGGAAAAGATCGACTTGAAGAGACAGAGGGAGCGAGCTCTGCAAGAATTGGAGCAGCTGAAGCGAAGTCAGAAGGTAGGGAAGAGACGTCCACCATGTCAGGGCTGGAGCCGAAGCCTCTCCCCGACCACTGGCTGGACGGCTTCCTCAACCCGAGAGGCCTCACCAGCGGGCCGGACTCCTCACTTGGTTCCCACTCTTCCTCAACCTTATCCCACAGCTTTTGGGCGTCCTGTCAGGTCTTGAGTCAGTAGTTGGTGAGGAAGGGATTGAGTTCTTTCTTGATCCCACTGCTGTCACGTGGCCTGATACTTGGAAATCTAGAGTTTAATGTACCTTCTGGTCATCCTTTTGTAAGGTTCAAAGTACTACAGAGAAGAAGATCAAATTTTGTAGGATGCTAAATTCTACAGTGAAGTTTCTAGAAGAAGTATAGCCTAGTGGAAAGAGCACTGGCCTGGGAGTCAATTCATCTCCCAGTTGCTTGCTGGGTGACTCTGGGCAAGTCACTGCACTTCTCTGTGCCTCAGTTCTCGTATTCTCCCTCCTACTAAGACTGTGAGCCCCATGCAGGACAGGGATTGCATCCAACCTAATTGACTTGAATCTACCCGAGCGCTTAGAACAGTGTTTGACGCAGAGTAAGTGCTTAAATGCCATAAAACAAAACAAGCAAATCTTCCGGTGCCTCAGGTGTGTACCTGGGTTGGTCAGGCAGTGTCATTTCCCTGTGCGTATATCACTTAGTTGTTGCAAACAATTAGAAATATATACCTTTCAAATCATGGCAGGCAGCCCTGGCCTTTGTAATCTTCTTTCCGTTCCTCTTGAAGTTGGAACTCCTCTTTTTTCTTTGTTGGGGAATGCTTGCTAGGGAAACTTTGTTTCCTACTGGTCCAGAGTTCGGTCTCACAGTCTCTTAATCTGAGAGGCCCATATGGGACAGAGACCGTGTCCAGTCTTCTCATCTCATGTCGAACCCAGCACTTTGGCACTCTGATCAGCACATGGAAAGTGTTTAACAGATGCCCCAAAAATTATTAAGAATACATTTATATCAAAGATTATGGGCAGAGATTCAGCACTGGCTGATGCAAGAAGGAAGAGGGATATTTTGAGACACCCAGGATATATAGTGTAGTTACGGAAAGACTGGAACAGGTGTGAGGATCTGGAGCCAATACAAAATGTCAGAGCTTTTCTTTGAAATGCTACTTTGAAATGCAGGATTGTAATTTTAGGAAGTGTAAAGAAACCGTATATCAAAGACAGGATGATTTTCGTTAAGGGCAAGGACACACTTAAGGAAAAATGACCCAGATTCAGGGAATAAGCTCAGAAGAAAGATCTAGCTGTCAGATTAGACTACAAACTGAGTAGGAGTCAGAGATATAATGCTATTGTTTTAAAAGTTGAAAAAATATTTGGAAGCAGTAAGAACAAATCATTCTTCCACCCTGATCTGCCTTTCCCAGATCCTTAATAGAGTGTTATGTCAAGTTTTGATACTCTGTTGTTTATAAACGGGGTGGGGAGGGGAATGGAGAGGGTTCAGGGAACAGCAACAACATTATTCAGATGCTGGAAATCTAAGTCCTTAGAGGAAACCTGAAAGGAGTTGGGGTTAGCAAGCCTTGAAGTAAAGAAGGCTCTGAGGCTTTAGCTATGCAGAGCAGTCCCGTCGAGTAGAACGTGGGGCTCTTTCATAAACCTATTACCATCTCCCTCTTTCCAGCTTGCTGCCCTAGGGACGGAAGCACCGGTTTTTGAAGACACAGAAACGGTCACACTCACCAATGAGCTGGTTGATCTTGCCATGGTAGGCTCTGACTCTTCCTTTGCAGGGAAGGGATATATATATATATATATATGTATATATAAAATAAATAAATTGGACCAATTATTATAATAATATACAATTATATTATAATAAATAAAATGGACCGATATATGTCTGTCCATTTTATTATTGACCTAGCTGTCAATATTTTGATAACCTCTCCCATCGGAGTGCACACTCCTTGTGCGCTGGAAATGAATGTCTCTTGGATATTCCCAAGCATGTAGTGCAGAGCAGTACACTGTTCCTACCGTTTTTATTGTTATATTGTCCTCTCCAAAGCGCTTAGTACAGTGCTCTACACGCTCTAAGTGCTTAATAAAGACAGTTGAGCGAGTGAATGAACGAATATTACATTTCCCACGAAGAACTGGTGATGAACAGTCACCTCTCTCCCTCCCGCCTGCTCACAGGTGCCTGGTGAGAAGACAGACTATCTCCAGGCTCTGAAGGAGCAAAAAGAACAACTAGAGAACCATTTGCAGCAGTTGCAAAAAACTAATCACAGCCTTCTCATGGAGAAACTGGCCCTCTTGACCGAGAACCAGGAGCTGAAGTTGAAAGTGCCCCCGAGGCAGCCTGAAGAGCCACGTCTCAAAGTCAAGGTAACGAAGGAACTGGGGCCGATCCTAGAAGGGCAAACAGCCCCCTCAGCTTCCTCCCTCCGTTGGGCAGCTGAGCCTAGGGTGATGGGCAGTCACTCTCCCGTAGCCTGATGGGCAAAACCAAACTGTAAAGGGGGTGAGGGGATGGGTGAGGGGAAAAAAAGAGGGAGAGAGAGCGAGCCTTATTGAAAGCACATTTCCAAGAGGCCTTCCCTGATTAAGCCCGCCTTTCCTCTTCTCCCACTCCCTGCTGTGTCACCCTGACTCGCTCCCTTTATTCATCCCCCCTCCCAGCCCCACAGCACTATATACATGTCTGTAATGTATTTATATAAATGTCTCTCTCCCCCTGTAGATTGTAAGCTCAGTATGGGCAGGGAATGCATCTGTTTATTGTTGTATTGGACTCTCCCAAGTGCTTAGTAAAGTGCTTTGCACACAAGCACTCAATAAATACGATTGAATGAATGATGTTTGGCTGAAGCATCTGTTCTGGGTGAGCATGACTGGTAGTGACATCTGATATTCCCCCGCCAAGGGGACTTGGGGAGAGCAGCCTTGTTTGGTTTCAGCACTTCTCACTGTCCTCAGATTGAGTCAGTCGTATTTATTGAGAGCTTACTGTGGGCAGAGCACTGTACTAAGCAGTGGGGAGAGTACAGCATAAAAAACACATTCCCTGCCCATAATGAGCTTACGGTCTAGAGGGGGAGACAGATGTGACTATAAATCAATAAATGACAGGAACATGAGAGCTGAGGGGCTGGGAGGGGGATGGATAAAGGGAGCAAGTCAGAGTGACGCAGAAGGCAAATCTCACAGTCGGTCGTCCGGTGAATCGTTCCCATTGTGTGCCTCATGGTTTGCTCCCCGCTGTTTACAGGAAAATGGAATTTTGCCAGAGAGGCTTTTGGAGACAGAGTCCTTGCAGGGGGCAAGTGGCAGGTAAGAACCAAGATGGCCAAGCAGAAATCATCTCTCTCCTCTGAACCATTCTCCGTTGCCTACCGTCCCCGACAAGTGTTATTATTATTTGTATTAAGCGCTGCGTGTGTTAAGCAGTGTTCTAAGCACTTTTTTAAGCCCTCATTCTTGAGAAGGGTCCCCAGAGAGGGCTTCTGGGCTGGTGGTGATCAGGAGCCCCTCCAACAACACAGCAGCTCTGGCTCCCGATCCAACACCCAGCCTTAGAGCTGCTGCTGTTCCGTGAAACTGTCCACGTAGCCTTGCACTGGGAGAGTCAAGGCCCAGCAACTACAAATTCTGTATGGAATTGGGCTTGGCTAGGGTCCAGTCCTAGGGGACAAGCCCTTCCGGCGGGGAAGAGAGACAGCCTTGGTGGTTCTACCAGGGGATGGGGGAAGCAGGGTGAGCAGGATCAAGGGTAGGCTGGAGAGTTGCTAGGCCCCCCTCCCTTAGGATGAGGAAGTTGTTCTCTCCTGTCCCCTGCTTCCACCATCATCATCATCACCATCTGCCTACCTCCCCCGCCCTTGTGGAGAGCTCCTTCATGGAGTAATGCGAAATTAGCGTTTTACTCTTCCAAGGGCTTTAGTAAATACTGTTGGTTATTGATTGAGAGGTGAGGGTTTGGGTGAGAGGGTGCAAAAGTGGAACTGAACTCATCTGTCCCTTTATAGGTGGGAGTGCCGTTCAGCCATTTCCTCTCTATACAAACTATCACCACATCCAAATATCTAAATACCCTATCGTGCTTTGGCTGCTGCAGCAGTGTCCTTGCTGACCTCCCTGCCTCCTGTTTCTTCCCACTCCAGTCCATACTTGTCTCTGCTGCCTAGATCATTTTTCTGCAAAACCATTCAGTCCATGTTTCTCCACTCAAGAACCTCCACCGGTAGCCCATCAGCCGCCGCATCAAACAAATTCCCCACCATCCACTAACGCTCTCAGTTGCCTTACCCTTTTGTATCTTACCAATTTCCTACTAAAACCCAGTCCGCAGATCTCATTCTTCTGATGCCAACCTACACTCTGTACCTCAGTCTTGTCTATCTCGCCACCCACCTTTTGCCCAAGTCCTGCTTCTGCTCTGGATCTTCCTCTCCCTTCATATCCGAAAGACCGATACTCTCCCCGCTGTCAAAGCCTTATTAAAATCACATTTCGTCCAAGAGGCCTTCCCTGACTGAGCCCTCATTTCCTTGACTCCTCCTTACTGCATCACCTTTCCAATAACACCCTTTATTCACGCAACTCAACCCCTCAACGCTGTACTTATGTACATATCTATTCATAGCTGTCATTTATTTTAATGTCTGTCTCCCCCTCTAGACTGTAAGTCCCTCCTGGGCAGGGAACACAAACTCTATTGCATTGTACTCTCCCAAGTGCTTAGTCCAGTGCTCTGCACACAGTAAGCACTCAGTAATTACGACTGACAATTTTTCTTTTGGTGGTATTTGTTAAGCGCTTACTATGTGCCAGACACTCTTCTAAGTGCTGGGGTAGATACAAAGTAATCAGGTTGGACATCCCTGTCCCACATGGGGCTCACAGTGGCTTAGTGGAAAGAAGCCGAGCTTGGGAGTCAGAGGTCGTGGGTTCTAATCCCAGCTGTGCTGCTTGTCAGCTGTGTGACTTTGGGCAAGTCACTTCACTTCTCTGGGCCTCAGTTACCTCATCTGTAAAATGGGGATTAAGACTGTGAGCCCTACGTGGGACAACCTGATCACTTTGTATCCCCCCAGCGCTTAGAACAGTGCTTTGCACATAGTAAGTGCTCAACAAATGCCATCATTATTATTACTTACTTTTACCTTTTTCCTCTCATAGTGCCAGGACTGGGAATTCAGATGAATTGCTGAAGAAGAGGCTGAGAGACACGGAAGATGAGTAGGTTTGGCTGGACCGCCTGAAGGGGTGGGAGGTCGGCAGGGGGAGCTGGGCCCTGTTTAGTCTTGAAAAAAATGCCCAGGGCCACGAGTCTTCATCGGACGATGGCATTTGCCTTACTCTTAGTTGCCAAGTCTCTTGTGGCTCTTGGGTAGCAGAAGATGGAACTGGGTAAGACCTCTATCTGGAGTCTTTGTCATTTCGACCAGCTCTTTCGCTGGCACTTTCTAAAGCCAGAATGTCTGGGCGTTGCCTTTTCAGGAACACATCTCTGAAGCAGGAGCTGGCGTCTCTGCAGGGGGAAATGACCCAGCTATTGACCAGGGAGAAGGAGGGTGAGAGGAAAGCCGAACAGCAGTTGCAGGCGTTGAAGAAGCAAGTTGAGGTAAAGTTCTCTGGAGGCTGTTGTTTCTCTCTCGCGCTCTCTCTCCTCTCTCTCTATCAGGACAAGAAGAAGGACCTAGAACTTCAGTTTTCTCATTTGGGCTCAAGGTTTAGGGCTTTGGGATATTGTGGGTTGCCCCTCAGGATTGTGGCTTCTAGTCAGCCACAGGAATATTAGCAGCTGGGGGCTTCTGGGCTGCAGAGTTGTAAACTGACTTGTAAGCTGGACATTGCTTCCCAGAGAAGCAACGTGGCATAGTGGAAAGGGTACGGGCCTGGGAGTCATAGGCCTTAGGTTTTCATTCCAGCTCCGCCATGTGCCTGCTATGTGACTTTGGGCAAGTCACTTCCATTCTCTAGGCCTCATTTCCTTCATCTACCAAATGGGGATTCAATACCCATCCTCCCTCCTACTTAGACTGTGAGCCCCATATGGAACCCGATGATTTTGTGTCTACGCCGTGGCTTAGTACAGCGATTGGCACATGGTAAGCGCTTAATAAAAAACACAATTCTTATTTTCCATGGTTTTTTGCCTCAGGGTGTTGGCGCCCAGGAAGATGTAGATTAGTGCCCAGAGAAAGTGGAATATTCTGACCTGCAGGGGCCCTCTCTCTCTACAGCAACTGACGGAGGATAAAGCCTCCGTGAAAGCCCAGGTGACATCGCTGCTTGGGGAACTGCAAGAGAGCCAGAGTCGCCTGGAAGTAGCAAATAAAGAGAAGCAGAGCCTCGAGGACAGGTGATGCCCCTCTGGATTCAATCAGTCACAGGGACCTGGGTTCTAACCCCGGCTCCGCTATGTCTGCTGAGTGACCTTGGGCAAATCACTTCACTTTTCCGCACCTCAGTTACCTCATCTGGAAAATGGAGATTGACTGTGAGCCCCATGTGGGACCTGGACTCTGTCCACCCTGATTAGCTTGTATTTACCCCAGCACTTAATATGGTGCCTAGCACAAAACACTTAACAAAGTTCATTAAAAAAAAAAATCTGGGCTTGGGGAATAGGTCTGTTTCTACCCCCGTTTGCTCTGTAATCTCGGTACTGTTGGAAATTTAGGCGTAAATGGAGAGGAGTGACCTGAACATTCCTCTTCTTGGTTCCCCTGGAGATTCCAGGAAAATCTATTAGGCAGATGTCACACACAAAAAAAGAGTTCAAATAGAAAAGGTTACAGTATTCACTTACTGTACTTCTGTTGAAATGAAAGCATTTTGAGGACCCAAACCAGGCTTTCTCTGAATTGCTTAGGGCACTAGGGACATGCTTTGTATAAACTAGTCTGCCTCACCTTCCTCTACTCACCTCCTGGAAAGTCAGCAGGCAAGTGTCATTGCTCGGGATCTCAGCATTCAGAGTAGGGCACCTGGGAAAAGTAGTTTCCTCTATCCCTTACTGGGAAAGAGTTTGTTTTTTCAGCTAGAAAACAGAATGGATATTAAACTTCTCAGGGAAGAGGTCTGTATGATCTCCTTTCTTTGTAATTCCCCTTGAGCTCTGCCCAGAGTAGGCGTTAAATACGTGTCGTCTAGTTGAGAAACTGCCATTGCCCGTCCCTTTGCCAGAAAGCAAACCTATGAGTGTTCAGGAAACTGAGCCAATTTGGGAAGGAACTGTACGCAATACTTTGCCCGAGTTAAGTTCGAAGTGACCTGCTTTCTCTTCCTCCCTTCCCTCCAGCCCAGGATCCTGAGCGTTTAAGGAAACACAGAGTATCACTTAATAGACGTGAGCTTGCCTCCGTCTGTGCTGGCCTCCAAGAGCTGGTCAGATGTGGCTTCTGGTTGCCTCGGTCTTGTGCGAATAGGCCTGAAGCTCATCTTCATTCTTGTCTTGAACCTCTTTGATTTTTAGTTGTGTCTTGAGGAGCAAAATCTAACTGACTCTTGCAAAAGAAGGAGTTGTCTATTTCTGGAGCTTTAATATTTTTCATGTGATGCAGCATTTTTTGTATAAATAAAGGGCTTTATCCATCACGCCAGCCTCTGGAGTTGGGTCCGGAGAAAATTAGATCCATTGACAAAAGGCTAGTGAGTTTAGCCTGGAGAAGAGAAAGCTGTTGACTGACTTAATCAATCCGTCAGTAATCTTTGTTGAGCACCTACTGTGTGCGGAGCACTGCACTAAACACTTGGGAGAGTACGGAATTAGACAAAATCCCTGCCCTCAAGGATCTACAATCTAGCGGGGCCAGACATGAAAATGAATTACAGGTAGGAGGAAGTAGTTGAATAGAAAGATGAGTGCTTAAGTGCAAGTAGGGGGAATGTAATACTTAAGGGCTCAGTAGAGGCAGAGGGCTGAGATGACAGTTGGGGGATAAAAGGTGAGGAGATTAAAAATCAATTGGGGAAGGCATCCTGGAGGAAATTCAATTTGAAGATCGCAAGGACAGTGATCTGTTGGATGTGAAGAGGGAGTTCCAGGCAGAAGGGAGGTCGACTTGAGGATTCTGTTTTCAGGAATATGAAGAGATTCATTTTTTGAGGGAGTACTGACCAGTTTTTTTCAGGAAAAAAAGGAGGGACTAGAGTTAAGAAGCAGTGAGAGGGCATCTAGTTGGTCAAAAGGGAGAACCAGTTGTGAGGGTGATTTACCCTGGAGATGTTTTATAAAGATAAGCACCACATCAGGATAATTGAAACATTCATCTGTCTGGAGGTTGGAGGGCCAGGCCAGTCAAAGGTTCTTTCAGGTGCTACGATTTTTGGATTCTTTTGGCATACGAGGGAAGCAGCGTGGCCGAGAGGAAAGAACACGGGCCTAGGATTCAGATGGGTTCTAACCGCAACTCTTCTATTAGTCTGCTGGGTGACCTTGGGCAAGTCATATAACTTCCCTGTGCTTCAGTTCCCTTATCTGTAAAATGGGGATTTAATCCTCCCTCCAACTTAGATTGTGAGCCCTGTGTGGTATGAGGACTGTGTTCCATCTGATTATCTTGTATCTACTCCCCCGCTTCAGGCTTGGACCTGTAGTAAGTGCTCATTGTGGGCAGGGGATGTGTCCGTTTATTGTTGTAGCGCACTCTCCCCGGGGCTTAGTACAGTGCATTGCACACAATAAGCACTCAGTAAATACGAATGAATGAATGAATGTATAACAACTATAATGATAATTAAATGGAGGTACAGAGGAGTTGAGCTTCTTGTGCAAAGAACACATGGGCCCAGAGGCTTAGCAGTTGCTGAATTCGCATTCATCAACTAGAAGCCACTCTAGTAAACTTGTTTTCTGCTTGCATTGACCTCATTGTTTACTTAGGCCCATTTGGTGTGGCAATACAGAGAGGCAATTTTCTGAATTTAAAAGGGTAAATTCCAATGCTTAGAACTGGATGATTGGGCTCTGTGGCTTCCCCCTCCAGAGGCCTCACTGATCCATCTCTCTCTCTCTCCCCCTCTGTCCTTATTCCTCCCTCCCGCTGGGAAACTAGAGCCCGAATTGCAAGTGAGAAAGCCAAAAAGCAAGAGAGTGAGAACGAGACCCTTCACAAGCAGCACAGCGTGCAGGTGGACCAATTGCGACTGCAAGCCCAAAACCTGGATTCTGCCCTGCGCATGGAACGCCAGATTGCCTCTGAAGAGAAGTGAGCAAGGGGCTCTGGGGGCACTGGAGGGGAAGTTTCCCTGGGGAGTGGGAGGAGAGTGTTTGACAGCAGTGTCCATCACATAACTCAGCTGCAGGGCTCTTCGCCTGGGTCAGCATTGACCCAGCGGGCATTTTAGTTGCCCTGTGCTTGCTGAAATACTTTCCTTCAAGATCCGAAGATAATGAGAGGAGGAGTTTAAGGGCAATTCTCTTCAGCTGCATTTCAGAAAACGGAACATTCCCTTTCCCCTTTGCTGAAATTCTGAACACACCATGCAGAATGACACGCGTAAAGTTTGGCCCCTAGCTGGCTTGAGAAGGATCTGGAGAGCCACCATTCCTGTTCCGCACATCATTCCACTCCCCACACAGATTCCGCTATTGTTTTTGCTTCGTGATCATCCTCAGGGGTTGAGGGGTGGAGGTGATGGGCAGTGGATCTGTGACTGCCTAGAATTCTGATGTATGGCATTCTTATACCGTGCCACATGCGTAGTGGTCGGTTCAATAATTATTGATTGCGGGGGACCGGGAGAGGAAGCACCAGGCTGGATTTGGGCACCTCTTTTTGCTTCCTGGACAGTGCTGGGTTGGGACAAACTGCTGCTTCTGGCTTTACTGCATTTACTCTCAAGATTGGCTCACCTTTAGTCTTCTGCAGTCTGCTGGTAGCCATACAATTTCTGGGTGACATCGGTGTCCGTGCCTGCTGGTTTCCGGTCAGTCATCCACGCTAATACATATTGGAAACCTAAACAGCCCATAGAATATTTTCCCAGCTTGCCATTCCCTGGACTGCCTAAATTGCAGAAGGGTAAAATTAAGGCAATGTCATGATTATGGCAGGTAGCTCTAGATGATCAACTCAAGTCTGAACGAGACTCTAAGGTGCTCACATAAAGGGGAAATCTTACAAGAAAGCTTACAGTTCAGAACAAGGAGGAGTCGCTTTTGAATCAGAATATTCTGGCTTCTAGGCGGAAGCTGGCACAGTTACAAGCCGCCTATCACCAGCTCTTTCAGGAATACGACAACCACATCAAGAGCAGTCTGGCAAGCAACGAGAGAAATCGGGTGAGTGTTTCTTTCTCCAGTCTTTTATTTCCATATCCACTCCCTGCTTGGAGAGCTTCCTCTACCTTAATCCACTGCATTCAAGAACACGGATTTGTTCAGACGGCTTTGGAGACTACCGCCACTGTTTAATTCGAGTGCTGTCAGGTCTCCTAGGCTGTGCTCTGCTTTCTCGTTGGTAAATTGACGAGAAAGAATCTAGAGTGTGTTGACCCTTTAGGTCGTTCAGTGTTTCGAATGGAACCTTCCTTCCGATCCCCTTTTAAAGCGTTGGGCCCTGGATTTTGCCGTCCTAACGTCTCCCAACTGGAACCTTTGCTTTTACAGTGTCTTCAGGGCTCCACTCTCATCCTGTACCCTGCCCAGTTGCTAGCTCCTGCTCCTTTTTCTGTGGAATTGATTTCCCAATTTACAGGGAGACCGAGCACGAATCCTTCCCCTGGTTCAAGGACGTAAACTTCTTTCAGTGACCCTAGGAGGTGCTTGGTACTTTTGGTTCTGCTCACATGCCTTACTCCCTCTCCCTTCTACGTCACCCTTACCCTTGGACTTCTACTTTTAACTACCGCCACCCTCAGCCCCACAAACACTTTTTTTCTGGTATTTGTGCCAGGCACCATTTTTCAGCTCCACCCCAGCCGGGCCACCTTCCACATCCCTTTAATTTGGGGGGTGGGAGAGGGGAGAAGGGGTAAGGAGACCAGTTTTGACCACCCCAGATGGGGCAATCGATAGTTTTTCTCCCTTCCCTGTTGATGAAGAAGCAGCACAGCCTAGTAGATAGAGCACAGGCCTTGGAGTCAGCAGGTCCTGGTTCCTAATTCTGACTCCCGCCACTTGTCTGCTGTGTGACCTTGGGCAAGCCACTTCACTTCTCTGGACCCCAGTTACCTCATCTGGAAAATGGGAATGAAGACTGCCCCATATGGGACAGGGACTGTGTCCAACCTGATTCACTTGTATCTACCCCAGGGCTTAGTACAGCCTGCCTGGCACATAGTAAGTGCTTAATAAATACCATAAAAAAGCCCCAAACCAAACTGTCACCCTGCCCAGATGGAAGGGAGTCAAAAGTTGGGCTCAGCCTGAGTAAGCCCGCTGATCAGAGCGCTGGCCTGCTAGTGGCACCATAGTGAAGCCCAGAGAGAGATTCAGGCTGCCGTCGTCCTGTCCGTCTCTTCCGCACCTCAGTAGAGGTCTCCGTTTGAGCTGACTTGCCCTCGTTCAGGAAATCGACCTCCAGCTGGATGCCCTGAATCAGCAGCTGCAGCAGGCCGAAGAGGCTCTGGTGGCGAAACAGGAACTGATCGACAAACTCAAGGAGGAAGCGGAGCAGCACAGGACTATCATGGAAACCATCCCCGTCCTGAAGGCGCAGGTGAGTCAACGGTGCCCTTCCCCATCTGACCCCCGGCAGCTCCCTCAGACTCACGCCTCGGGGCAAAAAGGGCGGCTGTCGATGAAGCGAGTCACTCCTCCAGAGGAAGGTGAACTGAATCAGCCTTTTCTTTTTGTGTAAATATTGAAAAGTGAAATGTCCTCCAAAGAGAACAACAACGGCTCCTTTCTCTTGGGTTCCTTAGGCTGATATCTTCAAGGCTGACTTCCAGGCCGAAAGGCAAGCCCGGGAAAAGTTGGCCGAGCGGAAAGAGTTCCTTCAGGACCAGCTGGAACAGATGCAGAGGGAGCTTAACAAATTGAAGGCTGATTCCCAAGAAGCAACCCGGTGAGTCCCCTGGGTTCTGTCCCGACAGCACTGTTCACCAAAAGCCAGGTTGCTGAAATAACCATCTTTCCTTGACTCTTTACCATTTATCTGGAGAACGTGGGCTTTCTTTTTTAACTGTATTTGTTAAGTGCTTACTATGTGCCAGGCACTGTACTAAGCATTAAAACAGATGCATGATAATCAGGTTGGAGCCAGTCCATGTTCCATATGGGGCTCACGGTCTTTAATCCCCCTTTTACAGATGAGGTAACTGAGTTAAGTGACTTCCCCAAGGTCACACTAGACAAGTGGCGGAGTCAGGCTTTGAACCCAGTTCCTTATGACTCGTTCATTTATTCAGTTGTATTTGAGCGCTTACGGTGTGCAGAACACTGTATTAAGCACTTGGAAGAGTACAGTATTACAAGGTAACAGACTCAGTAGTCACATTCCCTCCCGGCAATGAGCTTACAGTCTAGAGGGGGAGACAGGCATTGATATAAATAAATTATGGATATGAACGTAAGTGCTGTGGGGTTGAGGGAGGGGTGAATAAAGGGAGCAAATCAAGGTGCAGGGGTGACGCAGAAGGGAGCGGGAGAAGAGGAAGTGAGGGCTTAGGCTTTAGCACAGGTTAAAGGAAATATCGAACTCACTGCGATTCACAGGTCACTGTTGTTCTTCTTGTCTCTGGACTAATCAACAGCTATAGCCTTTCTGGCAGAAGGCTCTTAAGGAAAGAAGGATAATTTATCCACAAGCAGATTGTTATTAGATTTATTATTAAAACTCATTCATTCCCCCACCTCCAAATTAAAAAAACCAACACCAACAGAAAACCCCTTCACTTCATTACTGGAGCAAAGACTTATTGAAAATCTTGTTGCAAGTGAAAACGTTTGAAGTTGTTAATTGATCTTAAGCTTTCAAAGGTGTTTTATTAGACATCTCTTTATCTTTCCAAAGGGAGAGGATAGAGGACATGAGGAGGCGACACTTAGAGAACTCTCAGCCACCTTTACCCCAGCCAGGTGAGTGTTTTCCTTCTTTTGGGAGAAAAAGCTTGTAGGTTTTGTCATTTCCTCACTTTTTTTTTCTTGGCAGGGTGGGTGGGGAGCGGTGGCGGGGGACATGGTTATTAAGCTTCGGTGGTTCTAATCCTGACCCCGTCACTTGTCTGCTGTGTGACCTTGTGCAAGTCACTTCACCTGCTTGTGCCTCAATTCTGTCATCTGCAAAATGGGTATTCGTTACCTGTGCTCCCTCCTACTTAAAGATTGAGCCCTATGTGGGACTTGATTATCTTGAATCTATCCCAGGGCTTATTCAGTGCTTGGCGCATAGTAAGCACCGAACAAATAACACAATGTTGTTATCATCATTATTATCATTAATAACAACAAAACCCCTCCGGCATCGGCCTATCCAGTAAGAAGTTCCTGGTTACTAGAGATTGGCAAATGAAGTCAAGTTATCTTCAGTAGGATTTCTCTTATCATCAGCTTTCACAAAGCGCGACCTGCCTTTCCCGTAATTTTTTTTTATGCTATTTGATAAGTGCTTACTCTGTGCTAGGCATTGTACTAAGTGCTGGGGTAGATAGAAGCTAATGAGGTTGGACACAGTCCACGTCTCACAAAGGGCTCAGTCTTAATCCCCATTTCACAGTTGCGGTGCCTGAGGCACAGAGAAGCCGAGTGATTTCCCCGAAGGTCACACAACGAAGTGATGGGGCAGGATTAGAATCCAGGTCCTCTGACTCCCAAACCCCTGGTCTATCCAGGAGGCCACTCTGCTTCTCGATGGACAAATTTAACCATTTGTTCACCTGGTTGCAGTGAGCAATAACAGCTTGAAGAACCACTTCCTTGCCCAATGAGGTCTGATCTGAGAGTTGCCAAAATGACCTCATCCCTGCAAGTTTTTATAGTTCTCGTCATTCCCGTTTTCCTCTAAAGCCTATCTTAATTTTTAGGATTAGAGTCTAATTTATTTGGCTGGGATTTTATTCCTTTGCTTGGCCTCTCTGTTCATATGCATACCTTTATATAATAATATTCGTTAAGCGCTTACTATGTGCAAAGCACTGTTCTAAGCGCTGGGGTGGGGGGATAGAGGGTGATCAGGTTGTCCCGTGTAGGGCTCACAGTCTTCATCCCCATTTTACAGATGAGGGAACTGAGGCTCAGAGAAGTGAAGGGACTTGCCCAGAGTCACACAGCTGAGAAATGGCGGAGCTGGGATTAAAATCCACGATCTCTGCCTCCCAAGCCTGTGCTCTTTCCACTAAGCCATGCTGCTCTTCCTAAAAACATGTCCCTGCCCATTTATTTGTTCAACCGTTTCCTCTACATTTTTTCCTCCTGCGCTCTCACTTTAAATTATTTTTGCTGGCTTCCTTTCATTCAGTTGTATGTATTGAGCACTTACTATATGCAAAGCACTGTACTAAGCACTTGAAGCTTTCCGACAGCAGGGGACTTGCTTACTGTTCTACTCTCCCCAGTACTTAATGGGGTGCCTAGCATTTGGCAGGGGCTTAGTAAATATCATTCACTGGTTGAAGGGTAAGTTGGCGGGGGGGGGCGGGGGGGGGAGAAACATGAATAATCAGGGCTAACAGTAAGTAAAGGAGCTCCGGGACTGTGCATTCTAAGGAGAATTGAGATGGGAAGAGGCTGTGCCCTCCAGCTGGTGGCATGACAGATGGATATTTTCCTTTCTCCTCAGCTCATCTCGTGAACCATCTCCCCTTCCACTCGTTGTCCACCCAGAGAAGAAGCCTTCCAGATGAGCAACCTGATTTCTGTTGCCCAAAATGCCAGTATCAGGCCCCGGATATGGACACCTTGCAGATCCACGTCATGGAATGTATCGAGTAACACTTCTCAAGGGTGAAGAGAAGGCAGCCGGGGACGTGAGCAGGACCCGCAGCAGTGGTGCTTTTTCTTCAGTGTGCTCAGGGCTGCATCTCGCTACGTCTTTTTTCAACCTAGATTTGAGTTTGAGGTCTCCAGCAACGTGGGTCCCGTGGAGTTCAACACCACACACCTTAGGACCATCAGGGCCGGCGGCCGGGAAGTGACGAGGGGACCTCGTGGTTGGCTATAAGATTTGCGCTTTAGCCTCTGACGGGCTCTACGCTGGCTTTCCTTCCTAGCTAGCAGATCCAGACTGTGGGGGGCAAGAAAAAATAATCACCCTTCTTGCTCCGTATAGTTCCTCTATCGATTTTCACACAAACGGAGCAGACCTTTGCACTATTTTGAGCTTAATTCTGAAGTGCCTCTTGCCACGATATTTTAAAATGCACAAAACAAGCATCGATTTGCATTGTACAGTGAATGTATGTTGAATGTAAAGGACTATGCCCTTAATCTTTTTTCACGTGGAAGTGGGGGTGAAGATGATAAAGGTCACGTTCATACCTCTCCCCACCACCCCATTTTAATGAGGCAAATGTGGGGAGGGGAGGCAGGTCACCGAAGTTGACAGGTAAGGTTACTTTTAGTAAATGAGCAGAGTGAATGCTGATGTGTAGATGGCTGTATTCTTTTAAAGAATGATTTTCTTCAGGTTTCTACAAGATTGAAACTCCCTTCTTTGACAAACTGGCTTCCTCTCTCCTGCCTTGCGGAAGGAGAGATGCCACGGACCACAGCCTGCAAGTCCCTTCCCTTTAATACAAGTGCATCTCTGACCAGGACTTGACCACACCGTGCGATCGAAGGGCTCCGCTTTTCATCTCATCGGGAAGCAACGCCATTTCAGAAGCCCAAGCCCTTTTCCCTCCTACATCAAGCTTAGGGAGAGCCGTGGCCTGTTCCTGGTGTAAGTGTGAGTAGGTGCCTTCAATTGCAGTACTTCTGCTCTGGGGAGAGCAATCAGTTGGTTGAATGTTCGATGTGTTCAGAGATTCTTTCTGATGAAGTTTCTTTCCCCTCCAGAGCCCCCAGGTCTAGCTCCTCTGTTGCAGGTTACTAAACTGTTTTCTGTGCTGCTGCTACCAATCAAAAAAGAACAACTTGTGCCTTTCCATCAATTAAACTAACTTTAGTATTGGTCTCAGAATTGATCGTTGCCCTTTCCCACTTCCGTCACCCCACTTCAACGCCCACCTCGGCCTTGCTTACCAGGTACCCGAAACAACTGTCAAGAACTGCAGGCCTGTAGTAACTTGAAAGAAGAGTTAGAAATGATCACTCTTTATTAATTATGAATGTACAGCCTAAAATGGTACAGTTGAATGATCCTCGGGCCTAGCCTCTGGGGGTTGCCTCAGCCTCTCCCGGCCCTTTAACGGGGTTTGACGGGAGACGCGTCATGAACAGAGACTAGGCCTGGGGTCCG
This sequence comes from Ornithorhynchus anatinus, assembly GCF_004115215.2. Lineage (NCBI taxonomy): Eukaryota > Metazoa > Chordata > Mammalia > Monotremata > Ornithorhynchidae > Ornithorhynchus > Ornithorhynchus anatinus. The sequence goes on along the minus strand of NC_041733.1, from coordinate 18,799,763 downwards.
CAGAGTTCTGGTACTCTCCTGCCTCTGGGCAAGCTGCTCAATTCTTACCCGGGGCGTGACAGAGCCAGAATTTCAGCATAATCCAATAAATAATTCCAGACAACTCAGTCATCCCTCCCAACCCCGACGGTTGGGGGGGGGGGGGGGGAGGGATATTTTTCTTGCACTGCCTTTCCTTCCGCTCTGATTAGAGGAAGGGGGTGGATTGATTATTCTTGTATAGAAAATAAGATTTATCGAAAGCAAGTAACACTTTAGGAAACACTTAATTTGGGGAGAATTAATCTCATTATTAATGTTTAACCATCTTATCTCACCCTCAGAAACGGGAAAGAGGTCATTCCCCTTTGGACTTGGAAAAAGCTTAAAATGGAAGTCAGAGGGGCCGTTATGCACCAAAGCAGCTGTTCCCCTTTGACTTCTGTTAAAGTGTTACTCATGAAGGGCAACTTTTACTCCGGGTCTTCAAGGTGGAAAATTCTCCTTCCCCAAGACAAGTCGAAAGCTCATTCTTCCTAACCTTTCACCATTCCGTCCCAAAGCCTATAAAGTCCAAGCCACCGCAGCGTTGCCGCCTCACGAGCCGGTTTCAGGACTGGCACTGGAATTGTTGTCCGGAGGCGGGGCGGCGGCTCCCCGGGGGGTGACCTCAATAATCCGAGGCTTGTCGATGATCCGGGCTGTCTGGTTCCCCTTCTCCACGATGCCGATGATCCACGCCTGGTGGCCTTCACCGTACTTGGGGGATTTGATCTCGGCACAGAAGCGAGCCGCCTGCTCGCGGGGCAGACAGATCAGCAGGCCCCCTGCAAGGTGGACAGAAGCACCGTTAAAACAGCCCCGGCAACTGCAGGGGAAGCAGGCACTAGTGCTGAACAGTCAATCTTGTTTTAAAAAAAAAAAGGTAGATTCGCTGCTTTGGCCCCTGACTCCCGTAAAGGAAGCCACGTGATGGCTGCCCAGATCCAGAAGTAAAGCGCTAGGCCTAGGCCAACTAAAAATTGGCTGGAGGCAAGCACTATGATTAGCGTTTGCCTTTCAAGAGGACGCCTCGGTGGTGAGGTTCGTGCATGGGATGCGGCACCTATGGCCCGCACCGAAAGGCACACTCGACATACTCTGCTAGTACAGCGTGCGGGAGTGGAGGACCTCTTCAGGAGCGGTTTGGGACAATCGGGACGTTTCCCTTCTAACGCCCAGGATTCACGAGGGAAAACTACAGGAGAGCCGTGAGAGACACGTGGCGACGACACCACGGCCTTAATTTCATCCTCACTTACCGGAGGTTTCCGAAGAGGTTCCTTGGAGAAGGCCAAAGCGATTGCCACAGGCTTTGGTGATAGCAGCCATCTTGGCAATGATGGGTAGGTTATGAATGACAAAGGAAACTTCGCTCCGTTGTTGTTTTGCCAGGTTTTGAGCGTGTCCCAGGATGCCAAAGCCAGTGATATCTGTGGCCGCGTGAGCATTGAAGGTGTGCATTAAGCCAGCAGCTGCAATAGGAATTACGTTTAAGTCGCAGACCAGAATTACAGGATCCCTTGGTCCGATGTTCTGAGTGCCTTTAATCACCTATGAATTTGTCCCATTCTACTCGGTAGGACCAGTAATTAGGTTCGCTTTTAGAGGAGGAGGCAGAAGTGGTAATATTTAGCCAGAGCATCGGTAAATACTATCCGCTTCCCCTCATCCATACCGAATGGGAGTCGGGGCACTAAAAAGCAGCAGCATGACATAGCGGAACAGAGTCCGGGCCTGGGAGTCAGAAGGTCATGGGTTCTAATTCTGGCTCTGCCACTGGTCTGCTGTGTGAACTTGGACAAGGAGCTTCGCTTCTCTGGGCCTCAGTTCCCTCATCTGTAAAATGGGGATTAAGACTGTGAGTCCCACTTGGAAAATGGACTGTGTTCCGGCCTGGTTAGCTTGTATTCAGCCCAGCGCTTAGTATAGTGCCTGGACAGAATAAGCTCTTAATACCATAAAAAAATGAAATTCATTCAGCCTAATATTCTTGACACTGGCATCAAACGATTCTGGAAGGAAGAATGTGATGGTTGTCACCTTCTCCTCACCCTCCCTTGGGGTGAGGCCGAACCATCTAACCTTTCTAATGAATATCCCATCATGGACCCAGAGTTTATGGAGAACAAATGGGACTGCTAGTTGTGTGAAACAGACACTCCTGCCTCAAAGGAGGGGAGGGACAGAGATAAAAAGCTTTCACAAATAATAAGCTAATACCCCCATCCTTTTTAAACCACCCTGGAAACACCAGAAATCAATACTTTCTGAGGATAAAAGACTCAGACTTCAAAGCAGCCCCTGGGAAAAAGAGATTCATTATTAATGTAATTGCACCACTTCCTATAGGACTCTTGCATTCCTTGGCATGGTCACTGAAGGTTCATTCCACCAAATTAAAGAGCAAAGACTGAGCAAACACTTCAATACAAACCACAGCTTTATGAGTAAAAAGGCGGTAATGATTATTTCTGGGCTTTTAAAATGACATAAGCATATAACATCAAAACTATTGGTTTATAGGCCTTCAACCATAAAGGCTACTTATTTTATGGTGTCTTCCCACCCAAGTGAGCTTTCTTTGTGGTGAAAATGAGGGCACTGAACTAGTTTGCAACACAAATCTTACTCTATCACGTGCCGGATCAGCAAAACAATCTCTTTAAAAGACAACCGGCTCCTGACTGAACTGACTCCGGCTCCTGACTGAACTGACTCCGCTAGAGAAACCGACTTTGAAATGCAGCACATGGAGGGAATTTTCCCCACCTCTTCCTGACCCCATTAGCTTCTCCTTTTTCACTTCTATCACATATCAGGTCCTGACAGACTCTTACCAGTCCTGTTCAGCATTGCCATACTGAACATAGCTTCCTGATAGGCCAGTTCTACATCTTCTCTGGACACCACCAGCTTGATTTTATTCCATTTCTCTGGCTGGGAAAGACAAAGAAAAAAGGACACACTTTACAGGCGAACCCCTCAAATGTCAATAGAGTTCCATGCTAATGGAATGGGCTTGGACTAAACTCAGGTTGGAAAAAAGCATTTTTGGGGGGGGGGGGGACGCGGAGTGAGGGGGAGACAGGCTGTATTCTAACATCTCCAACTATGGGGCTCTTTTCCACGGTAGCAAAGAGCCAGTAAATGGTCTTTACTAAGTTCACCCCTCTGGCCCTGCAGGCCTTTCTAGATGCTGGAAACAGCCTGTGGGAAGACATTGGGGCAATCATGGAGATAAAGAGCTGGCAGAAAAAAGGCATTGTATAAAATGGAATTTGCCATTAGAATCAGAGGTCTGTATTGACATTCATCACTCAATGCCACTGTTAACCCCACAGTTTTATTCACAACTGGGTGGAGGAAGAAAAGAAAGCCTTACACCCTAGTGAGGGTCAGGCGTTAGGGCTTGAACTAGGGGACTGGCTATGTTTGAGTGGGTTTATCAATCAATGGTAGTTATTGAGCGCTTACTGGGTGCAGAGCACTCTACTACACGCTTGGGATTGAAATCCTTGTCTCTGTTCTACAGTCACTGTGTGACTGTGGGCAAGTCACTTAACTTCTCTGTGCCTCAGTTCCCTCATCTGTAAAATGGGGATTAAGACTGTGAGCCCCACATGGGACAACCTGATTCCCGTGTCTACCCCAGCGCTTAGAACAGTGCTCTGCACATAGTAAGCGCTTAACAAATACCAACAAATACAAATACCAACATTACTTGTAAAAAGAAAAACAAAAAACTAGCTGGGTTAGTCTGGTAGTGACCACAGAGAGTTTCCCAGAAAGTAGGGCTTTTTTTATTTTTTGAGGGGTAGCAGGCACTTCTTCCTCCAAATCTGTCCCCGACCCACCACGGAAATAGAAGGGAACCCAACAATGTTCTTTTTTTATACTGCAATGAAAGAACTCCAACATGTACTTTCCCTTCCTTAAGTGATATAAGAAAAGGATATATTGGGAAGTCATTCCTCAGTCTCTCCCACAGTAAACGAATCACCTCTTTTGGCACAGAGAAGTCAAAGAGTGATTTCTTAATGAGATTACCCCATATGGTTATCATGCTTACATTATCCAGCCATTGGTGAGCATTGACAGCAACCTGTGTCCCCAGTGGTTTGGTTAACACAAGGACATCTCCAGGAACTGCATTGTCTGGCCTACAAATAAACACAAAATTTTTGAATTGACAGAATTTCCCCTAAAAAGGCACTCATGACTTTCCAACACTACTGCACGACTCCATTCAATGTCCATAAAACTGAGCATTTCCTAAAGGGCCCAAAGCCAGGAATAGAAGCCTCACTTATGCTATAGCTCAGTATCCCAGCTACCAGGCCACAAACGCTCTTGAGAAATACAGCCACTTTAAATGCAAGTGGGACAAAGGCACGGGAAATCCCAGAATGACTTGTCTCTTTCCATAGGATTCCTAAATGCAGCCTGTATCTGTTCTGTATTCAACTTGTGCTTCATTTCTGGGAATGGAACTGTTTTGAAGAAAAGGTACTCATATCTGGAACTTATTACTGCTGCCATCTGGCCCACCGAAGAATAATTTCCTTCTGTGATCAAAAAGTCACAGGATACACATCAGCTTGGTTTTAAAGAATTTTCATCTTTCCCAAACACTCTGGACATATTTCTTCCCCTCTCCAAATTCCGGAAGCAACGAGGCTCTCTGACTAGTAATCTTTCACCTCTGTGCCCACCTCCACCCCAGTATACCAACAAATCATCCTGCTAATAGACTGCAATTAAACTTTCAAGACTCACAGATTTACCCCCTAACTGGAATCCTCGTGTGATTTCAAATTCCATGCTGGGAGCCAGAAACCACCAAGTTCATCAATTTATTTCACTTTTTAGCCCCCCTAAGAGGTCAGGGGATTAGAGACAGGAAAACAGAGGGAACAAGAAGCAGACCTATGCACTGAGTTTTATTGGCTTCTGCCGCAGTACTCACATGATGAACTCATTAGGTTGGCAGACGACAGTAGCAACGCCTCCAATTATAATCCAAGGGTTCACCACAGTCTGTCCACCGGTTACTGAGGTTCCTCCTTCCTCAGCAGCATCCCGAAAGCCTTTGATCATAAGTGGCATTATCTTCTCTCGCTCCTAGAAAATGGGAAGAGGAGAATGAAGAAAAAAAAGAAAAGAAACTACAGACCACACCACAATATCACTATCATGTTGGGTGGGTCCTTGTAAACAATGCGGTTGGTATTTTCAGAGACACAAAGACACAAGGCTCACAATTCTAGGGACCATATCTGATCATTTTATTTGGATTTGCCCCAGGATTTGGCAATGCCTTGCTGCGAAATAAGTGCTTCATGGAAGCACTTATTTAAAGGAATTTAAGGAATTCCTTATTTTAAGGAATTTAAAGGTCTGTTCTTAAATCAAAAACCTCCAATCACTTTCCAAGCCAGCTAAGGACCCCAATCCCAATCACCCTTTCATCCTGCCAAGGAATTTCAGATATCAGATGATAAAATGGGTCCCTAAAGATTGCCAAGCACTTGGGAGTGTGCAACAGTTGGTAGGCAGATAACATGCCCACAGATAAACTGGGTTGGTCACATTTCCTATCCCACATGGTGCTCACAGACTAGGTGGGGGAACAAGTACTGAATCCCTGTTTCACCGATGAGGAAACTGAAGCGCAGAGAAGTTAAGTGACTTGCCCAAATCAGGCGGCAAAAGGCAGAGCTGGAATTAGAGCCTACCGACTCCCAGGCCCATGGCCTTTAACCTATACTATATTAAGATGAGACCATTTTCACAACAACTTCTCTACTTTGTACATTTTTTTTCCTCAGAGGGATAGGGCAAAATATCACTTGAGAAGAGGGAGCTGGCAAGGAAGGAAATAACTGCAAACTCTCATTGTTCCTGAAATCTGATTTCTTATTTGGAATTCCATACTTTAACGATTCATTCAATCGTATTTATTGAGCGTTTACTATGTGCAGAGCACTGTACTAAGTGCTTGGAATGGACAATTTGGCAACAGATAGAGAGAATCCCTGCCCAGTGACGGGCTCACAGTCTAAACGGGGGAGACAGACAGCAAAGCAAAAACAGAACAAAACAAAACCAGACATCATCATCAAGATAAATAGAATCATGGAACCTCAGAGCAAAATACCAAAGTAATACTTTACAGAATTTGCACTTCCTTGGCTTTATGGAGTTTCACTCTTTCCCCAAGCGATGTGAGATATAATCTGTTCGTCTACAATGTAGGGGCTAAGGTCCCATGAATTCCGCCTTATCATACATGTACCGTGACTGACACCATGCATGTATGTAGGCCCATTTCTTCCACCACTGCATGTTTTCAACCAGACAGGTTCACATTCCCTAATTCCCTACCAGCTTTCCACCCACAATGTGTAATGAAAACACGTTTTGTCAAAGACAAAACAGAAGCACAACAGGTTAAAGAAGATTCTCCTCTCTCGTCCATATTCTCAAATCGTTTCCCTACAGACTGTAAGCTTCTTCTGGGTAGGGAACGTATCTACCAACTCGGTCACATTCTACTCTCCCAAATGCTTAATACAGTTCTCTGCACACAGTAAGCGCTCAATATATAAGCACTGAAGTCATCACATCTCTTTTATGCCTTAAGTTAGCCAGGTCTAAAACACAGGCTTGTGGGGCCCTTGTGGTATCTTGCAATCTTCCCCAAACTCCCGACTTCAAGAAGTGAACTCTCTGTCATTGGTACGGGCAGCTTTCTGACCCTGAAAATGAGTGCCGCACTTAGGGTGCTTGAAGGATCTCCAAAATCCTTCAGGTCCACCCTTCCCTGCAGTGAGTCCAGTAGGCATCAATTTCCCAATCTCAATAGGTTTGGACCAATTTTTTCTTCCCCTCAGAAGGCCCATCAAAATCGGAACTAAAATTTTAGGCTCTACTTCGAAAAGGGAAGCCAGGAGGAGAACATGAAACTCCATTTCTTCACCCCCGAGTAGAAAGTGCAATGCCGTTTCAGCCAGCTAGGAAGACATTCTCCTTACCTCCTCATTCATCTTCTGGCTGACACTAAGTAGCATCAGCATGTTGTCACATTCGGTAATACCCAACGCATAAAGATCGCTTAACACATTGGCACAGGCGATGCGTCCCTGGAAGGCAAAGTTCAACGTTACAAGATGTACTGGTTGAGAGGTTATTTGATCACACGTGACCGGGCACCCCGTTTGGGACCTGATTATCTCCTATCTACCCCAGCGCTCGGTACAGTGCTTTGATACACAGAAAGCGCTTACAAACCACAATTATTAATATAGCTGCTTAAAAATGGCAGGAATTCTCCCGCCTCTTCCACTTAACCCGGACTGCAAGGTTGTCCAACACTGGCCCCCGGCCCCTTAAAACACTTACCATCATGTAAGGATCTTCCACCAAGGGGTAAAAAAAGTCTGTGGTCTGTACAAGTGAAAGACCCCCGTGTCTCAAGGGAATCACACAGGAGTCCATTCCTATACCTGCACGGAGGAGAAGAGCACCCGTTAGGGACGCGGTCATGGACCATAATTTCTTCGAAAAGCAGCGAGACCTGGTCGCCACCATTTGCCCGTTGTGTGACCTTGGGCAAATGACTTAACTTCACTGGCCAGTTCTCCCTTCCCCCTAGCCTGGGAGCCCCATGTGGGCCGGGACCCTACTGATTTGTACTACTATCTCCAGCACAGTGTGTGGCACACAGTAAGTGCTCAACAAGTACTACAGTTATAACTATTTTCTCTTATTCATCACTTCCTGGTTTAAATTCTGTTGTCATCACCTCAGGCCCCTCTCCACTGTGGCTTAGTGGATAGAGTACAGGTCTGGGAGTCAGAAGGACCTGGGCTCTAATCCCAGCTCTGCCTTGAGTCTGCTGTGTGACCTTGGGCAAGTCACTTAACTTCTCTGGGCCTCAATTATGTCATCTGTAAAAATGGGGATGGAGACTGTGAGCCCCACGTGGGGCCACCTGATTACCTTGCATCTCCCCCAGTGCTTAGAACAGTGCTTGGCACATAGTTAGCGCGTAACAAATACTATTATCATTATTAATATTTTTAATTCCAGCTGTGCCACAAGCCAGGTGACCATGGGCAAGTCTATGTGCCTCAGTTACCTCACCTGTAAAATGGGGAAGACTGTAAGCCCCATGTGAGACAGGGACTGTGTCCAACCTAATTACCTTCTATCTACCCCAAGTAATAGAACACAGCTTGGCACATAATAGGCACTTAAATACCACAATCATTACCACTACGAGATTGCCAGATCCCATGTGGGGCTCAAAATCTAAGTAGGGGGAAACAACAGGTATCGGACCCCCATTTTTTTTAATTACTTTTTTTTTTTAAACAGATGAAGAAAATGAGGCCCAGAGAAATGAAGCTACTTGCCCAAAGTCACACAAGAGACCAGGGGCAGAGCCGGGATCAGAACCAGGCTCTCAGACTCCTAGGTCCAGGCTCTTTTCCATAAGCAGCGTGGTTTAGTGGCAGGAGCAAGGGCTTGGGAGTCAGAGATCATGGGTTCTAATCTCATCTCTACCATTTGTCTGCTGTGTGATTCTGGGAAAGTTACTTCTACGGGCCTCAGTGCCCTTACCTGCAAAATGGGGATGAAGATCATGAGCAGCCTGATGACCTTGTACCCCCGACCCCCAGTGCTTAACAAATGCCCTCCTTATCACCCCACAGGCCCCCTCGGTGGACAGAGTCCGGGCCTGGGTTCTAATCTCATTGGCAAGAGCCCGGGCTTGGGAGTCAGAAGTCACGGGTTCTAATCCCGGCCCTGCCACTTCTCAGCTGGGTGACTTGAGGCAAGTCACTTCCCTTCTTTGGACCTCAGTGACCTCCTCTGGAAAACGGGGATGAAGACTGGGAGCCCCACGTGGGCCATCCAGATGACCTTTTATCCCCCTGGGGCTCAAAATAGTGCTTGGCACCTAGTAAGCGCTTAACAAATACCATCATTATTATTATTAATTAATCACGGATGACCTATCTACCCAGCGCTTAGAAGAGCGCTTGGCACCTGGTAAGCGCTTAACAAATACCATCATCATTACTACTAATCACGGATGACCTATCGCCCCAGCGTTTAGAAGAGCGCTTGGCACCTAGTAAGCGCTTAAATACCATCATAATTATTACTAATCACGGATGACCTATCGCCCCAGTGCTTAGAAGAGCGCTTGGCACCTAGTAAGCGCTTAACAAATTCCATCATAATTATTACTAATCATGGATGACCTATCACCCCAGAGCTTAGAAGAGTGCTGGCACCTAGTAAGCGGTTAACAAATACCATCATCACTATTACTAATCAATCACGGATGACCTTTATTCCCCCAGTGCTTAGAAGAGTGTTGGCACCTAGTAAGCGCTTAGCCAATAGCACCATAATTATTACTAATCACGGATGCCCCATCTCCCCCAGCGCTTAGCACCTAGTAAGCGGTTAACAAATACCATCATCACTATTACTAATCAATCACGGATGACCTTTATTCCCCCAGTGCTTAGAAGAGTGTTGGCACCTAGTAAGCGCTTAGCCAATAGCACCATAATTATTACTAATCACGGATGCCCCATCTCCCCCAGCGCTTAGCACCTAGTAAGCGCTTAAATACCATCATTACTACTAATCATGGATGACCTTTCCCCTAGCGCTTAGAAGAGCGCTTGGCACCTAGTAAGCGCTTAACAAATACCCTCATCATTATTACTAATCAATCACGGATGACCTTTCCCCCCAGCGCTTAGAAGAGCGCTTGGCACCTAATAAGCGCGTAACAAATACCATCATCATCATTACTCATCACGGATGCCCCATCCCCCCAGCGCTTAGCACCCAGTAAGCGCTTAACAAATACCCTCATCACTATTACTAATCAATCACGGCTGCCCTTTCCCCCCAGCGCTTAGAAGAGCGCTTGGCACCTAGTAAGCGCTTAAAATACCCTCATCATCATTACTAATCACAGATGACCTTTATTCCCCCAGCGCTTAGAAGAGCGCTTGGCACCTAGTAAGCGCTTAAAATACCCTCATCATCATTACTAATCACAGATGACCTTTATTCCCCCAGCGCTTAGAAGAGCGCTTGGCACCTAGTAAGCGCTTAGCCAATAGCATCATCATTATTACTAATCCCGGACGACCCATCCCCCCCCAGCGCTTAGCACCTAGTAAGCGCTTAACAAATACCCTCATCATTATTACTTATCACAGATGACCTTTATTCCCCCAGCGCTTAGAAGAGTGCTGGCACCTAATAAGCGCTTAACAAATACCATCATCATTATTACTCATCACGGATGCCCCATCCCCCCAGCGCTCAGCACCTAGTAAGCGCTTAACAAATACCCTCATCATTATTAGTAATCAATCACGGATGCCCTTTCCCCCCCAGCGCTTAGAAGAGCGCCTGGCACCTAGTAAGCGCTTAACAAATACCATCATCATTATTACGAATCACGGACGACCCGTCGTCTCCCCCCCCCCCCCGCGCTTAGAAGAGCGCTTGGCACGTAGTAAGCGCTTAAATACAATTTTTCTTCCTCGCGGCTCCTGGGCGCGCCCTCGGGCCCAGCGCTTCGGTGGTCCGTGTCCGGGCTGGGGGCCCCACGTGGGCCGACGGCCCCAGCGCTTGGCGGAGGGGGAGGGGGAGGAGGAGGCGGGGCGGGGCGTGGTCTCACCCAGGGCCGGGGGCGCGGGTCCCGCGTGGTGCGGGGTCCGGTCCTGGGGGTCCGGGGGCGGGTCCTGGGAGTCCGGGGGCGCGGCCCCGGGCCGGGGGTCGGGGTGGGTGAGTCCCGCCAGGAGTTTGAGCAGCGTCTCCTGGGGGACCTTGCAGCCTCAGCCCTTCAGCTCCGAGAAGCCCGTCAGCCTCCAGCTCGGGCTCAGCCCCAGCGACTCCGGCTCGAACGGCCGGTAGCCCCCGGGGCCCGGCCCGGGCGACGCCCCCGGGGAAGACGCCCCCGCCCCCGCCCCGGACGCCGGCCCCGGCCCGGGCCCCGGCCCGCCGCCCCCGCCCCGCCGCCGCCGCCACGGCCGCCCCGCCGCCCACCGCCACCGCCGCCGCCATCCCGCCGCCCGCCGCCTCGCGACTCTCGCGAGACTGCACGGCGGGCCCGGCGCGCGCGCCCCGCTCTCCTCTCCTCTCTTCTCTTCTCTTCTCCCCTCCCCTCCCCTCTCCACCCCCGGCGCGCGCCGGCTCCAGGGGATGGCCAAGCAGCCCGGCCCCGCCCCTTCGCGCGACGCTCCCCACTCTCGCGAGAAGAGATGTCGGCGCGCGGCCGGAACCTCCCCGGGGGCGGGGGCGCTACCTTTCCCTCCTTCATTCCATCGGAATCATTCATTCATTCATTCATTCATTCATTCATTCATTCATTCATTCATTCATTCATTCATTCATTCATTCATTCATATGCGTTCACTCACTCACTCAATCCTTCCATCTTTCCTTCATCATTCCATCCATTCATTCAGATTCATTCATTCATTCACTCATTCATATGCCTTCCTTCCTTCCTCAATCCATCCATTCATTCATTCAGATTAATTCATTAATTCACTCACTCATTCAATCCTTCCTTCCTTCATCAGTCCATCCATTCATTCAGATTCATTCATTCATTCACTCACACACTCACTCATCCAATCCTTCCTTCTTTCCTTCCTTCATCAGTCTATCCATTCATTCAGATTCATTCATTCATTCATCCACTCACTCATTCTAATCCTTCCTTCTTTCCTTCCTTCATCAGTCCATCCATTCATTCAGATTCATTCATTCATTCAATTCTTCCTTCCTTCTTTCCCTCATCAATCCATCCATTCACTCATTCATTCATTTAATCCTTCCTTCTTTCTTTCCTTTCTTCATCAATCAATCCATCCATCCATTCAGATTCATTCATTCATTCACTCATTCATTCAATCCTTCCTTCTTTCCTTCCATCATATTTATTGAGCACTTACTGTGTGCAGAGCACTGTACTAAGCTCTCAGAAAGTACAGTTCAGCAACTAATACTATTCATTTGTTCAATCCTATTTTTTGAGCGCTTACTGTCTGGAGAGCACTGTACTAAGCACTTGGAAAGTACAATTCAGCAACTAATAATATTCATTCATTCAATCATATTTATTGAGTGCATACTGTGTGCAGAGCATTGTACTAAGCGCTTGGGAAGTACAATTCAGCAACAAATAATATTCATTCATTCAGTCATATTTATTGAGCACTTAGTATGTGCAGAGCACTGTACTAAGCACTTGGAAAGTACAATTCAATAGTACTAATAGTATTAAGCGCTTAATACAGTGCTCTGCACATAGTAAGTGTTCAATACATATGATTGAATAAATAATTAGTATTATTAATCATTAAATAGTATTAATAGTAATAATGATGATGTTTGTTAAGCAGCTACTATGTGCCAAACACTGTTCTAAGCACTGGGATAGATACAAACTAATCAGGTTGTCCCACATGGAGCTCAAAGACTTAATCCCATTTTACAGATGAGGTAACTGAAGCATAGAGAAGTTAAGTGACTTGCCCAAAGTCACACAGCTAACAAGTGGCAGAGTTGGGATTAGAGCCCACGACCTCTGACTCCCAAACCCGCACTCTTGCCACTAGGCCATGCTGTTTCTCTAAAGACAATCCCTGTCTCTATTTGTTGCTGAATTGCACTTACCAAGCGCCTAGTACAGTGCTCTGCACACAGTAAGCACTCAATAAATATGATTAAATGAATGAATGAATGATTGTATTAACATGGAAGCAGTAGGGATGGAGAGGGCTTCTTAATACTACTACTACTACTACTACTACTACTACTAATCATAGCACTTCTTAAGCACTTACTATGTGTCAAACGCTGTTCTAGGCACGGGATAGTACTAGTTAATAAGATTCGACACAGTCCCTGTACCACATTGGGCTCACACTCTTAATCCCCATTTTTTCCAGATGAGGTAACTGAGGCACAGAGAAGTTAAGTGACTTGCCCAAGGTCACACAGCAGACATGTGGCAGAGCCGGGATTAGAACCAATGACCTTCTGAATCCCAGGCCCGGGCTCTAGCCACTATGCTATGCTGCTGCTGCTTCTTCTGTTGGGCTGCCATCTGCCAGGTGGTGAACTCTTCCGCCAAACCAACTGAGTCACTCCAATGTCGATCAACCCGGGATTCCCTCCTCTGGTTCTTTAGAAAAAAGAGTCAAGGGGTCCATTCCAGTTGCCCCCGATCCCACCTTTGACACCAAAGTTCCGTCACCAGGCGGAACCGGCCGCGGGGGTAACTGGGGAGTTTGCGGATCGGAGGTTTGGAAATGGACTCACAGACTAGAGGGTTAATGAGTAGCAGAAGCAGGTTTATTGAGGTGAGGGCACAAAGAATCTGTGATAGGTTACCCTCAGGAGCAAAGCTATTCCCAGGCTAATAAGTAATAAGTATACTGGCCAACACGGTCCCCCACTCTCTCCAGAGCTACCTTTAAATCACCCCAGCGCTCAAGTTCCCAAGAGGGAATACTCACTTCTCCTAGCTCCAGTGAGGAGGGTCAATAAGCAGCGTGGCTCAGTGGAAAGAGCACGGGCTTGGGAGTCAGAGGTCATGGGTTCGAATCCCTGCTCTGCCACTTTCATTCATTCATTCAATAGTATTGATTGAGCGCTTACTATGTGCAGAGCACTATACTAAGCGCTTGGAATGTACAAATCGGCAGCAATAGAGACAGTCCCTGCCCTTTGATGGGCTTACAGTCTAATCGGGGGAGATGGGCAGACAAGAACAATGACAATAGAGTCAAGGGGAAAAACATCTCATAAAAACAATGGCAAATAAATAGAATCAGGGTGATGTACATCTCATTAAACAAAATAAATAGGGTGATGAAGATAAATACAGTTGAGCAGACGAGTACAGTGCTGAGGGGGTGGGACGGGAGAGGGGGAGGAGGAGAGGGAAAGGGGGGAGAAGAGGGTTTAGCTGCGCAGAGGTGAAGGGGGAGGTAGAGGGAGCAGAGGGGAAAAAGGGGGGGAGCTCAGTCTGGGCTTGTCAGCTGTGTGACTGTGGGCAAGTCACTTAACTTCTCTGTGCCTCAGTTACCCATCTGTAAAATGGGGATTAAGACTGTGAGCCTCACGAGGGACAACCTGATGACCCTGTATCTACCTCAGCATTTAGAACAGTGCTCTGCACATAGTAAGCACTTAACAAATACCAACATTATTATTATTATTATCGGTAACTCGGCACCACGCAGGGCCTGACAGGGTGTGCGTCCCAGGCTCTGGATGGAAGCGACTCACCACACTGGGGTAACAGAGCTCCAACCTACTATCAAGAGTTCATGGAGAGCCCTCCCCAGATAAACCTTGCTACTTCTTGATCTTTTCCCCTCTGTTGTCCATATTTGGTGGGGGGGGGGGATGGGGATGATAAAGGATTGTGTGACAAAACCCATCAACATTTACTCATTCGGGTCTAATCGTTCGGCTTTGTTGTTCACCCAGCCCTCCAGGGTTGGTAACTCCAGAAGGTCGGGAATCTGTTTTTTAGCCAAATGCTTCCTATCGTTCACTACCAGCCCCTCCAGGGTTAGTGAGCTAAGCTTATTAGCCTGGTCAAGGCCTGACTGAAATGAACAAGAGTAACTCCAAAGACTAGAATCTCTGGGAGTGCTTGCATACTGCGTGGCTCAGTGGAAAAAGCCCGGGCTTGGGAGTCAGAGGTCATGGGTTCGAATCCTGACTCTGCCACTTGACAGCTATGTGACTGTGGGCAAGTCACTTAACTTCTCTGTGCCTCAGTGATCTCATCTGCAAAATGGAGATGAAGACTTTGAGTCTCATGTGGGGCAACCTGATTCCCCTGTATCTACCCCAGTGCTTAGAACAGTGCTCTGCACATAGTAATCGCTTAACAAATACCAACATTATTATACTAAGAGATGGAACATGATGAGCCTTTAGGCCTGGACTCCATTTTGTCTGGCCAAGCGGCCATTTACTCGAGACAGGCACATGACCTATCCTCCTCTCCCTTGTTTTGTCCTATCTATTTGTCTGTCTTATCGGGAAGTTTGGTTTGCTAAGATCTCCAGACAAGAAGAAGCCAGGTCAGGATTCCTAACCTGCTTATCAATAGTGTTTTCCCACCAGATCCTTACAATGGAGAGAATCAAGCAGGACCTAATAATTATCTCAAGTAGAATTTACTGCTGCTTGTATTAAGGTTTATGCGATAATTTGTGCCCTTCGTTCACTTGTGAAGCTAGGATGCTGTACCAACTGTATATGAAAAACTCTGTATTATGTGGAGTTGAGCTGGCCATCCCGGTCTCCTTGACCCCCTCCAATCTGGCTTCTGTCCCTTCCATCCCTTTCACTCCACAGAAGCCTCTCTCACCAATGTTCTTCTTGCCAAATCCAATGAGCTTCTACTCCATCCTAATTCTCCTCCGTCTCTCAACTGCCTTCTACACCACGGACCACCTCCTTCTCCTGGAAACATTATTGAAGCCCTGCTTCGCCGACACTGTCCTCTCCTGGTTCTCTTCCTATTTCTCTGGCCGCTCATTCTCAGTCTCTTTCGTGAGCTCCTCCTCTGCCTCCCACTCCCTAACTGATGAGGTCCTTCAAGGTTCGGTCCTTGATCCCCTTCTATTCTCAATCTACACCCACACTCTTGAAGAACTCAACAAAATAAATAGGGTAATAAATAATATATACAAATGAGCACAGTGCTGAGAGGAGGGGAAGGGGGAAGAGCAGAGGGTGGAGGGGAGGGGGAGCAGAGGGAAAGGGGGCCTCAGTCTGGGAAGGTCTCCTGGAGGAGGTGAGCTCTCAGTAGGGCTTTGAAGAGGGGAAGAGAGTTTGTTTGGCAGAGGTGAGGAGGGAAGGCATTCCAGGACAGCGGTAGGACGTGGGCCAGGGGTCGGCGGCAGGATAGGCTTGAAAGGGGGACCATGAGGGTAAGTGGCAAAGGAGCAGAGTGTATGGGGTGGGCAGTAGAAAGAGAGAAGAGAGGAGAGGTAGGAGGGGACAAGGGGATGGAGAGCTTTGAAGCCTAGAGTGAGGAGTTTTTGTTTTGTGCAGAGGTCGATAGACAACAACTGGAGGTTATTGAGGAGGGGAGTGACGTGCCCAGGGCGTTTCTGTGGGAAATGATCCAGGCAGCGTAATGAAGAATAGACTGGAGTGGGAAGAGACAGAAGGAAGGGAGATCAGAGAGGAGGCTGACTCAATAATCCAGTCGGGATATTATGAGACCTTGTTCCAGCACGATAGCAGTTTGGATGGAGAGGAAAGGGTGGATCTTGGCGATATTGTGCAGGTGAGACTGGCAGGCGTTGGTGACGGATTGGATGTGTGGGGTGAATGAGAGAGCTGAGTCAAGGACGACAGCAAGGTTGCGGGCCTGTGAGATGGGAAGGATGGTCGCGCCGTCCACAGTGACGGGGAAGTCAGGGAGAGAACAGGGTTTGGGAGGGAAGATAAGGAACTCTGTCTTAGACATGTTGCGTTTTAGGTGGTGGGCAGACACCCAGGTGGAGACGTCCTGGAGGCAGGAGGAGATAAGAGCCTGGAGGGAAGGAGAGAGAATAGGGCAGGAGATATAGATTTGGGTGTTATCTGCTTAGAGATGATAGTTGAAGCTGTGGGAGCCAATGAGTTCACCAAGGGAGTGAATAGATGGAGAACAGAAGAGGGCCAAGAAGTGACCCTTGAGGAACCCCTACAGTTAGGGTGTGGGAGAGGAAGGAGTTGCCCGCAAAGGAGACTGAGAATGAGCAGCCAGAAAGATAAGAGGAGCAGAAGCAGATGGAGTCTGTGAAGCCAAGGTGAGATAAGGTGTGGAGGAGAAGGGGATGGTCGACAGTGTCAAAGGCAGCTGAGAGGTCGAGGAGGATTAGAATAGAGTAGGAGTCATTGGATTTGGCAAGAAGGAGGTCGTGGGTGATCTTTGACAGCAGTTTCGGTGACGTGGAGGGGACGGAAGCCAGATCGGAGGGAGTCCAGGAGAGATTTAGAGTCGAGGAATTCAAGGCAGCGAGTGTAGACAACATGTTCTAGGATTTTGGAAAGGAAGGGTAGGAGGGAGATAGGATGATAACTGGAAGGGGAAGTGGGGTTGAGAGAGGGGTTTTTTTTAGGATGAGGGAGATGTGGGCCTGTTTGAAGGCTGAGGGGAAGAAGCCATTGGAGAGTGAGTGGTTAAAGATAGAAGTTAAGGAGGGGAGGAGGTCAGGGACGATAGTTTTTATAAGGTGAGCGGGAATGGGGTCTGAAGCCCAGGTGGAAGGGGTGGCACTTGCGGGGAGGGAGGAGATCTCCTCTGAGGATACTGTAGGGAAGGATGGGAAAGTAGGGGAGAGGGTTGGGAGCAGGGGGGAAGCAGAGCAGGGACGGGTGACTTTGGGGAGCTCAGAGCTGATTGTGTTAATTTTCGTAATGAAGTAGGTGGCCAGATCGTTGGGGGTGAGGGATGGGGGAGGGGGAGGAACAGGGGGCCTGAGGAGAGAGTTAAAAGTCCAGAACAATTGGCGGGGGTTCTTGCCTGCTACCCACTGGCTTTGGTGAAATCTGTTAAAGTTCAAAATGATACAAGATAAATTTATCAGGTCTCAATCTATAGAGTGATTGATAAAGCTCTGAAATTTTTCAAGAATTTTGAAAGTATTATCAGTTCACAGACTGATCTGTTGACATAGGCAATTTACCCCAATTTGTTACAGATGCAACAGTTCATGGTAATTTCTCAGTAACCTGATGATCAACAATGCCAAATGCTGACGGTCAAATCCTCAAAATTCTCTAAATTCTTAGTGGCATTCTGACCCAGGCTCATGTTAATCAGCCGACCTGGCTTTGTATTACCCTAGTAATGAATTACAACTCTCTGGTGAAAATACATTCCATCCTTTCAGGTCTCTTATGGAAAGATTGGTTGGAAGAAAATGCCTCAAGGTGGCAGTGTCCTATTGCTTTTGTGATTTGGATTTACCCTTTTTACGCTATTTGTTTCTTAATAATTGCGGTATTCATTAAGCGCTTACTACATGCCAGGCATTGTACTAAGCACTGGGGTAGATACAAGATAATTGGGTTGGACACAGTCCCTGTCCCACATAGGGCTCACGGTCTTAATCCCCATTTTCCAGATGAGGTAACTGAGGCACAGAGAATGACTTGCTCAAGGTCATGTAGCAGACAAGTGGTGGAGTTAGGATCTGTACTTGGGTCCTTCTGACTCTCAGGTTCGTGCTTTATCCGCAAGGTCATCCCACTTCTCGCTCTAATAAGCAGTGGGGTTGAGAAAACTAGTCAGGCTGGACACAGTATAGTGCTCTGCACACAGTAAGCGCTCAATAAATACGACTGACTAACTGACCTCCCTCCGGCTCCCAGCAACCGCTAAACCTCTGGGAATAGGGTGGGCGGCACTGAAGCCACAGAACACTCTTCGAGAAGCATTGTATTGGAGAACTAGTGTGTGATCAATAAAATATTAATTTTCTGGGCTTCATCCTTGTCCTCCAAAGTCTTTCTTGTCCCCAAAATGGGGCTAGAGGTTTCCTTCTGTATCACGCAATCAAGGGTGCTCTGCCCATGGTAAGCACTCAATAAATACCACTGATTGACTGATAGCATTTACTGAGCGCTTATTGCTTCCGTATGGAATTGGAGGGAACGTGTCTGCCTGCCCTGTTGTAGTTTACTCTTCCAAGTGCTTAGTATAGTGCTCAGCACATAGTAAGAGCTCACTAAATACCTTGGCGATGATGATGATGATGAAATGACATTTTCAGGCATTCTCTAGGTCCTCTGAACTCTCAGGTGTGCAATTTCAAATTCTTGTCCATTCAAAATGGTTTAGTGCAGAGCCCACAGTCTCATTCAAGGCAATAATTATACCACATATGGTCGTCTTTCAGGAGAATAAAAATAATAATTATATTAATAATGGTACTCGTTAAGCAGTTACTATGTGCTAAGCACTGTCATAAGCACTGGAGAAGATGCAATATAATCAGATCGGACATCCTCTCTGTCTCTCTCTCTGTCAAGGGGTTTATTGCCTAAGGGGTGGGAGAGCAGCTGTTTAATCCCCATTTTACAGATGAGAAAACTGAAGTAAAGAAGTCAAATGACTTGCCCAAGTTCACAGTAGGTGAGAGGTGGAGCCAGGATTAGAATCCAGGCCTCTGCCTCCCAGGGATCATGCTCTTTCCACTAGGCAACACTTCCTCATGGATGCTTTTTTTTTCTGCCCTACCAATAATAATGGTACCTATTAAGTGCTTACTTTGTGCCAAGCACTGTTCTACGTGTCCCATGGATAGGCCTGAGTTCAGACTGGCATCTTCAGGCTTCGGGACTAACGGAAGATCTAGAGAGCCATAGTATTAGGCCTGAGTTCAGACTGGCATCTTCAGGCTTCGGGACTAACGGAAGATCTAGAGAGCCATAGTATTGTCCCCTTTATTATATGGTAAACTGTAAGCTCACTGTAGGCAGGGAACCTGTCTACAGCTCTGTTATATTGTACTCGCTTAAGCGCTTAGGACAGTGCTCTGTAGCTAGTAAGCACTCAATAAATATGATTGATCGAATGATTGGTAGGGAAACCAATCTGGAACACTCTCCCTCTTCATATCTGATACACAATTACTCTCCCCACCTTCAAAGCCCTATTAGAGGCCCATCACCTCTAAGAGACCTTCCCTGACTAAGCCCTCATTTTCTCTTCTCCCTTCTGTGTCACCCTTGCACTTGAATTTGCTCCCTTTGTTCACCCTTCCATTAGCCCCGCAGCACTTACGTATATATCCATAATTTATTTGTATTAATTCCTATCTTCCCCTCTAGACTGCAAGCTTGTGGGCAGGGAACCTATCTACCAATTCAGTTGCATTGTCCTCTCCCAGTGATTAATACAGTGCTCTGCAGACAGTAAGCGCTCAATAAATGATTGACTGATAGCCCAGGTCTATCACAAGTGCTTCATCCAAATTCTTGAAAGTACCCCAAGTACTTACATGCCTTACTTGACAAGTGGTGAGACAGTATCAAAAATATGAAGCCCTAGAACGAAGTCCGTCTGTTAGCATTGAAGTTACGCTTACGTGAACGTAGCTTTGCATGATGGAACATGTGAGGGGAATAATTAACAGCTGCTGTGTCACGAACTGAAATGGGTGACTGAACTTCTCTGTGCCCATTTTGCAAATGAGTACGAAATTCTTGTTCTCCCTCTCCTCTAGACGGTGAGCCCCATATAGGACAAGGACTGTGTCGGAGCTGATTAACTTGTATCTACACCAGCCCTTAGTACAGTGTTTGGCACATAGTACATGCTTAACAAATTCCATTATAATTATTATTAAGTAATAATTATTAAGGAGGACAGCAGAAGTGCTTTAAAGGTTCAGTAAAGTGCAATTTTTAACAGTGCAGCACCATAGTTAATACTGGACTGCAAGTTTAGCTTCTAACGTATAGAAGCAGCTTGGCATAATGAAGAGAGCATGGGTCTGGAGTCAGAAGGATCTGGGTTCTAATTTCAGCTCTGTCATGTGTCTGTTGTGTGACCTTGGGCAAGTCACGTAACTTCTCTGGGCTTCAATTACCTCATCTGTAAAATGGGGATTAAGACTGTGAGCCCCATATGAGACAGGAACTAGGTCCAATCTGATTAATTTGTATCCACCCCAGCACTTAGAACAGTGCCTGGCACATAGTAAGCACATAACAAATACCACAATTATTATTATTATTATTATTAACTGTACTTTGTTTATATTGCTCTCCCTGCCTGGAACTTCCATCTCCTTCCAAAACTAGTGGGCCATAGCTCTCCCAATTTTCAAAGCCCTTCCAAAATCCCACCTCTTCCAAGAAGTCTTCCCCAATTAAATTTCAACATTCTAAGTGGTGTCAATCCACTAATCCGTGTAGTCTAGTGGAGAGAGCCTGGGGGTGGGAGTCAGGGGACCCTTGTTCTAATCCCAGATCTGGCACTCACTTGCTGTGAGACCTAGATATGTCACTTAACCTTTCTGGGCCTCAGTTTGCTCATCTATAAAATGAGGAGAAGATAGGCTGTGAGCCCTACATGGGTGAGGGACTGTGTCCAATCTGACACTTCGTATCTACCCCAGCACACACACACACACAGTCACAGATACACACACTCATTCACACAATACAACTGAACTACAATACAATGATTTATTGAGTTATTTCATCCTCACACCCATGACATCTTCATGGGAAGCAGTGTGGCCTAATGGAAAGAAACTGGGCCTGGGAGCCAGAGGACCTGGAGTCTAATCCCAGTTTTGCTACGTGTCTGCTGTGTGACCTTGGGCAAGTCACTTAATTTCTCTTTGCCTCAGTTACAACATCTGTAAAATGGGGATTAAAACTTTGAGCCCCACGCGGGACAGGGACTGTGTTCAACCTGATTACGTTGTATCTACCCTAGCACTTAGAACTTGCCACATAGTAAGTGCTTAACAAATACCACAATTATTATTATTCCTATCATTAATAATCAGTTTGGGCATAATTCTTGTCCCACATGGGGCTCACAATCTTAATCCCCATTTTACAGTGGAGGTAACTAAGGCACAGAAAAGTTAAGGGACTTGTCCAAGATCACACAGCAGACGAGTGGTGGAGCTGGAATTTAGACTTTTGGGGACTCTATTTCATCTCTAAATTCCCAAGCACATTAAGAAATGTTACTAATAACAATAACCTTCAGTGAGCATTATTAAGGAACAGTGACATAAGATGATGAACTTTTGTCAAATAGAACTCGTGGGAAAAATTTTGAGGGGGGCCTTAAAACTGGATTTGTGAGGAACTTGTATGGACAGTCATAATAAAAATTCCTTGGAGGGACATGCAGTTGGGTTTCTATTTTCTGCTTTCAGTGCAGAATGCTTTGACAGTGCAGAACAACTTCCCCACTGCTGACATATTTCATATAAATTTATCCCAAAAGCCTTCCTTCTTTTGCAAATGAGCAAATCTCAGCCACAATGATTTTAAATCCGAAATTAAAGTACAGATGGTCAGTTCTCAAGGTAATGAGGTGGGATGAGTTAGCGCTCAGCTTTTAGTGGACTGGTAATGTAAAAATGTTAGTTTTCAAACTAGAAAAGATTCCTAGGCATAACATGGCAGCAGGTCTGGGCAACATTCAAAAGCATGGGCTGGTAGTCTTATGCAACACTGGCCATTCTTGAATTATTGAAAATATAAGGGAGGTTGACATGTTGATCAATTTACAGTAATTTCATTGCCCTTTTAATTCAGAACCTTATAAATAGGCTACATATAAATAGAATCAATAGAACTCTACTCACCCAAATTCACCCAGATTTTTACTCTGGGTGAATTTGATAGAACAAGAGAAGTATTTATACAAACAGATTTAATGTCTGTCTGAATGATTAGTGTTTTCTAAGAATTGTTCTTCTACAATGCTTATGAACTATCCCATGCATGGTAGAATTAAATTTCCATTGACCAGTTCATCTAGGTTGCATTTCACATTTATAGTACAGTCTTAAAAGTTAGCACTGATCTGGGGCCTGAAAAAAGAACAAGCACAAAGGAAATCAGGCTGAGAGCATGTAAAAATGCTTGTATTACTACTTAATAACTAATGTCATATTTGCTTAGATTTTAGCTCACTGACCTCAGATACACAATCGTGTGTGTATGCATGCATATACAGAACTCTCTAGCCTGAAAATTTGCTGTGGCGGGGAATGTGCCTATCAACTATGGTATTGTACTCTCCCAAGCGATCAGTACAGTCCTCTGTACACAGTAAGCCTTCGATAAATAACCCTGATTGATTTGGGACCCTATCTAGTATGAAAAGAGTTGACTGTTTTGCAGAATAAAAATATGTCAGCCTGAAGATTTTAATTTTTTTTGATCTGGAATATCTATGAGGCTGGCTTATGGCATTCTTCTTTCAAATTCTTTAGTATTGGTCACAAATAAAAGAGGGAATAGAAAATACAGTAAGAGATAAAAGAAAATACCCTTAGGCTCACTAGTAGAATTAACATTACTGTTGGAAACTGCACTTGAGAATTCCCTAGCATTTGAGAAGTACAGGGACCCTGATTTTTTTAAAAATGATGTTTATTAAGCACTTATTATGTGCCAGACAACTGAAGAAGCATCTGAGATGATACAAGCTAATCAGGTTGGACAGAGTCCATGTCTCATATGAGGCTCACAATATTAATTCTCATTTTATAGATGAGGCACAGAGAAATTAAGTGATTTGCCCGAGGTAACAAGGCAGACAAATGACAGGGCAGGGATTAGAAATCATGTCCTTCTGACTCTCAGACCTGTACTCTTTCATTCGTTCATTCAATTATATTTACTGAGCACTTACTGTGTGCAAAGCACTGTACTAAGCACCTGGGAGAGTACAATATAACAATAAACTGACCCATTCCCTGCTCACAGTGAACTTACAGTCTAGAGACTCTATCCACTAGGTCACTTTTTTTCCTTTGATTTTCCAATAAGGGTCAGATTTCCAATAGGAAAGAAAGAAGAATTGGAATAATTTGACTCTGGGTGAATCTGCCCAGGTCTCAGAACATATAGATTTCAACCTCCACTGAGTGGGGGTTTTACCAAGCAACATCTAGTGTACCAGAAGTTTACAATAGCGCCCTTCACCTGCTGATTCCTCAGTGTGTAAATGAGTGGGTTCAGCATCGGAATCACCACGCTAAACATGACGCTCATCATTTTGCTCATGTACAGGGTGTTCCCAGATGTCTGTCGCCCATACACGAAATTCAGGGTCCCATAGTAGAGGACCACCACGGTAAGGTGGGAGGCACAAGTGGAGAAGGTTTTCTTCCTGCTTTCCTCAGAGCGGATCTTCAGGACGGTGATGATGATAGGGACGTAGGACCCAAGAGTTAAGCAGAAAGAGGTGATCCTCAAGGTCCCTCCCACCAGGAATATTTCCAGTTGGTTGTTCCGTGTGCTGCTGCAAGCCAGCTTCAAAAGCTCCCGAATGTCACAGAGGAAATGGTCGATTTCATTGGGCCCACAGAATACCAACCTGACCGTAAAGGAGATGTGTGATGTGGCATTGAAGATTCCCGTTCCCCAAGCAGCTGTAGCCAACAGAAGGAGGCGTCTGTTATCCATAAGGGCAGGGTAGCGCAGTGGCTTGCAGACAGCCAGATACCGATCGTAAGCCATGGCCGTCAACAGAAAACATTCGGTGCCAGCAAATACTATGAAAAAATACAATTGGGAAATACAGGCTGTGTAGGAAATGGCTTTGAACTGGGACAGGAGGTTTAGCAGCATCCTCGGGACCGTCACTGAAGTGTAACACACATCTAGGAAGGACAGATTGCTGAGAAAAAAATACATGGGCATGCGGAGCCTTGAATCAAAGCAGGTAACGACCAAAATCGTGACGTTGCCCAACACAGTCAAGAAGTAGATCGTCAGGAACAGCAGGAAGAGAAAGGGCTGCAGTTGCGGATTGTCTGTTAAACCCAGGATGAGAAATTCTGTCACTAATGTCTGATTCTCACTTTCCATTTCTCCAGATCTGCTTCCTCCTGCCAGAGCAGAAACAGAAAGATATATGAGTGCCAGATTGAACTGGGAAGGAAGGAGCAGAGAATTCTAGTGCTATGACTCCAATCTGGAAGACAGGTGACTTTCGGCCAAAGATTTTGCTGCACTTTTCAGTCTGACCACTTTACAGATGCTCCAGTGGACGAATGAAAGGTCAAAGTCACACTGGTGAGGGGATCTATGTCTATCAACACTGTTGTATTATACTTTCCCAAGAGGTTAGTACAGGGCTCTGCACACTTTAAGTGCTCAAATAAATACTACTGGATGCAGAATCCACATTGGAAAATGCTCAAACCTATTCTTCACATTATTAAGCTGTTCCTCCACTGCTCTCTTTCTTAAGAATCTTGGGGTCTTAGAATACCTTCCTTACTAGAAAACAGGGTTACATTAGACTCAGTCCTGTTTGAATATTAGTGATCCCAAGGCATGGAATATTCTTCATGAAGGATTCCTCTCAGAAGAGATCCTTCCTTTCGGGCAGTGTCTGCCTTTCAACCAGGACTGGAAGAAGCTATCCCTGATTGCTCATTTTCTCAGCTGATGAATGTGTGCACTATATCCACTAGATTGTAAGCTCACTAAAGGAAGGGAATGTGTTTACCAACTAAGATGTTATCAAGGATATCAGATATGAGATTCCTGGTTAGGAGATTCCACTGGATCCTACCTGATTCAAGCTTTGCTGCTGATGAATGAAAGATAAATGAAGGAATAGCGTTAAACTATGACCCAATAGTGTCCAGGCAAGAAAACATGGAACCTAAACTCTCTTCCTGGTAGAATCCATTGTGAGTTTGGCTGTCTCTTCAATCTCCTTCCCTGACTGTAAAGTGAGATTTACCATCCCTCCACATCTAATCCCCACCTTTCTATTCTCTCCCAGCACTTAGTACAGTGCTCTACACACAGTAAGTGCTTAATAAATGCTATTACTCCTACTTTCAATCATTCAATTCATTTAATAGTATTTACTGAGCACTTACTGTATGCAGAGCACCGTGTTAAGCACTTGGGAGAGCACAATACAAAGAGTACAATACAACAATAAATACGTAGCCTGCCCACAATGAGCTTACAGTCTAGAGAGGGGAAGACAGACATCAGTTTAAATAAATTAGAGATATGTGAGAGCTCACCTCCTCCAGGAAGACTTCTCAGGCTGAGCCCCCCTTTCCTTCTGCTCCCCTCTCCCCCTGCTCTTCCCTTCCCCTCCCCTCAGCACTGTGCTCATTTGTATATATTATTTATTACCCCATTTATTTTGTTAATTAGGTGTATATCTCCTTGATTCTATTTAGCTTGATGATGTTGTCTTTTGTTCTGTTTTGCTTTGCTGTCCGTCTCCCCCGTTTAGGCTGTGAGCCCGTCACTGGGCAGGGATTTTCTCTATCTGTTGCCAAATTGTACATCCCAAGTGCTTAGTACAGTGCTCTGCACATAGTAAGCTCTCAATAAATAAATACTATTGAATGAATGAATGTGCATAAGTGTTGTGGGGCTGGGTGGGGGGAAGAACAAAGGGAGCAAGTGACGCAGAAGGGAGTGGGAGAATAGGAAAGGGGGTGGTGGTTAGTCTGGGAAGGCCTCTTGGAGGAGATAGGTCTTCAATAAGGCTTTGAAGGAGGGGACAGTAATTCTCTGTGGGAATTGAGGAAGGAGGTTGTTCCTGGCCAGAGGTAGGACGTGGGCTAGGGATCGACTGCGAGATACGCGAGATCGAGACTCACTGAGAAGGTTAGCACTAGAGGAGCTAAGTGTGTGGGTTGGGTTCTTCCTACCTCTTGGTATGGGAAAGTTTAGGAGACCATGTCAACCCTTGGCTTTCCATTCTCCAAACCAAGAGGCTAATTAACACGAACTGGGGGAGACGATAGCAGTGTCTTCAGACACCTAACTTGTTAATTGTTAAATTCATTCTGTTGTTACCAAAACAGTGAAGCAGAGGTTCCTAATCCGGGTGCTGTGTCCTTGCCATGCTATTCGTGAACTTCCCTGGTGCCCCCAAGAATTCTGGGGCACTGCTATATTTGATTTCTGTGGAGAAAGTGGGAAGGGGATTGAGTTTGCCATGGGGGTTGGCCATGACCTAAACTAAAAATGTTAGGGAATTTCCATGATGGGAAATGCACTGTAGTCAGCCAGAACCCCAGTCCAGTTACACATTGCTTCTGGAGCGGAAAGTTGACATTATTTAGAAAAGATATTTGAGAATACCTCCTTCTCCATCACAAAATTACGATGAGAACGCATGCCACCAGCCTGCCTCTCTGGATAAATGGATATCTGGATTCAAGATTCAGTAGAATATTTCCTCCTGAAACCAATCCAATTGACCTGACAAAACTACAAAGTAGGTTTCTATTCAGAAACCACCTCTATTTTGAGAAATGCTTAAATTCTGAGATTATGAGTCCAATAGCCCTTTCCTCCATTGGATCTGAACGTTGATTCTCATTGGCTAAAGTCTTACCTCCATTGAAAGCCATCTTCGAGGAACTTCAAGCACTATGATATTAAGCGGCTAAAATATTTACCACTGGATCCCAAATCCCCAAATTAGTTAGTAAAAGTCAACCGGGGAGAATCTTGAAGATTGAAGAGCTTCAGGAAGGAAAGGGGCAATGAATAAGCTTTCCTTATATGATAAGGATGGTATTTATCAAGCACTTTCTAGATGTCAGGCACTGTGCTAAGCACTGAAGAGGCAAGCTAATTAGATGTAATATTATGCAGTGATCTACCGCCTCATTAATCCCCCAGTGAATAGAGACTTTTTTTTAGAAAACAGTAGGGAGTAATTTAATGTGTTATGGGACATATAATGAGGCAGCTTTCTTAACCTATGAAAAGTCAATAAAGTTTAATCTGGAAAACCTAAAGATAAATGGATGAAACATTCTTGGATTAAAGGTGGGGAAGAGGGATTTTGAATTCTATACGCAATAATGATGTAAGATCTTCATCTCTCTCCATTTAAGTGGTCCCCAGTGTCTGACATACCCCTGGGACAGGAAGCAAAAATAAACATGCCCATGATTTCTAATTTAATACCACAGACAGCTGATAATTCATTATAAAAGTTCATTGTTCTGGAAATTAAAAGTAATAAAGCCCAGAGAAGAGCTTTAAACAATCAATTCTAGACAGTTTTCTGGGAATCTGCATTTTCTTTTCTCTTCTAAACTTAGGTTCTTGGTAGATTTCCTTCAATGGCCATGGCTAATGCTGGATAATTAGTCTGTGAGAGCTAAACCCCTAACATTACAAGAAAATATTCTCTTTGGGATTTTCAAATGTTTTCTGAGATTCAGTATTTCTGTTGGCCATAGATAGTGTCAAAGAGACAAAGAACCTCAACTGATACTTTCAGTTGATTTAGACACCCCCAGGAAACCATACCCACAAAGTTTTGGAGGTGAGCTGTTTCTCCATCTCAAACATTGACTGAGGCCCACCCTCCAGACTTCTCCCTTGAACTGAATCCAGAAA
This sequence comes from Ornithorhynchus anatinus, assembly GCF_004115215.2. Lineage (NCBI taxonomy): Eukaryota > Metazoa > Chordata > Mammalia > Monotremata > Ornithorhynchidae > Ornithorhynchus > Ornithorhynchus anatinus. Next base: position 18,771,557 of record NC_041733.1, on the reverse strand, counting down.
CTAAGGTGGCCACTGATTTAAGTTCTTCCCCCTTGAATTCAGTCCAGAAACCAAGATGGCCATTGATTGAAGTAGACAATATCACCTTTCATCGCTTCATCCTCCCCACTTCTTCTATAATCCCACACAACCTATTGTGATCCTGCCAGGTTCCAAGAATTCAGCTGCTCCCACTCCTCCACCCAAACACATCTCTGGTTTGTTCTCAGAGTTGACTCATTTGTATTGTGTTGCATTGCATTGATTCTGGCTCAGTCAGTGCCTGGCACAAAATAAGCACTTAATACAATTATTATTATTATTATAGTGTTTAAAAAAGTGTTTAATAAATTGGAGCTCTATCACGTGTCTGCTGTGTGACCTTCAACAAATCATTTAATTTCTCTGTGCCTCAGTTGCCTCATCTCACAAAATGGGGATTAAGGCTGTGAGCCCCATGTAGAACAGGGACTGTGTCCAACCTGATTAGCTTTTATCTACCCCAGTGGTTAGAACAGTGTCTGGCACATAGTGTTTGACAAACGCCACTAAAAAAAAAACAAAAACAAGAACAAAAAACCAGTGCAGAGACTGGACCACAGACACATGTATACACTGCTGCTATTAAAAATCCCCGTAATCTTCTGAGGTATCTGCCCAAGCACCAAAGCACCAGCACTTTTATGTTTAAGCTTTACAAGAACCTCTGAAGAGTTCTCTTCCTCCAGAGACTCTGGAACCTCTGAGATCTGGGAATATGGCCATGCTCCAGAAGGCAGCCTCTCAGACAGCACCCTAAAGAGTTCCAGGGCCCTCAACATTTTACCCACCTTCATGAATAAAATCAACTTCGCTACGGCCCCACAGAGACCTCCGCTCTCTCGATCCCATCCGTCTTTCCAATAGCATCTCTCCTCACCTTGCCGCCCTGTCCTCTCTTCCCACTCTCGACGATCAGGTCTCCGCTCTCAACCCCACCCTCTCTACTCATCTCGACTCTCTCGTCCCCCTTTCCCTCCGCCGCTCTCGCTCCACTAACCCACAGCCCTGGATCACCTCCTCCGTCCGCCTCCTACGCTCCTATGCTCGAGCTGCTGAGCGCTGCTGGCGAAAGTCCAAGCACCGAGCCGACCTCACACACTTCAAATTTATCCTTTCCTGCCTTAACTCTGCCCTCTCCTCCGCCAGGCAAAGCTTCTTCTCCTCCCTCATCGACACCCATGCCCGTCACCCCCGCCGATTGTTCCGGACCTTTAACTCTCTCCTTAGGCCCCCTGTTCCTCCCCCTCCCCCATCTCTCACCCCTAATGATCTGGCCACCTATTTCCTCACGAAAATCAACACGATCAGGTCTGAGCTCCCCAAAGTCACCCCTCCGCCTCTCCCCTCCCCCCAACAACCCCTCCCCTACTTTCCCATCCTTCCCTGCAGTATCCTCAGAGGAGATCTCCTCCCTCCTCGCAAGTGCCACCCCCTCCACCTGCGCCTCGGACCCCATTCCCTCTCACCTTCTTAAAACCATCGCCCCTGCCCTCCTCCCTTCCTTAACTTCTATTTTTAACCACTCAATCTCCAAGGGCTCCTTCCCCTCTGCCTTCAAACATGCCCACGTCTCCCCCATCCTAAAAAAACCCGCTCTTGACCCCACTTCCCCCTCCAGTTATCGTCCTATCTCCCTACTACCCTTCCTTTCCAAAATCTTAGAACGAGTCGTCTACAATCGATGCCTAGAATTCCTTAACTCCCATTCTCTCCTAGACCCCCTCCAATCTGGCTTCCGTCCCCTCCACTCTACCGAGACTGCTCTCTCTAAGGTCACCCATGACCTCCTTCTTGCCAAATCCAATGGCTCCTACTCCATTCTGATCCTCCTTGACCTCTCTGCTGCCTTTGACACTGTCGACCATCCCCTCCTCCTCCATACCTTATCTCACCTTGGCTTCACGGACTCTGTCCTCTCCTGGTTCTCCTCTTACCTCTCTGGCCGATCATTCTCGGTCTCCTTCGCTGGAGCCTCCTCCCCCTCCCATCCTTTAACTGTTGGAGTTCCTCAAGGGTCAGTTCTTGGCCCTCTTCTGTTCTCCATTTACACTCACTCCCTCGGTGAACTCATCCGCTCTCACGGCTTTGACTACCATCTCTACGCAGATGACACGCAGATCTACATCTCCGCCCCTGTCCTCTCCCCCTCCCTTCAGGCTCGCACCTCCTCCTGCCTCCGGGACGTCTCCACCTGGATGTCGGCCCGCCACCTAAAACTCAACATGAGCAAGACTGAGCTCCTCATCTTCCCTCCCAAGCCCGGTCCGCTCCCAGACTTCTCCATCACCGTGGATGGCACGACCATCCTTCCCGTCCCGCAGGCCCGCAATCTCGGTGTCATCCTTGATTCGTCCCTCTCGTTCACCCCACACATCCTATCCGTTACCAAGACCTGCCGGTTTCACCTCTACAATATCGCCAAGATCCGCCCTTTCCTCTCCACCCAAACGGCTACCTTACTATTACGGGCTCTCGTTATATCCCGGCTAGACTACTGTGTCAGCCTTCTCTCTGACTTCCCTTCCTCCTCTCTCGCCCCGCTCCGGTCTATTCTTCACTCCGCTGCCCGGCTCATCTTCCTGCAGAAACGATCTGGGCATGTCACTCCCCTTCTTAAACAACTCCAGTGGTTGCCTATCGACCTCCGCTCCAAACAAAAACTCCTCACTCTAGGCTTCAAGGCTCTCCATCACCTTGCCCCTTCCTACCTCTCCTCCCTTCTCTCTTTCTACCGCCCACCCCGCACGCTCCGCTCCTCTGCCGCCCACCTCCTCGCCGTCCCTCGGTCTCGCCTATCCCGCCGTCGACCCCTGGGTCACGTCCTCCCGCGGTCCTGGAACGCCCTCCCTCCTCACCTCCGCCAAACTGATTCTCTTTCCCTCTTCAAAACCTTACTTAAAAATCACCTCCTCCAAGAGGCCTTCCCAGACTGAGCTCCTCTTCCCCCTCTACTCCCTCTGCCATCCCCCTTTACCTCTCCGCAGCTAAAGCCTCATTTCCCCTTTTCCCTCTGCTCCTCCACCTCTCCCTTCCCATCCCCACAGCACTGTACCCGTCCGCTCGACTGTATATATTTTCGTTACCCTATTTATTTTGTTAATGAATTGTACATCGCCTTGATTCTATTTAGTTGCCATTGTTTTTACGAGATGTTCTTCCCCTTGACGCTGTTTAGTGCCATTGTTCTTGTCTGTCCGTCTCCCCCGATTAGACTGTAAGCCCGTCAAACGGCAGGGACTGTCTCTATCTGTTGCCGACTTGTTCATCCCAAGCGCTTAGTACAGTGCTCTGCACATAGTAAGCGCTCAATAAATACTATTGAATGAATTGAATGAACTTCTTCTGTCAGCCCCCAGTTGTTCAACAGAGGCAATGAGCATACAGGGCACACACCAAATATTGTTGGAGAGGAAGTGGAAGGTCTGGTGTTTTATAGTTTTGTTTTTTAGGGACTTTTAAAATGGTATTTATTAAGTCCTTATTATGTGCAGGCAGTGTTCTAAGAGCTGGAGTAGATATAAGGTAATTAGGTTGGCCACAGTCCCCATCTTAATCCCCATTTTACAGATGAGGTAACTGAGGCACACTGAAGTTAAGAACTCGCTCAAGGTCACACAGCAGACAAGTCACGGAGCCAGGATTAAAACCCAGGTCCTTCTGACTCTCAGGCCTGTGCTCTACCTGTTAGGCCACGCTGCTTCTCCTTCCTTGCTGGAATGAAAAGCCGACAGAGATGTGAGCCAACCCAATGGATGAGAGCAAACAGTGCCGTCGAGTGAAGTTAGATGAGGGAGTGGGTCTGCTCTGTTGGGGAGGGCTTTTACATTGACTTTATTATATTTGCCTTTAAAGACCAAGCCTGTGTGGCTCATGGCTACAGTTTTTTGGCCTCTGAAACAATTCCTCATCATCCCACCTGGATTTCTTATCTCATTTGGTAACACTATCCTCCCTGATTCAGAAGCCACAGTTCCAATGTCATCCTTGACTCCTTGCTATTCTTCAGCTGTCATATTCAACCTGCAGAATCCTGCCAGATCTTTCTACAGCACTTTTCCCCAGTCCACCCTTTCCTCTCCACCCAAACAGCCACCACACTGTGTAGTGGTAAGGGGAAATAGGAATGCTTGAAGTGTGAGTAGAAGACAAAAACAAGCAATCACATTTATTGAGCACTTACTGTGTGCAGAACACTGTACTAAGCGCCTGGTAGAGTACAATATAATAGAGTCCGTAGTCACGGTCTCTGCCTTTAAGAAGCTTGGGAGTCAGAGAACCCGGGTTTTAATCCTGACTCTGCTACTCATCTGCTGTGTGATCTCGGTTACCTCATTTGTAAAATGAGGTTTAAGACTGTGAGCCCTGTGTAGGACACGGACTGTGTTCAACCTGATTATATTTTCTTATGACCTTTGTTAAGTGCTTACTAGGTCCCAGACACTGGGAGAGAATCAAGTTAATCAGGTTGGACACTGTACATGTTCCACATGTAATCCAGTATAATCCCAATTTTACAGATAATGTAACAGACACATAGAAGCCAAGTGACTTGCCCAAGTTCACACAGTGGACAAGTGGTGGAGCTGGGATTAGAACTCAGGTCCTCTGTCTCCCAGGCACGGGCTCTTTCCATTAGGTCTCACTACCACCCTACAGGAAAGGGAAGGTTACATTTTCTCAGAAAATACTTTCCTCTTCAGGACTCTCCTGAGGGCTCCCTGCACCTCCTGGTTCCTCAGGCTGTAGATCATGGGGTAGAGCATCGGGGTCACGTTGGTGTAGACCAGGGACACCACCTTGTCCTGGTCCGGAGCGTAGGCGGACTTGGGCCGGATGTAGATGAAGATGGCACAGCCGTTGTGCAGGAGGGAGACCACCAGATGGCCGGCGCACGTGGAGAAGGCCTTGCGTCTTCCCTCGGCCGACCGGATCCTCAAAATGGCCGCTGCGATGAAGGCGTAGGAGAGCAGGATCAGCAGGAAGGGGATGAGGAGGGCAAGGAAGCAGAGAGCAAACACCACGAGCTCATTGACCCGGGTGTCGGAGCAGGCCAGGAAGAGCAGGGCGGGAATGTCGCAGAAGAAGTGATTGATGGCGTGGGAGCCACAGAAAGGGAGCCGAAAGATCAGGACCGTGAGGCCAAGTGCGAGCACGAAGCCGGAGGTGCCGACGGCGAGGAGGAGCCTCTGGCAGGACGACCTGCTCATGATCACCGAGTACCTCAGGGGGTTGCAGATGGCAGTGTAGCGATCGTAAGACATGACAGACAGGAGGAAGCACTCTGACGTGCCTAAGGCCACAAAGAAGTACATCTGGACCGCGCACCCGGCGAAGGAAATCTCCCTCGTGACCGAGATGAGGTTCGCCAGCATGTTGGGGACGATGGCCAGTGTGTAGCAGATCTCGATGGAAGATAAGTTGCGGAGGAAGAAGTACATGGGAGTTTGGAGGCAGGGATCGATTAGTGTGATCAACGTGATGGTCAGGTGTCCAGACAGAGTGATCACGTGCATGAGAAGGAACAGCCCAAACAATAAGACCTGCCCCTCGGGAAGGTCCGCAAATCCCAAGAAAACAAATTCAGAGGCTGTGGTGAGGTTTCCTAAAGCCCCATTCATCTTTGGGAGCAGCCCTGAGAAGCAAAGGAATGGGGGCATCGTATACAGAGCTTGGACCATTATCCAGATCTGAAGTGGGTTCTAATTCTGCCTCCGACACTCATCTGCTGGGTGACCTTGGACAGGTCACTTCACTTCTCAGTTACCTCCCCTGTAAAATGTGAGCCCTATTTGGGACAGGGGCGGCATCAAACCTGATTATCTTGGAGCTATCCCAGCACTTTCCCCAGAACCTGGCACATAGTAAGTGCTTAAATACCATGAAAATAAAGTATCCTAAAAAGGGATGAAAAGGGGAAGTCATCCAGTAAGAGCTTCAGAAAAAGAAGGGGTCGGTGGCTGGAATGGAAAAGCGGGAAGACATAGTAGATGCAGGGAAAGGAGCAGGGTTGAAAATTTACTTGGAAGCAGTAAAGCCTGGAGGCCAGGACAGTAAAGTGCCTTAGAGAAACTAAGAGGAGGAAAATTCTCCTTCCACACCACATTTCTTTTCTCTCCACCTCCCCCCCTTTTTTTTAAAGGTATTTGTTAAGCACTTACTATGGGCCAGACACTGTACTCAGCATGAGGTAGATCAACGCTAATGAATTTGGACATATCTGATTTAATCAATCCTATTTATTGAACACTTACTGTGTGCAGAGCACCCTACTAAGCACTTGGAAGAGTACAATGTAATTCAAGTCAATCATATTTATTGAGTGCTTACTGTGTGCAAAGCACTCTACTAAGCACTTGGGAGACTACAATATAACAACAAAGTCCCTGCCCACATTGAGTTTAGAGGACGAGCTTAGAGGACGAGCTTAGAGAGTTGATAGATATGTTGCCTATCCACGACAAGCTTTAGTCTAGAGGATTTAGAGGCTCTTTTCTGGTTAAAATGCTTCAAAACTCTTTTGAGAATTTTTTTCTTTGTCAAACCCATGGTTCTCACCTAAAAATCCAGTCCCTTGGGGACTGTATCTTCTCAAACGTTTATTCCAAGAGTCACTGGTTTAATTTGGGCCAATTTATTAGGTGACCAAGGAAATAAAATCAATACCAGAGAAGAACAAGCATTTATGGTTTTCCCGGTTTTGGTTTAGGCCCCTGGGTTTATTTCTGGACTCTTTCCTATCTATCAGTGGTATTTACTGAGCACTTACTGTGTGCAGAGCATGGTACTAAGTAGTTGGGAAAATTGAACAGAGTTGGTAGACATGTTCCCTCCCCGCAATGAGCTTCCAGCCCAGAGCAGGAGACAGACTTTAATATAAATAAGCAGTTTATATTATTTAATATAATAAAACAGACCCTTTGGGTGAGGGGGAAATCAAGAAGGTTTAGACTTCAAGCTCTTTTGGAAATGGATTGCTTCTACCAACGCCATTATACTGTATGTTCTCAAATGCTCAGAACTGGAGCTCTACACACAGTAAGTGCTCAAAAAATACCATAGATTGCCTGAACATCACTGATTGATTTTGTTTCTACTCCTTTCATGCCCTGTTGTGTTATAAAAGTCAATTTTCTGTATTCACGATTCCCTTATGTTAAAACATGTAACCTAAAGCTGCCATTTTCTAAATTGTTTCCAGTTCCTATGAATTTCTTACTTGGACTACAGAGGTTGCAATCCACCCTGGCCAAGAACTCCTGTTGAAATGTTGGTTACAATAATGTGAATTTCTTTAGCACCTCATCTACCAAGACTTCAAAGAGCATTCATTTCTAAGAGATCATTTAATCCTAACAGCTTCTTTCTGAGGGAGAGAGGGGCAGGTATGTTTGTCCCTAATAAATGTGTTATTTGTTAAGCGCTTACTAAGTGTCAAACGCTGGGGTAGGTACAAGACTATCAGACCCCACATGGGCTCTCAGGTTGAAGAGAAAAATCTATTGGATCCTCACTTTGCAAATGAGGGAACTGAGGCACAGAGAAGTTAAGTGGCCTGCCTAAGGTCTCGCAGCAGGCAAGTGGAAAAAGGGGGATTAATAATAATAATGTTGATATTTGTTAAGCGCTTATTAGGTGCAGAGCACTGTTCTAAGCACTTGGGTAGATACAGGGTAATCAGGTTGTCCCACGTGAGGCTCACACTTAATCCCCATTTTACAGATGAGGTAACTGAGGCACAGAGAAGTTAGGTCTGTGTGCTTTCCATTAGGTCAACACTGCTTCCCTAGTGAGGAGATGGGAAAACTGAAGTGCAGTACTGACATCCAACAAGCCCCAAGGTTTACCGGACTCTGACCGAAAAAGAGTGTCATCCCGGAAATGTGACAGACAAAGAAGGGTTCAGTGGTTGGAGTGGAAAGTGTCATTTTCTTATGGTATTTGTTAAGGATTTGGTATGCGTCAAGCAGTGTTCTAAGTGCTGAGGCAGATACAAGCTAATCAGGTTGCACACAGTCCCTATCCCATATGGGGCTCACAGTCTAAGTAGGAGGGAGAACTGGCATTGAATCCTTATCAATCAGTCTTATTTACTGAGCACTTACTGCGTGCAGAGCACTGTACTAAACACTTGAGGGAGTATGATATAACTGAGTTGGTAGACATATTCCCTGACCACAATAAGCTTACATTCGAGGAAACTGAGGCACGAGTTATGACTTGCTCCGGGTCACACAGCAGGCAAGGTAAAGCAGTGTGGCTTAGCTATATTGCACTTTCCAGCATTTAGCACAGTAAGCGCTCAATAAATACGATTGAACGAATGAATGATAGAGCAGAGGCCTGGGAGTCAGAAGGACCTGGGTTCTATTCCCATCTCTGCCACTTGTCTGCTGTGTAACCTTGGGCAAGTCGCTTCATGTCTCTGTGCCTCAGTTTCCTCATCTGTAAAATGGGGATTAAGATTGTGAGGCCAGTGTGGGACAGGGACTGTGTCCAACCCGATTAGCTTGTGTCTATCTCATTGCTTAGTACTGTGCCTGGTACATAGTAAGCACTTAATACCACAGTTATTAGTATTATTATTACTATTAAGTGATGGAGCCTGGATTAGGCTACCTCTGGCTTCCGGATCCATGCTTCATCCACTAGACCACCCTGCTTCCGGCCAAACTATTGCAGGACTGATTAGTTTAATAGTCTCCAACCTATTCTACAAAGATCCCAGAACTGGTTAAGACCAGATCCAAGCCGGACTGTGGAACCAGAGACTGGTAAGACGTTTTAATGATGTTCCAGAGATGTGGGGAGAAATACCATTGAATAAGCTTCTGGGGAGAGCTCGCGGCAAGAAGCAAAAAAGCATTTTAGAGTTTCTTCTCTCTTCTCAGCACCTCCTTTTTTCATCAGGTGTTTTCACCTCCCCTCATGATGAGGCACCAACCCCATTCTAGTGCCTCCTTTCCTCCCCATCGCCCTCCCCCCACCCCCCCAAAAAAAGCCAACCTCTCTAGAAGAGACCCACAAGACATTACTGTGATATTACACCTACTCACCTTTTCTGGATTTTTGGTGGATGGGAATGGGAATAAAGTCAGTGGGCTCCTTGGACTGTCGCTGGGAAGACAAGCATGTAAATCACTAACTGAAAGCCCCCGCTATTCCCCGGATGTTAGGGTGCTTCTGGAGTTCTATTGGTTTCCAAATGCTGGGGTGGACAGGACAATAGCTGTGAGTTGAAACTCCACCCAGCCTTGTAAAGAGGGTGTAGGGAAGTGTGGCCTAGTGGAAAGAATCCAGCATTGGAATTCAGGAGACCTGGGTTCTAATTCTGGCTCTGCCACTTGCCTGCTTTGTGACCTTGGAGAAGTCACTGCTTTGTCCCTCAGTTTCCTCTTAATAAATGGAGATTAAAATACCTTTTTCCCACTCCTCTCCCCTCCAGACGTTGGGACAAAGATTTTGTTTGATCCAACTGAATTGCTTGTACCCTACATCTCAGCACAGATCAAGCTCCTAACATATACCACACTTATTATTTTTGTGTATGTAAACAAAAATACATACACAATTGTGGATAGGGGCTGTGTCCCACCTGATTATCTTGCATCTACTCCAGTGCTTAGTAGACTGTCTAGCCCATAATAAGCCCTTAAATGCCACAATCATTACTATTATTAATAAGGTTCTGTCAGACTCTTCTGAAGCCCAGGGGAGACTTCTGAGGTGGATCTGGCTGATGGGGTGAAATAATGAGCATAAGATTTGAAGTTTCCTTACAATCATTCTAAAAAGAGCAAAATTCCAGTTCTTACCAGGTATGAATTTGGTCAGTTTGGGGATAACTGCTTCCTGCTTGGACTCTATTTTGCCTTGAGCAAGTTAAGCTGTGCTTGAAATTCAGCCAGGGTATCTGCCCACCCACCCGGCCCCTTCATTACTGAGAGATGGTTAGAGAGCTCATTTAATACCCAAAATAACAGTTCTGGCCAGGGTTGGGGGCCACTCAGCACTACCTGCAGCAAAGGGACTCTCTCAAACAGTCTGCGTTTGCTGCCGGAAGAAGTATTTAATATGTTTGCAGTCCCAGGGGGCGGAGGTGAGGTAGCAGATTGCTTCCAGCTGGAGGAGTGGTCAAGAAATAGCACGTCCACCACCTGTCCTGAGAATCGTTTCCCAGCACGTCCTTCCACGTAGGACTCTGAACAACTCCTTCATTGCCTCCCGCATCCCACCAGAACCCCCCATACTGCCTCCCACCTAGATACGTTCATTCATTTATATTTATTGAGTGCTTACGAGTGTAGAGCTCTGTACTAAGCGCTTGGAAAGTACAGGATGGCAATAAAGAGAGACAATCCCTGCCCACACGGGCTCACGGGCTAGAAGCGGGGGAGACAGACATCAATCCAAGTAAACAGACATCAATATAAATAAATAAAATTATAGATATATACATATATACATAAGTGCTGTGGGGCGGGGAGAGGGGAAGAACCAAGGGAGCAAGTCAGGGTGATGCAGAAGGGAGTGGAAGCTGAAGGAAAGTGGGGCTTAGTCCGGGGCTGAGTCAGTCAACTGTATTTATTGAGTGCTTACTGGGTGCAGAGCCCTGTATTAAGTGCTTGGGAGACTATGATGTGACATTATAACAGACACATTCCCTGTCCACAATGAGCTTACAATCTAGAGGACCCCAGCCAGCACCCCCAACCTTGTCTTTTACCTAGAGCACCCCAACCAACTACCCTAACACTGCCTCCCACCTAGAGCACCCCAGCACCTCTCAATCTCTCTTATTCCTACCGTCCTTCCTGTCTCCCAACCTTCCTTTCCTTCCTCCCTTCCTTCCTTCCTTCCTCCCTTCCTCCCTTCCTCCCTTCCTCCCTCCCTTCCTCCCCTCCTTCCTCCCTTCCTCCCTCCCTCCCTCCCTCCCTTCCTTCCCTCCCTCCCTTCCTTCCCTCCTCCCTCTCTCTCTTCTTCCTTCCTTCCTTCCTTCCTTCCTTCCTTCCTTCCTTCCTTCCTTCCTTCCTTCCTTCCTTCCTTCCTTCCTTCCTTCCTTCCTTCCTTCCTTCCTTCCTTCCTTCCTTCCTTCCTTCCTTCCTTCCTTCCTTCCTTCCTTCCTTCCTCTCCTTCTGGCGTCCTCTCGCACGGGCACCAGCACATGCTTTTCTGACAGGGATTCATTCATTCATTCAATAGTATTTATTGAACGCTTACTATGTGCAGAGCACTGTACTAAGCACTTGGAATGTACAAATCGGTAACAGAGACAGTCCCTGCCCTTTGACGGGCTTACAGTCTAATCGGGGGAGACGGACAGACAAGAAGGATCTTCAGAACATGCTAGCCAAACATTAGAGCAGCAGCATGGCCTAACGGAGAGAACCCGGGCCTAGGAGTCAGAAGGATCTGGTTTCTAATCCTGGCTCTGTCACTTGTCTGCTCTGTGACCTCGGGCAAGTCACTTACCTTGCCTGTGCCTCAGTTACCTCATCGGTAAAATGGGGATTAAGACTATGAGCCCCTTGTGGGACATGGACTGTGTCCAAATAGATTAGCTTGTATCTACCCCAGTCTTTAATACAGTGCCTGGCACATAGTAAGGAGCAGCGTGGCTCAGTGGCAAGAGCCCGGGCTTGGGAGCCAGAGGTCATGGGTTTTAATCCCAACTCTGCCACTTGTCAGCTGTGTGACTTTGGGCAAGTCACTTCACTTCTCTGTTCCTCAGTTACCTCATCTGTAAAATGGGGATTAAGACTGTAAGCCCTACATGGGACAACTTGATCACCTTGTATCCCCCCAGCGCTTTGAACAGGGCACATATTATTATTATTATTAACAAGCACTGATGAAAAGCAGTGTGGAAAGAGCAAGGGTCTGGAAGTCAGAGGATCTGGATTCTAATCCTGACTATACCATGTGTCTGCTCTGTGCCTGAGTTACCCCATCTGTAAAATGAGGATTAAATCCCATTCCCTCCTACTTAGATTATGACTATGGGAAAGGCACTGTGTCCAAACTGATTAACTTCTATCTAGAGCAATGTTTCACACGTAGTAAGCCCTTAACAAGTACCATAATGATTACTAATGATTGTCATTATTATTATTAATAATAATAACAAATACCATAAAATGGGGAAACTGAGGCTCATAGGAAGGAAGAGAATTACTTGACATCATAGCATTCATTCAATCATTCAATAGTATTTATTGAGTGCTTACTATGTGCAGAGCACTGTACTAAGCGCTTGGAATGTACAATTCGGCAACAGATAGAGACCATCCCTGCCCAATGACGGGCTCACAGTCTAATCAGGGGAGACAGACAGACAAGAACAAGACAACATAATCATGATAAATAGAATCAAGGGGATGAGGGAAGTGAGGCACAGAGAAGTTAAGTGACTTGCCCGCAGTCACACAGCTGACAAGTGGCAGATCCGGGATTCGAACCTGTGACCTCTGACTCCCAAGCACAGGCTTGTTCCACTGAGCCACGCTGCTTCTCTATATATGGTATTTATTGAGTGCTTACTATGTGCAGAGCACCGTGGCTCAGTGGAAAGAGCATGGGCTTTGGAGTCAGAGGTCATGGGTTCGAATCCCAGCTCGGCCACTTGTCAGCTGTGTGACTTTGGGCAAGTCACTTAACTTCTCGGTGCCTCAGTTACCTCATCTGTAAAATGGGGATGGAGACTGTGAGCCCCACGTGGGACAACCTGATTCCCCTCTGTCTACCCCAGCGCTTAGAACAGTGCTCGGCACAGAGTAAGCGCTTAACAAATACCAACATTATTATACTAAGCACTTGGGAGAATACAAGAGAATTATCAAACACGTTCCCAGCTTACAGTCTAGAAGGGGAGATGGACATTAAAATGAATAAATAATTTGTAGTAATTTAAATATCTGTACATAATAAAAACAATAATAATAAATAATACTTTAAATATGTGTTTACAATAATAATAAATAATCATTTAAAGATATGTACACAGGTGCTGTGGGGTTGGGGGCAGGGGCGAAAATCAAATGTCCAAAGGTTACAGATCCAAGTGCATAGACGACGCAGAAGGGAGAGCGAGCCGGGGGAAAGAAGGCTCAATCGGGGAAGACCTCTTGGAGGAGATAATAATATTGGTATTTGTTAAGAACTTACTATGTGCAGAACACTGTTCTAAGCGCTGGGGTAGATTCAGGGTAATCAGGTTGTCCCACGTGAGGCTCACAGTTAATTCCCATTTTACAGATGAGGTAACTGAGGCACAGAGAAGTTAAATGGCTTGGAGATGTGACCTCAATCATGCCTCGAAGGCAGAGAGAGTGGTGGTCTGGCTACAGGGAGGAGAGGGAGTTCCAGGGTAGGGGGAGGACGTGGGAAAAGGGTCGGTGGTGAGATAGATGAGATCGGGGCACGGTGAGTAAGCTAGAGCCGGAGGAGCGGAATGTGTGAGCCGGACTGCGGTAGATCTGCAAAAGTGCCCCAAGAACAGCCACTGGGGACCTGAGAGACCCTGGGACTGTCCCATGACGAGTTGGCCAAAAGAATCCCACCAAGACCTAAGATACCCAAGAAATTATCTTCCTCCCCAAGACTCTCCTGAGGGCTCCCTGTACCTCCTGGTTCCTCAGGCTGTAGATCATGGGGTAGAGCATCGGGGTCACGTTGGTGTAGACCAGGGACACCACCTTGTCCTGGTCCGGAGCGTAGGCGGACTTGGGCCGGATGTAGATGAAGATGGCACAGCCGTTGTGCAGGAGGGAGACCACCAGATGGCCGGCGCACGTGGAGAAGGCCTTGCGTCTTCCCTCGGCCGACCGGATCCTCAAAATGGCCGCCGCGATGAAGGCGTAGGAGAGCAGGATCAGGAAGAAGGGGATGAGGAGGATGAGCACGCAGACGATGAAGACCGCGACTTCGTTGACCGGCGAGTCCGTGCAGGCCAGGAAGAGCAGGGCAGGGATGTCGCAGAAGAAGTGATTGATGGCGTGGGAGCCGCAGAAAGGGAGCCGGAAGATCAGGACGGTGAGGGAGAGTGAAAGCGCAAAGCCGCTGAGGCCCGCTATGGCCAGCATCTGGAAACAGAGGGTCCTGTTGATGATCACTGCGTACCTCAGCGGTTGACAGATGGCCACGTAGCGGTCGTAGGACATGAAGGCCAGCAGGAAGCACTCTGCTCCCCCGAGGGCGATGAAGCAGTGCATCTGTAGGGCGCAGCCGACAAAGGAGATTGTCTTGTTCTTGGAAAGGAAGTTGGCCAGCATGTTGGGGACGATCACCAAGATGTAGAGGATCTCGATGGCCGACAGGTTGCGGAGGAAGAAGTACATGGGGATCCGGAGGGAGTGGGACACTGAGGTGACCAGTACGATGGTCAGGTGCCCAGTCAGGGTGATTAGGTGTATGATGAAGAAGAGCCCGAAGAAGAAGAGCTGCAGTTCAGGGTGGTTGCCGAAGCCCAGGATGATGAACTCAGACGGTGAGGTTGAGTTTTCTTGCACAGGGTCCATCTCTTGTCCTCAGATAGATGCGTTTGGCTGAAAGGAACATTTGGAGCTCCTCAATCAATCAATGGTATTTACTGAGTGCTTACTGTGTGCAGAGCACTGTACTAAGTGCTTAAGAGAGCGCAAAACAATGGAATCCCCCAACACATTCCCTTGCTTCAAGGAAGAAGCAGACCTAAGGCATCTAGAGAGGCTCTCCAGAGTTTTCCTTGGATTTCAAAGTTTGGCAATTCCAACCTTCAACCAGAACATAATCTTCTCCGGCTCAGAGCTCCCCTGCTATAGGGGAGGTTGGTTTCTTGTCCTGTCCTCAATGAAGATGGAGAATACTGCCCACCTTGGAGGATGGGTGGCTCCTTTATGTTCTCTTTCGGGGTAAAAGTTGGGGAAATTCAAAGGAAGTCTTAACATGGAGGTGATTTCCAGAGAACGTTGGGAGATCGGGATGGAGATGGCAACATGCGCTGTGTGACTTCCAGTGAGCTTCCCCCTTCTCTGGGCCTCAGTTAATAATAAGAACAGTAACAATAACAATAATAATATTTTTAAGAGCTTACTATGTACCAGTACTAAGTGCTGGTGTACTGTACCACCACCAACAATAATAATGATAATAATCATTATCAATAATAACAAATAATGATAATATTATTTGTTAATCACTTACTATGTGCTAGGCACTGTACTAAGTACCGGGGCACGGCTTTGACAACAAGGACAACAACAACAATAATGATAATAATACTTGTGGTATTTATTAAGGGCTTCCAATGTTCCAGACACTGCAGCAAGCACTGGGGTGGATACAAGTGAGAAGACAATGAATACCTGTCCCAAGGGGTATTGTGAGGAGCAGCCAATGAAACCCCTTTGCCCATCCACTTATGAAGTAAAAAAGTGCTATTAATAATAATAATAATAATAATTGTGGTATTTGTTAAGTGCTCACTATATGCCAGGGACTGTACTAAGTGCTGGGGTGGATATAAGCAAATTGGGTTGGACACTATCCCTGTCCCACTTGGGGCTCACAGTCTTCATTCCCATTTTACTGAGGCACAGAGAAGTGAAGTAACATGCCCAAGGTCACATAGCAGACAGGTGGCAGAGATGGGATTAGAACCCATGACCTTCTGACTCCCAGCCCCATGCTCTATCTATTTCTCCAAACTGCCTGGAAGAGACATTCTATTCACTGGTTTGGTTTGTGGGTTCTTCAGCTCAGAGACTCAGCTGTTCCTCTGTCCTAGAGAATCATATGAGGCCAGACCCAGTGCCCCTGAAGCAGTGTCTCGGGAATCAATCAATTAATCGATCGATCAGACATATTTATTGAGCGCTTACTGTGTGCAGAATACTATACTAAGTACTTGGGAGAGTACCACACAACAGAATTGGTGGACGCGTCCTTGCTCACAGTGAAGATGTGGTCGAGAGGAAGAGGACAAAAGCAAAACAGAGCAAAGAGAGACAAGCATAGTATGAAGCAGGGGGAAGAGTTCTTGTCCAGGAGTACTGTGGCCCAGTGAAAATAATAATGTTGGTATTTGTTAAGCGCTTACTATGTGCCGAGCACTGTTCTAAGTGCTGGGGTAGACATAGGGGAATCAGGTTGTCCCACGTGGGGCTCACAGTCTTAATCCCCATTTTACAGATGAGGGAACTGAGGCACAGAGAAGTTAAGTGACGCCCACAGCCACACAGCCGACAAGTGGCAGAGCTGGGATTCGAACTCATGAGCCCTGACTCCAAAGCCTGTGCTCTTTCCACTGAACCACGCTGCTTCTCCCAGGAAAAGAGACCTGGGTCCTAATCATGCCTCCACCACTTGCCTTACAGTGTGTGAACTTGGGCAAGTCACAGAACTTCTCTGTCCCTCAGTTACTTCATCTGTAAAATGGGGTTTAAGGATGGCCCCTTAGTCCCATCCCACATGGGGCTCACAGTCTGTCTGTATCTCCTCCAGTGCTAACTGTAGTGCTTGGCACATATTAAGCATTTAAGAAATACCAGGGTTATTCTTGTTATTTGTGCTGTGATCCTACCTTCTCCCTCTCCTGAAAGGGTCTGGGTAGGTTTAAGTGAATTCAGCCTCTTTATCTCTCCTTGAGCTTTAGGCTTGATAAAGAGTGAAGCTTTGTAACCTAATTTCTGGCAGTCATTTCACTTCCGATGACCATATTTCATTTATTTTCCATCCCCATATTTCATTACCCTTGTTAATTATTTTAAGCTTTCCCAAAAATCTGCCCGCGATGCAGCAATGAAGGTTTAAACACCGCTAAAGGTGCCCAGTTTCTTACCCACCAAGAGGTTGTTCAGTTGGCTACAGATTCCTCATTTCTTGGTTCTTGGATCCCTAAATAGCAGTAACATATTTGGGGGTCAAAACTGGAGCCACAAGCATAGTTTGGAAAATAAAGAATGAGGGGGAAAAACCTTTCACCTAGCCAGACAATGAAAACTAAATAAAAAAATATTGTTTCTTTGGCAGATTTTCTTAGGGTCATGGAGCCCGCTCCATGTGACTTAGGTGGGGAACAGCAAGGTGATTTGAAGAGTTTTCTGGCCCTTGGGGAGGAGCTCTCTGAAGGATTTGCTGGCGATTCATTCGAGGAGGACATCGCAAGAGGAATTACCTTATTTGCCGGCTTGTGCCTGAAAGGCAGGGAGAAGCTCTGCTACACTGGAGGAATGGAAAGATGTTCCAGAGGAAACCCATGGGGTCAGACTCTTCCCTCGGGAAAGCACCAGTGAAATCCCTGGAGATCTGGTTCGGGATAGAGTCGGGGCCTGGCTTCAGCCCCAACCACTGAGCCCCAAAGAAGCTGGGCAGGGGCTGGGCCAGGCCAGATTGCACCCAGCCCCCCAAGTCCCCTGCATCTCCCCAGAGTCTCCCCCACCTTAACAGGCCCAAGTTTGGCCATAGAGACCAGGAGCAGGACTAGCAGCCTCTTCTTCTCTGCTCTACCTGGGCCTGTTAATCCACCTGAAGGTACAGGTGGGTCCAGGGCCGGCTTCGGAATTTTGTCAGGAAAAAATTGCTGCCCCTTCTCCAAGGTGGCCACTTTAACATGCCACTGACTGATTGATTCTCTTTATTCCATTTGCATTTCCCAAACCCAAGGTATTTTTCCGGGGAGGTCAGGTGACTCCCCTGTGGGCATTACAGTGGCTACTGGGATTTGTAGTTCAGTGAGGTCAATGATTTCTTCCCAAGTACAAAACTCACCCCAGCTCTTAGACTGTGAGCTCCACGTGGGCAGGGACTGTGTGAGCACTTCACACCGGTGTTTAGCACAACATCAAACACAGAGTAAATACTCAGAACTACCACAGTAATAATAGTCGCTATCAATATCAGCACCAAAGTTAAAATATTTGGAGGAGAAAACAAGAGAGGGCCTTTTTGGTCTAGGGTCTTCAGACCCACTCCACCCCACCTTCTCTGACCTACCCTGTCTCTTTCCAGGTCTGCTCACACCTGCACACTGCTAGTTATGACTTAACTAGGTGGGTGCTCCTCAGGGTGGACCATTGCCATTTCTTGAGCACCTCCTGCATGTTTGTCAACTCCCTTCTACACAGAGACTCTGGAATTCCTGTGTGCATCTAAAGAAAAGAAGCCCTGAAGAAGAGAAAGGGGAAGGTGTCACTAGCTGGGTTTCATGGTACTGAAACTGAGTGTCATGATCACGCCACAGGCTCTGGGGAATCATAATCTGGAATGCGGGATTTCTTAAGCCACGCCTAGTATGCTCTCTCCTCAACTAAATGCAAAAGTGGCATTGGGAGGATGGTTTATCCCAAAGCAGCATTTATTACTAGTTATAATATGAAATTGTATTTACAGTATTTATTGAGCGCTTACTGTGCACTGTACTAACCGCTTGGGAGAGTACATTGCACATGCCTTGCCCACAATGAGCTTATAGCCTAGAGAAATTTGAAATGTTTGTACAATGGATTGACTCAATTGAGGATCCAACCTACACAAACACGTGGACACACTGAGTAGGTCATTGTTTTGACGTGTTCAAAGATGCTGCTGCTAACTATGCTTCTTCCATCATCATCATCATCGGTGGCATTTGTTGACCATTTACTGAGTGCTAAACACTTATCTAAGCACTGGAGGAGTAGCACAGAGGCAAAATAAAGGTACCCTGCCCTCAAAGAGCTGACAATCTAAAGGAGGGGATGACAGACAAAATTTATTTGAAACAGTGGGAGCAGGAGGAATAACAGAGATGTACCAAAAAGTTGTACAAACTTCAAGACGAAATGAGCTGAATGAATAGTGGAATATACAGATTAAAATATACACAGATATATAAGTGCTGAGGACAGAAATGCAATATATAAGCACTAAGGGGGTGGTGTTGATTTGATGCAACTGGGGTGTTGTGAATGAACCTGGGAAGGCTCCCTGGAGGAGGTGGTTCTTGCGGCATCTACCGTGTTGCTTGACCATTTCCTGGTCTAGAGGAGAGAAGAAGTGAGAAGGGCAGAGCCAGAGGGAGCAGAGGAACACTGGTCACATTAAACTGTAAGCTCACTGTGGTCAGGGAATGTGTCGATCAAAACTTTGCTATATTGTACTCTCCAAGTGCTTAGTACAGTGCTCTGCACACAGTAATAAATAAATATGATTAACAATAAATTAATTAAAATCGAACTTAATTATAACATTAAATTAATAATAACATCGATTAATATGATTGATTGATTATGCTGGCTTCCCTTTCTCCCAACTGAGTCCCTGTTGTCATGACTGGTTTTTTGTGTTTGGATTTTCTTGACTAAGACCCAGGCTGTAGCTTTAAGTTGCTGAAGACCCATAAAGGGGAAGATCTGGCCTATTAGCTTAGTGATGACTCAGTCCTCGCTACAGACACAACACTATCCCAACTCCCAGCCTAACCCCTCAGCATTAATCAGCCAGTCAAACAATCAACAGTATGAACTAAATGATTACAGGGTGAGGAGCACTGCGTGAAGAGAGCACAGTCGAAATAGCAGCCATGACCCCTGTCCTTGAGGAGTTTACAATCTTGTTCCAGAGAGAAACCAGCTCTCTAAGCCCCATCATGGACTCCAAATTCCTCCTGGATCAATTCCTAAAATCCCTTGGTTATTTCAAGTCAAGTCAATCAATCAATCAATCAATCAGTGGTATTTACTGAGCGCTGATATTTTTGGGTAAATATTTGTTAAGTGTTTACTGTGGGCCAGAGACTGTACTAAGCACAGGGATAAATACAAGATAATAATAATAATAATGTTGGTATTTGTTAAGCGCTTACTATGTGCAGAGCACTAGTCTAAGCACTGGGGGAGATACAGGGTCATCAGATTGTCCCACATGAGGCTCACAGTCTTTATCCCCATTCTAGAGATGAGGTCACTGAGGCCTGGAGAAGTGAAGTGACTTGCCCACAGTCACACAGCTGACAAGTGGCAGAGCTGGGATAACCAGGATGGGCCCAGTCCCTGTCCCACGTGGGGCTCAGAGTCTAAATTGCACAGAGGAGGATTTAATCCCCATTTTTTAGACGAGGTAATCGAGGCACAGAGAATTTAAGTGACTTGCCCAAGGTCACAATGCAGACAAGTGCCAGAACCAGAATTAGAATCCAGGTCCTCTTATTTTTGAGTCTGTGCTCTTTCCACTAGGCCATACTGCTTCCCAGGGCTCTGCTTACTGTGTACGGGGCACTACACTGAACGCTTGGGAAAGTACAATACAATGGAGTAGTAGACACGATCCCAGCCCATAAAGAGCTTACAGTCTAGAGGGGGGTAGAGACATTAAACTAAATCACAGACAGGGGAAATGTCAGGTTGTAAGGATATAAACTTAAGTGCTGTAGCTCACAAGCATCCTCGAAGAGCTGTGTGCAAAAGTTCCACACAGGAAATTTTGGTTAGTAAAAGACACATTTAAAAAATGTGAAACATCAATGCCCTTGACACAAAACATACTATCCCAAACCATAAAATATTGCAATCAAATTCAAATTGAAAATGTTTGATTCTAAAACCCAAGCCTAAATAAAAACAAAATGTAAATGGCATAGAGGAAATTCAACCCACCACTCAGTTTAAATAGGGAGAGAATAATAATAATAATCATAATGCTTACTGCGTGCCGAGCACTGTTGTAAGCGCTGGGGTAGATACAAGGTAATCAAGTTGTCCCACGTGGGGCTCACAGTCTTCATCCTCATTTTCCAGATGAGGTAACTGAGGCACAGAGACGTGAAGTGACACTCATTTGGTCAACTCTGATAGATAAGGTCTTATATTTCTTATATGGCATATTGTTTTCACTGTCAAATCTCCTATGTTGAATTGATGAGAGCACGAATGGAACTAAATTCAAATATACTGGATAAATATAGAAAGGACCAATCAACTTCATAAAACATTGTTTATGCTCTAGTGATTTGGAATGAGAAGAAAGAAACTTCAGAGGGTAGTCAAAACATTTCTCTGTGGTCAGGGTAAAATTTAAAGGCTTGTATGGTCTAATAATTTTTTTTCTAAAGATTTCCTTAATGGTCCTGCACTCGACTGTAAGTTCCTTGTGGGCAGGGAATGTGTCTAGGAACTCTGTTGTATTGTAGTCTTCCAAGTGCTTAGTACAGTGCTCTGCACATGGTAAGCACTTGATAAATACCGCTTATGGTGATGATGATGATCAGAGAAAATAATATGATATTAATGTACTGAATGTAGAAACTAGGTCCAATCCTGCACTCTGAATATTGCTTAGCACAAATGATAAATGATAATAATAATAATAGTATTTGTTAGGCTTTTACTATTTGCCGAGAACTGTATTAAGTGGTGGAGTAGATGTAAGATAATCAAGTAGGACACAGTCCCTGCCCCATATGATGCTCATAATCTAAGAGGGAGGGAGAACAAAAGTATCTTCATCCCCATTTTATGGATGAGGAAACTGAGGCCCAGAGGAGTGAAGTGACTTGCCCGAGGTCATATAGCAGAAAAGTGGCAGAACTGAGATTAGAACCCAGGCCCTTCTGACTCTCAGGCCCGTGCTCTTTCTACTAAGCCACACTGCTTCTTGTACTGTACTCTCCCAAACATTTAGTAAAATATTCTGCATACTGTAAGTGTTCAATAAATATCACTGATTGGTTGATTGATTGATTCCAAGCTGGGGGAGAAGTGTAAGCGAGAAGAATGGAGGTAGGAAAGTTGAGAGTGAGGTAATGAGTTGAAGAAACAGCGTGGCTCAGTGGAAAGAACCCGGGCTTGGGAGTCAGAGGTCATGGGTTCTAATCTTGGCTTCACCGCTTGTCAGCTGTGTGACCCTGGCAAGTCACTTAACTTCTCTGTGCCTCAGTTCCCTCATCTGTAAAATGGGAATGAAGACTGTGAGCCCTACGTGGGACAATCTGATTACCTTGTATCTACCCCAGCACTTAGAACAGTGCTTGGCACATAGTAAGCGCTTAACAAATACCAACATTATTATTATTATTATTATTAATGTGTGACATTTGTTAAGCACTTACTATGTGCCAAGCACTGTACTGAGCACTGAGAAAAATACAAGATAATCAGACTGGATACAGTTCTTGTCCCAAACGGGGCTCAGAGTGTAAGGAGGGAGAACAGGTACTGAAGTGGAAGAGCTGGGATTAGAATCCAAGTCTCAATCCATCAATCAGTGGTATTAACTGAGTGTTAACTGTGTGCGGAGCACTTCACTGAGCACTTGTCTCCTGACTCCCAAGTCAGTGCTCTTTCCCTGAGGCCATCCCGCTCCATGATCATTAGTAAGGCCTTAATAAACAAACCCCAAATGTCATGCTATCTTATCCCAGATACAACTGATTCTGAGAAACAAAGACCCCAATAGAAAATTGCAGCAAGGCAGATACAGTTCGCGTTATCTGGGGGATGTGGGGGGGGGTTGGGGGATGGGAGGGGCAGAAGTGGG
This sequence comes from Ornithorhynchus anatinus, assembly GCF_004115215.2. Classification (NCBI taxonomy): domain Eukaryota; kingdom Metazoa; phylum Chordata; class Mammalia; order Monotremata; family Ornithorhynchidae; genus Ornithorhynchus; species Ornithorhynchus anatinus. Next base: position 18,749,051 of record NC_041733.1, on the reverse strand, counting down.
GTTCAGTCCCAGTGTTGAAAGCAAAAATCTTTATGGTTCCACCGGCAGATTAGCCAATTCTGCCCTGAAATTAGCCCATCTCTGGGGGAGAAGGACTGATGGGCATGGGGTGGAGTTGAAACTCTCAATTCAGGCCTCTGAAGGCTTAGAAGAAAAGTCAGTTTCCAGAACCCTGTAGCACCCTCAACTGCTCAGCCTCGTGAAGCAGGCTGAGAAGCAGCATGGCGTAGTGGATAGAGCCCGAGCATGGGAGTCAGAAGGTCATGCGTTCTAATCCCGGTCCATCACCTATCTGCTGTGTGACCTTGGGCAGTCACTTCCACTTCTCTGGGCCTTCATCTGTAAAGTGGGGATTGAGACTCTGAGCCCCACGTGGGACAGGGACTGTGTCCAACCCGATTTGCTTGTGTCCACGCCAGCGCTTAGTACGATACCTGGCACCTAGTAAGCGCTTAACAGATAGCATAACTATTATTATTAAAGCAGCCCGGGAGGGAGCCGTAGGGACCAGCCTGCTCTCAACTGCACGATTTGCCAGGTAAAAAGCCTGTACTCCCCTTCTCTTCTGCATCACCCTGACTTGCTCCCTTTATTCATCCCCCTGCCCCAGCCCCACAGTATTTTTATACATATCTGTAATTATTTATGTTAATATCCGTTTCCCCCCTCTAGACTGTAAGATTGTTGTGCGCAGGAAATGTGTCTGTTAATTGTTGTGTCGTACTCTCCCAAGCACGTAATACTGTGCTCTGGACACAGTACGCGCTCAATAAATATGATTGACCGACTGACTACTCAGAATTCCACCCTCCGCCCCAACTGCCCGGCTCCTCCTCCGCCACCCTATGTCCTCACATTGCTGTCTTTAATCATCCGGATCAACTCCGCCCCGGGAAAATCCATAATTACCACTCCCCAGCGGATGGTTGGGTCCGACCTGCTATTCAGGTATTGATAGAGGCAGCCATTGATGAACCGAGCAAGTTTCTCCGGGGTGATGAACAAGCCATTCCCAGAGCAAAAGGTCAAATACATCTTCTTCCGGTCCCCGCTGACCGCCGCCTCCAGGTGGGCCTCCACGTTAGCCCACTTGTTGGACTGGGACAGGACTTTCCACCGGTCGCCGACATTCAGATGCTCGTAGGGGATGCCCAGTTTTTCGCTTTCTATCTCTTCCAGGATGATGATCTTGCCCCGGGCCTGGCCCAAGGTTGGGATGTCTTCAAAATGCCAGGTCCTCCCTCGGCCCTCTTGTTCGAGGTAGCGCTTGAAGCGCTCCGTGAAACCCGAGCTGCCGAAGAACGCGTACTCCTCCTTCACCCGCATGAGCACGGCCTCCCGGGGGTGCCGGTCCAGGAAGGCGAAGGTGGTGTCCAGTACGCTCCTGAAGTCCGCCTGCTGGAAGGTGTTCACGTGGTAAATGAAGAACTCCCCATCCCTGAGCTTGCAGCGGACGTCCACGAAGCGGATCCCGGCCTCGTACTGCCTCTCCAAGGGGAGGCTCTGGCACTGGAGCCGGCTGCCTCCGAACAGACTCATGGAGTCGTGGGTCCCGGGGACGGAGAGGTCGGACAGGGAGAGGTCGTCCGAGAGGGCCGCCATCCAATCCGGCCAGGTGGCTGCTGGGAGGTCGGTGTTGTCAAACTCTATGCCCCGGTGTTTTTCCATGATGAGGCTCTCCTTCAGTCAATCCCTACCTGAGGGAGGAGACAGCCCCTGGAATTACACACGGCACTGGATCCTCCGGAAGACGGCCCGCTTCCTTCCACCCATGCTGTTGGAGAGGCCCAAATTTGGATCCTCCCACTGCAGTTCTGGCCAATTTCTCCAGCTCTCCCCAGAGGTACCTCCTGAAGGATGAGAGGGTCCAACCTGATTATCATAGCACATAGTGAGCGCTTAACAGTTACCACGATTATTATGATCTCTCTTGAGACTTTAGGTACAACTTCCACGAGGTTCTGCGGTTTCAAATCTCCTCCTAGGATCCAGTTGGAGTTAACTCCTTGATGATTTCACAAGACCTGCCTCGCAACCACCCCCAGATCTAACTATGGGCTAACTGTGGGTTAACTATAACTGGATTCCTCCTCTGCCCGGTTGCCCCTTCTTAGTTCTTTGACCTCACTCTTGACTCTTCTTCTGATTGCCTTTCCATCCACCTAGCCCTTTGCTTCTTCTTCCTCCTCATCAGGTCCTTGTAAATAAAGCCAGCTCTTTCTGCGGAGCATATGGTGGTGCAGTATGATTCAAGTGTTGCGCCAGCAATTAAATTTAGCAATCCAACCGATCATCCTTTGTATACCACTCAGGATGACGCCCATTTATAAAATGGAAATTTTGAGGTCCTAAACTCCAGAGCCTTGGATTGGGTAATCCGACATCAATCCATCCGTGGTATTTATCGAGTGCTTGCTGTGTGCAGAGCACTGTACTAAGCACTTGGGAGACTACCATACAACAGAGTTGGTAGATATTTTCCCTGCCCACCACGAATTTACAGTCTCCTAGGAGTCACAAAGTCAAGGGTTCTAATCCCGGTTCTGCCACACGTCTGCTGTGTGACCTTCGGCAAATCATTTGGCTTCTCTGTGCCTCAGTTACCTCATCTATAAAACGGGGATTAAGACCGTGAGCCCCACGTGGGACAGGGACTGTGTACAACCTGATTTGCTCGTATCCATCCCAGCACATAGTACAGTGCTCGGCACATAGTAAGTACTTAACAAATACCACTATTATTAGCATCTCATCCTAAGCAGCGTGGCTCAGTGAAAAGAGCACGGGCTTGGGAGTCAGAGGCCATGGTTTCAAATCCCGGCTCTGCCACTTGTCAGCTGTGTGACTGTGGGCAAGTCACTTAACTTCTCTGGGCCTCAGTTACCTCATCTGTAAAATGGGGATGAAGACTGTGAGCCCCACGTGGGACAACCTCATTCCCCTGTATCTGCCCCAACGCTTAGAACAGTGCTCCGCACATAGTAAGCGCTTAACAAATACCGACATTATTATTATTAGGCAAGGACTGCAGTAATGGTACTTAATGGTGCTTACTGAGTGCTTACTGTATGCTAAGCACTTGGGAGAATGCGACATAATAATATGACAGACACACTCCCTGCCCACAACGAGCTTACAGTCTAGAGGCTCTGAAGTGGGAGGGAGAGGGAAATCCTTCAAGTCTACAGCCCAGTGCCTTGTTGAAAATAAGATGATGTACTCACCTTACCGAAGATTCTTCCTTCCTCCCCTCCAAGATCCCCACATGCTTTATAGAGCTCCACCCAAGGGTGACATTAGGCACGAAGGAGGAGTCAGAGACTAGTGACCACGAGGCCAAATTCCTGCTCTTTGATTGGTGGGTGGAAATTATCTTGGTCCCCTTGGGGAAAGGAGAGAAGCAAGTTGAGGTGGAAATGTGTAATAAAATGATAAGGCCAGGAAAAAAAAGTCAGTTTGGAGGCATCACCGAGGAAAGGACAGTTTGGAGAATAACAAGTTCATTAGAGGGACGAGGGGTGTAATTTTAGTTTCCGAACCAAGGGGTCAGATAAACTGCTTCACCTCACTGTGCTTCAGTTTTCTTACAGGGAAAATGGTGAGTAATAACACTCCCCGCTAGACTGTAAACTCCTTGTGAAAAGGGAATGTGTCTACCAACTCTGTTGTATTAGGCTCTCCCAAGCGTTTAGTACAGTGCTCTGCGCACAGTAAGTGCTCAATAAATACCACTGATTCCCTCAGAGAGGGGGGTGAGTCTAGGGGACACTCTCAGATGGGGAGGATAGCCCATTATCCTACTATCTGCAGTATCCTTGCTAACGTGGTCTGATGGATAGAGCACGGGCTTGGGTGTCAGAAAGACCTGGGTCCTAATCTCTGCTTTGCCAAGTATGTGCTGTGTAACTTTGGGCAGGTCATTTCACTTCTCTGGCCCTCAGTTTCCTCATCTGTAAAATAGGGATTAAGATTGTGAGCCCCATGTGGGACAGGGACTATGCCCAACCCGATTTGCTTGCATCCACCCCCACACCTAGTACAGTGACTGGCCCTTAATAAGCACTTAACAAATAACACAATTATTATTACCTTATGCTCCTCATGCTTCTACCTGCTATATCCTCATTCCTTTCCTTGCTCCAGCTATGTGTAATAATTTATGTCTTCCTGTGTTTTATGTCCTCTGTTAGATTTTAAGCCCACTGAGGACCGGCTCTACTACTTTCGCTTCTGGCGAACTCACCCTTATGCACAAAGTAGGTACCCAGTAAATACCAGTGTCTGAATGGAAGTTTTAGAAAGAGCTTCAGGTAGAGATACCTTTAAAGACTGAACTACAACTTGGACATGCTTTTAGTTTTCAGCATTTAGGCTGAATAGTATCCATGAAACTTTTTGAGGTTATGTATTTTGTGCTTGGATTGTTGCTTACCTTTTGGGCAACTTCAGATTAATCTCTGTATATTTGTGCACACAGCTCAAAACCAGTTAACTGATGATAGATGAGGAGGTGAAATGGGAGAAATAAGCACTTTTTTTAATGATGTCTGTTAAGCACTTACTACTCGCCAAGCTCTGTTCTAAACACTGGGTAGATACAAGACAGTCAGGTTGGACATAGTCCCTGTCCCACATGGAGCTCACAGCCAATCTCCATTTTATAGATGAGGTAACGGAGCCTCTGAGAAGTTAGGTGATTTGCCCAAGGTCATACGGCAGAAAAGGGGAGGAACAGGGATTAAAACCCAAGTCCTTCTGATTCCCAGCCCCGTGCTCAACTAGTCCACCCTGCCTCTTGACTCAGCCAAGACATTCTTCCAGAAGATGGCCCAGTATTGCAAGAGCTGGGTGCAAGCTGAAACAAAAGGAATGTTTGATTTTTTAAAGCAGAGAGTGTTTTGGCTAATTTGGAGGAACATATAGGGGTTAGGGAAAGCAGGGGGTAGGGGTTGATTCTTTATCTGGGTCACTTTCTGTGGAAAGGTGTAAAATAAGCACACTTATGGCATCTGCAGTTGGGTCTTATTGTTCCTCACAAGGAGACCAAGGTGGGTAGGGTGCAGCCTGCTCTAACCAGATCTGATTCTGAACCCCAGTGGGGGTTGGCTTTGGAATTCTGCCCATTTAATTCCAAAAAGAAGACAGAAGTCATGAGAAAGGTTGAATGAGGTACTACTACTAATTATCATTATTATAATAAAAAGTAATAATAATAATAGCAATACTCGTTAAGCACTTATTATGCACCAACCGCTGTACTAAGCTCTGTGGTAGGTACAAGATAATCAAATTGGACGCTGTCCCTGTCCTACATGGGTCTCACAAACTAAGCATAGGGAGTAGGCTTTCATCCCCATTTTCCAGGTGAGGAAACTGAGGTATTGAGAAGTTAAGTGTCTTGCATCGGTAGCTACTCAATGAGAGCCAAGGTCACAAAGCGGGTAAGTGGTAGAGTCGGGATTAGAACTCAGGTCCTCTGACTCCCAGGCCTGTGCTCTTTCCATTAGGCCACTCTTGTTCCTGGGTAGGCCTCTGCTGCCACCACTTGAATTGAAGCTATTAGGGGCACTTTGAGAAGTGATGGTTTTCTTCTCTGATCTGGGAGCTGGGCATACACCGTGGGTCTTCAATTTTTTTCCTTCCCAGAGATGTGGGTGGGCTTAAAAGAAAAAAATTGAGATCTCTCAAATCTCATGGCTGAGTAGTGGAGAGGGCTATTGTCTCTGCCTCAAACTTTTGTGGAATTCTAATTTAGAGCAGTGCTCCCTGCCTCAGTTTCCTCATAAATGAAAGGAATACGTCTAATGTAGCCTGAGGAAACTGATGAGATGAAGTTTCTAAAGCCCTTAGAGATCATCAGAGGAAGACAAGCCCGTCAATGGCAGGGATTGTCTCTATCTGTTGCCGAATTGTACATTCCAAGCGCTTAGTACAGTGCTCTGCACATAATAAGCACTTGATAAATACTATTGAATGAATAAAGGAGAAGGTTTGACCCACCACATTTCAGGTTTAAAACAAAGACTCCTGAAAGAAACAGAAAAACAATGCTAAAGGAGAAGAGGAAGAAGGGGGATAGTCTGGGAGGAGAGAGGTGGCATCCTTTTCCACCACTTCATCAGACAAGAAATTATCTCTACACAGAACTTAAAAAAACCTAACCTACATTGCTCTAGGGTGTATCAAGAAGTCCTCTGTTACAAAGTTACAGCATCACACTTTCAACCAAAGTGTGGCTGGCTGACCAAGAAGTAGAAAACAGGCTGTGATTTGGAGTTTATTAGTTTTTTTTAGAAAACTGGAGATTTAGGAAACTATTTTCATTTCACTCAAAATACTTTCCCCTTCTCGGATGCTTGGATTTCACAAGCAACATCTTTTTCGCTTTTGCCTATCTTCACCTGAAAGGAAATATTCCTGTACCAAAGAATTCTTAACCAAGAAAACTGAAATCCTGAGCAGCTGCTCTTAGCTTAAATGAGTCAGAAACAGATGGGACATCTATCTCTGATTCCATTTTATTTCCAACCGTTCGGGTGATATCTTTTCGATCAATTCTATTCTGTCTGGGCATCTGATGCTATGGGATTTTTTTTTGGGAGGGGGAGCAGCTTGGTCAGGGCACCACCCCCTCCTCTGTAGTGAGTTAACTTGAAGCCGTACTAAAATCCCATCTCGTCCAAAAGGCCTTGCCCAACTAAGCCCACATTTCCTCTACTCACTCTCTCTTCTGTGCTGCCTTTGCATCTGAATCCCTGGATCTGCACCTTTAAACATCCTACCCTCGGCCCCATAATATTTATATACATATCCATGATTTATTTATTTAAATTAATGTGGATGGCTCCTCCACACTGTAAGCTTCTTGTGGGTAGGGGACGCATCTACCAACTCTTGTTATATTGTATGCTTCCAAGCTCTTAGCACAGTGCTCTGAACAAAGTAAGTGTTCAATAAATACAATTGATCGATTTCACTTTGGCGACAATTCACATCTTGCTATTCAAGGAATCAGACAACACAAGTGAAGCTAGCAGTTGTGTCTCATTTATAAACTAATCCTTTGGCACATCTTGAATAATTTTCCTGTGGGCTGATCACAAGAAACCAAGGATAGGAATGCTGTTGCAGGTGAAAAGAAATCCAGGTACAGGACGATTGGTCTAACCTGTTGTGATAGCAGAGATCCCGTAAAGATAAGCTCATTTTTATTTCTCTGATCCATTCAGCATAGGGCTTGGAGGGGCCAGAGTAAAGTGAGATATTCTTCCCTTTGTCTTCAGGATGTGTGAAGTCATCTCCTTTAGCAGGCTTTATATTAACCTAGAATTTGAGGAGGATGCTGCAGAAGAAGGCGTTAATCTGTGCCTATCTTAAATCAACCCACTGTCTCCCTTTCCTTCCCCTCTCACTTCCAACCCCTGCTAATCATCTACTTCTCCCTAAATGATCTGGTCCTACTCCTTTTTAAAGTAAAGACTTACAGCACTGTTCTGTTAGTGAAGAACGCCCCCACATGCACTTTTTAAAAATGGTATTTGTTAAGCACTTACTATGTGCCAAGCACTGTACTGTGTGCTCGGGTGGATACAAGCAAATTAGGTTGGACACAGTCGCTGTCCCACGTGGGGCCCACAGTCTTAATCCCCATTTTCCAGATGAAGTAACTGAGGCACAGAGAAGCGAAGGGACTTGCCCAAGGTCACACAGCCGACAAGTGGCAGAGCCCGAGAATTCTGCAATAGCATTACATGTGTTTAAAGCTCAGTGCAGGTCAACCAAAGAACAAACTAAATACTGCTGATTGATTTTCCATGCATTCCGTGATTTTGAAACAGGCCCTTTCAGCCCACGAACTGATTTATAAGATCTAGTGACTCCGTACCAGCTGGAAGCAGTGGCAGAACCCCCAGTAAATAGATAAGGAACGAGATGAGAATGGACCACAGTATCCTTGGATATTTCCTGGCACTTTCTTCCCTCTCTAACGAGAAACAGACATTTAGAAGCTCCAGATATCGATCCGCTCAGGATGTGGAGTCTGTTCTCTTAGACACGACACCCTTTCGGGCAGCCTCCGTCTTCCTTTAAGCTACGTGCATGACCCCTAGGCCCGGAGACGCTCCTGAAAGAATGAATCATTAAAAAGCAGCAACATCCGGCCTCCATCCTCGCCCCCGGCCGGTTAGGGATTGCTGAAGCGTGAACAAGAGCCATTAATGTCCTTTCATCAGCTCGTTAGCAGGAAAAAAAAAAAGAGTCCACCTAAGTGGACAGACCTTATGACATTTCCATGAAGCCGCTGTGATGTACATCGCCATAATTTATTTATATTGTCTCCCTTTGTAATAATAATAATCATAATGTTGGTATTTGTTAAGCACTTACTATGTGCAGAGCACCGTTCTAAGCGCTGGGGTGGATACAGGATAATCAGTTTGTCCCACGTGAGGCTCACAGTTAATCCCCATTTTCCAGATGAGGTAACTGAGGCCCAGAGAAGTTAAGTGACTTTCTCACAGTCACACAGCTGACAAGTGGCAGAGTCGGGATTCGAACCCATGATCTCTGACTCCAAAGCCCAGGCCCTTTCCACTGGACAGGGAACACTGTTATATTGTGCTCTCCCAAGAGCTTAGTACAGTGCTCTGCACGCAGTAATTGTTCAATAAGCACCACTGAATGACTGATTGATTGATTGATTGTGATGGATTAGTCTCCCTCCAGTCCCCCGGGGAACGAATGCGCAGTGGCACTGGTGATGGATGAAGTTTAACTGTGAAGGCGGAAAGAGAAGTGGGGAGGGAGTGGAAACCCCCATCAAGCGGGTAGAGGGGCGGCTTCCAGGAACCCCTGGCCCAGGTTCCAGCTGTTCCAGCTCCGGGTTCAATTCCTTCATTCAATCGTATTTATTGAGTGCTTTCTGTGTGCAAAGCACTGTACGAAGCGCTTGGGACAGTACGCTAGAACAACCAACACACACATTCCTGCCCACAACGAGCTCACAGCCTAGGCGTAGTGGATAGAGCGCGGGCCTGGGAGTCAGAAGGTCCTGGGTTCTAAATCCGATTCCACCACTTGTCTACTGTGTGACCTTGGACAAGTCACTTAATTTATCTGTACCTCAGGTACCTGCAGCGTGGCTTAGTGGAAAGAGCCCGGGCTTGGGAGTCGGGGGTCGTGAGTTCTAGTCCCGGCTCCGCCAGTTGTCTGCTGTGTGACTTTGGGCAAGTCACTTAACTTCTCTGTGCCTCAGTTACCTCATCTGGAAAATGGGGATTTAAGTCTGTGAGCCCCACGTGGGACAACCTGACTACCTAGTATCTAGCCCAGCGCTTAGAACAGGACTTGGCACATAATAAGCGCTTAATAAATACCAACATTATTATTACCTCATCTGTAATATGGGGAACAAGACTGTGAGACCCACTCGGGAAAGGGGCTGTGTCCAACCTGATTTACTTGTATCCACCCCAGCGCTTAGGACAGTGCCTGGCACATAGTAAGCGCTTAACAAATACCACAATTATTATTATTATTAGTAGTAGTATTAGAAGGCTCGAGCTAAAGCCTGGCTTTGGACTAGGGTGGGACCACGTCTGCCCAGTGGTAGCCACCAGGGATCTCTAAGGGAGGGGCACCTCAAAGGCAGGGGGCTCTGGAGACCCCTACCCCCCACCCCATCTTTAGGCTGTCTCCTCCCCAGACCTCAGGAGGCGGGGAGCGGCTCCGCCGCCTGCTTTCCTCCCCCAGAAGACTGCACACTGCCCCTCGGTGGACTCACCTCCCCGCGGGTCACTCCTGATGGTGGGCAGTGCCCGGGCACCGGAGCCGCCTGGCCGGGCTCGCCCCCCTCAGACTCTGGCCTCGAAGCTGTGGGAGGGAAGGGTGAATGGAAGGATGCTGCAGAGAGCAGCCGAGGCAGGTTGGCCCAGTCCAGCCAAGGACCCGGGTTCCCCACCTCCGGGAACGATGCCCGAGGTGGCACGGAGCCTCTCTCCAAACTGGCAACGGGCAAAGGACCGGCCGGGGGGAACCGGGCAAGGCGAGGGCCTGCTGGGGCAGCATTCCCGGAATCTCTCTTCTCCTTCTCCCGCCTGCATCTCCATCCCTTCTCTCCTCCTCTCTCTCCACCACGCCGGCTCCTCTCCTGCATCTTCTGCCCATCCCCGGGCCCCTTGCCAGGCCCGGCCGGGCTCCGGAATCTCCAACCACAGGGCTGGCACCCGCCGGCCTCTCCCTCTCTCTTACTGGGGCCGCAGAGAGACAAGGAGTTGCCTGGCGACGGACTGGAATTCACCGCGGCCCCGACTACAAATTTTGGCCAAGAGAAGCCTGGGGACGGCTCACGGAAACCTGGCCACCTGGGCAGCAAGGATTTACAATCTAAAGTCTTCCCCATCCTCTGTCTCCCCCTTACCTAGTCAGAGGTCATGGGTTCTAATCCCGGCTCTGCCACTTGTCTGCTGTGTGACCTTGGGCAAGTCGCTCCACTTCTCTGGGCCTCAGTTACCTTATCTGTAAAATGGGGATGAAGAGTGTGAGCCTCATATGGGACAGGGACTGTGTTCAGCCTCATTACCTTGTATCTACCCCAGCTCTTAGAACAGTGCTCGACAGATATTAAGCGCTTAACAAATACCATTATTATTATTATTATTATAATTACCTTTCTGCCTGAGTTATTTTCTCTGTAGCGGTGGTGGTGTGCGCTGATCCATCCACACTCCCTGGCCTGGTACTCCTGGTGTGCCCAGCCACACGCATTGCAAGAAGGCTGAATTTTTGTGGGCGAAGTGTACAGATGTGCAAGACGATGTCTCCCAAAGACAAGCAACCTCATGAATGCAGTCATACCATTGGCAGTGTCATCTTGATCCTGAAGGACAATTATAATCTCTCTACTCTCTTCTCACACCTCATCCCGACCTTTGCTCTCCAACTGTGCCCCAAACAAGCTTCCCTCATTATCATCTCTTCAACCCTATTGCTCATGAATCCCCTGGCACTCCCTCCCTCAGCTTTACTAACTCCCTCCCTTCCTTTAAAGCCTTACTAAATAATAATAATAGTAATGTTGGTATTTGTTAAGTGCTTACTATGTGCAGAGCACTGCTCTAAGCACGGGGGTAGAGACAAGGTGATCAGGTTGTCCCACGTGGGGCTCATAGTCTTAATCCTCATTTTACAGATGAGGTCACTGAGGCACAGAGAAGTGAAGTGACTTGACTACAGTCACACAGCTGACAAGTGGCAGAGCCGAGATTCGAACCCATGCCATATGACTCCGAAGCCCACGCTCTTTCCACTGAGCAAGTCACCTCCTCCAGGAAGAATTCCTCACTGACCCCCAAACTTCCCAATCACATCATCCCACTAGCCACCTTAGCGATAATGGATTTACCAGTCTGTTGTTTATTTATTCAATTTCAATTTCAACCGGTCCAATTGAAAGAACTTGGCTCTGGGGATCAGGATACCTATGTTTTCATCCTGGCTCTGCAAGTAGGGGAATACCTGCTGTGGCTAGGCCATCCGTGGGGAAGGCTTCTGATCGAGGAACCACCTAGGGTATTTGGTGAGACAGGAAGGTCCAGCAGGAAACTCTGGAAAATAACTGGACCGTGAAGACCGCAGGGGCTACCAAGGTGTAGGACTGTGCAGTGGTCACTATGACTGTACATGGATCCCTACTTTTGAAAAAAAAATCTTTTCATGCACTTCACCCCTGCCAGTCCTTAGAACAGTGGTTGGCACATAGTAAGCGCTTAACAAATACCGTCATTATTATGGAATTCTGTGCCCTAGTCTGAACATGACAGATAAAGACCAGAGTGCAAGTGACCCTGTGCAAACGGCTACCACTTCTCAGTATGGACATCTTAGGGAAGATCATTCTCGACGGGAGATTCTATCATCATTTATTCACTCAGGTCTTTTGTCTCTATCTATTCTCTCCTAATCATTCATTCAATAGTATTTATTGAGCTCTTACTATGTGCAGAACACTGTACTAAGCGCTTGGAATATACAATTCGGCAACAGATAGAGACAATCCCTGCCCAATGACGGGCTCACAGTGGCCTATTATGCCTCCCTCAGATTGTAAATTACTTGAGAGCAGGCATCGTGTCTTTCACTTCAGTTACATGTTTGCAAGTGCCCTTAATCCCGATACATATTCGGTCAATATTGTCGATACTGACACTGATTCCCAAACATCCTGGTCAGTGACAAATTGTCCATCATTGCTCCATGGTCCAGGAAGGGTGTGAAGGGTTGTGGTCCTTGGACTCACCACCCTGGGTTTTTCCTGCATTCGCCCTGCGGTGCTCTGCCCACCCCCACATATCAGCTACCACAAACCAAAGGGAGGACTCTGAAAGATTTTCAATCAATCAGTCATAGTTATTGACTGCTTACTGTGTGAAAAGCCCTGTACTAAGCGCTTGGGAAAGGACAATATAACAATAAAACAGAGTTGGTAGACACATTCCCTGGCCACAACTAATTTACAATCTACTTTCCACACTAGTAGATATACAGCTTTCTCTACTTTTCTCAATTGTCTGCAACTTCAGTTCCCATCTAGTTTTCGAGCTGTCTTTCCCCTCTGAGTTTTACATCTACCTTGTCTCCCTGCTCTTGTTTAACATGCCCATCCCATTACGGAATCTGCAGAGCTGAAGAAATGAATTGTAATTAGTCACAGCAGAATGGTGACTCCTAATGGCATCTCTTGCTTTAGAGTTATTCGTCTCTTGGCCAATCAAGGTCAAAGGCACTGAGTCATCTTCCTTGACAGAAAAAAACAAAAGACAAAAGCTGGTTCTTCGGGAGAGTCTAGGTACAATCTGGAAAATCTGGACTAGGGTAATTATTTTTATGAGACAATTTTTCAGAACTGTAAATATTCTGAAGTAGGAGAAAGCTGCTCATTAACAAAAGAGATTTAGGGGAAGGATGGAAAGGAAATGGAGTAGCAAAAAGATGCTTTCTAGTAACAACTTGCAAATTCACTTGACTGAATTCTCTTCATGAGAGACGAAGGTCCTTGGGTCAGAAAACAGACTCGGAGACAAAAGTGGGAAGGAGAACGATGGGGAAGAGGAATGAGGGGAGGTATGAGGTAATAGGAAAAGTTGAAATGAGGGGACCAAAAGTGTGTGTGTGGGGGGAAGGTGTGCAGGGAAAATACAAAGAAGAGGAAAAAGCCAGAAGGGTGAGAAATAAATGCTGAAAGGGAGAGAAAGAAACAGCCACATTCACTACACCAGACCAGGAAAAAGTAGGGAGAGAAAACTTGGGAAAAAAGTACACACATGAGGGACCGAAGAGGCCAGGTTAAAGCTGAGCAGAGAGACAGGCAAGCAGGGAAGGAACTTAATCAATAGTATTTACTGAGAGCTTATTGTGTGTAGAAAACTGCACTAAGTGCTTGGGAGGGTACAATACAACCAGCATTAGTAGACACATTCCCTCCCAAACAGGAAATCCATCCAAGACGACTGTAACAGAATACTCCCTACATCAATCCGAAGGTAGGAGTAACCAAACTGGTCATGGAGCCGGATGAGTTCTAAGACCCAGGAAAGAACTTTAGAAGCAGAGCTTAAAGAAAAAGCAGGGGACAGAGAACAGAGAAAGAGGAAGACATCGTGTTTGGAGAAACATAGGTACCTACTTTCAAAACCCAAGAATGGTCCCTGAGTCTCAGCAAGTCACGACGTGTTCTCTCATAGAGCTTTGGATCGGCAATCCCAAGAATGAGAGTCTGTGCTTTTCAGTATCTCTGAGGAAATTGGTGGAGATGATCCACAGGAAATAATGAATGCACAGGCTTCAAGCCCATTAGCTGATGCTTTCCTAAAACACACAGGAATCAACTCTAATGGAAAAGGTGCTCAAGGGCTTGAATGGGCAGCAAGACCATTTTACATCCTGCTCTGCTGACTGACCTAGCCCTATAAGTGGGGTCTTTAAAGCAGATTCCCACATAGAACAATGCCTGAACAGTCTTTTAGACTGTATGTTGTGGGCAGGGAATCTGTTTATTGTTATATTGCACTCTCCCAAGCGCTTAGCACAGTAAATATGATTAAACAGCACTGAATAGACAAGACCAATTTCACCCTCCTCCCAAGTTTTGCCCACCTCCCAAGTTTCCTGCCCCCCTCCCCAATAATTTTCATTTTTGTTAAGCGTTTACCTCGTGTCAAACACTGTACTAAGCACTAGGACAGATACAAGATCATCAGGTTCCACGTGGGGCTCACAGTCCAAATAGGAAGGAGAACAGGTATTTAATCCTCATTTTACAGATGTGTGAACTAAGGCTCAGAGAGGTTAAGTGACTTGCCCAAGATCACACAGCAGGCAAGTGGAAGAAATGGGCTTAGAACCCAGGTCCTCTGACTCGCAGGCCCATGCTTTTTCCGTAGGTAATTCATTCATTCAATAGTATTTATTGAGCACTTACTATGTGCAGAGCACTATACTAAGCGCTTGGAATGTACAGTTTGGCAACAGGTAATTCTGTGTCTCCTACCCATTGGATCACTTCATTCCTCAGCCCACCTCCTGTAAACTATGAGCTGATAAGCAGCACATTATTATTATTATTGCTATTATTATTATTAACAAATAATCATAATAGCATTTGTTAAGTGCTTACTATGTGCCAGGCACTTTTAGCTAATTCTAGATCAATTTGGGTTAAGTGTCCCTCTTCTGGATGGTACAGTGCTAATCTATGATAGGCTAAAATTAATGGATTCTGGGAGGGGTATGTATGTGATGGGTTAAAGGTGTTTGTGGGGATGCTATAACCTCTTTTGCTCTGTCAGTTAGCCAAATAGTATTTCATTCCTGCTTTATGGTGAGTTTCTTACCTGGGCTTCTAAGATTTTTTTTTTTACAGCCTCCAGTCTGTTTAACAGATGTCACTTGTTTTTTCAGCTCTCTTTTTCAGTCTCTATAGAGAGTCTTGCTTGATGAAGCAGGGTGACATAAAAAAACCCATCCTTTTCCAAGGTTGGCTAAAGAAGTAACCCCTGCAGTTTTTGTGATTTCAAGGGCATGACATTGCTGACAAGGTATCAAAGACTTTACCTTGGGACCTGGTGTCTGACAGGAGAAGGGAAATGGATGAAATTATTAAACAATAGAGAAAATGTCACCATTAAGCCTCTATAAAAGCATAATAATGATATTGTTTAAATAAATGCATAATAATAAAAATACAGTATGTTAAGCAAATCTTGCTCTTTACCCTTTACCCTTCCTTATGTTTTTAAGAGACCGTAAGGACAGAAGGTGTGGGAAGTGAACCTACTTTCCACTCTCCCCCTTTAGAATCTTTGCTTTCTTTACTTCCTCCTGCTAAGAATGTCCTGTCCAAATCCCATCTCCTCCCCTCATTCCAAAATCTCACTAAACTGTTTCAAGTCTTCCTTAATTAACCCTCCAACCCTACCGACCCGTTCCACCACGGACACCGCTGACAGTGCGATTCTATCACCCGTTCAAACACCTCTGAATAATAACAATAATAAATTGGGATATCTGTTAAGTGCTTACTGTGTGCTAGGCATTGTACTAAGCGCTGGGGTGGATACAAGTAAATCGGGTTGGACCAAGTCCCTGTCCCATGTGGGGCTCACAGTCCTCAAAAGTTCAGTGCCTGATTGACATCCCCTTCCACAGTTCTTTGATTTTCCAAGGGCGACGAAGTCAAGACTGTAAACTCATTGTGGAAGGGAACATGTCTGCCAACTCTGTTGTCTTGCTTGTACTCTCCCAACTATTTAGTACAGTACATGTCTGCCAATTCTGTCTTGCCTGTACTCTCCCAAGCATTTAGTACAGTACTCTGCACACAGTAAGTGTTCAATTAATACCAATGATGGATTGATTGACTTCCACCTTCTAGAATGTAAGCTCGTTGTGGTCAGGGAACGTATCTGCCAACTCTACTATAATGTACTCTCCCAAGTGCTCAGTCCAGTGCTCTGCACACAGTAAGAGCTGATTGATTGTGAGCTCGTTGTGGACAGGGACTGTCATTTTTTATTGTCGTATTGTACTTTCCCAAGCGCTTAATACAGTGCTCTGCACACAATGAGAGCTTAATAAATACGAATGAATGAATGAATGAATGAATGACCTTCTAGGGCACTTTTTTATCCCTTTCTTTCTTCAGAGCCTAAAATGCAATCTCCCCAGGAGCTGTCCTTCAGGACTTGAGCAGCTGAAAACTTGGATCTCCTAGGATTTCCTGTCTCCTGTCTCTTCCCTCTCCAAACCATACTTCACCCTGCTGCCCGGATCATTTTTCGAAAAAAAAAATTCAGTCCATATTAGTCAATAAATGGTATTTATTGAGCGCTTACTAGGTACAGAGCACTCTGCTAAGCGCTTGAGAGAGTGCAATACAACAGAGTTAGTAGACGCGTTCCCTGCCCGTAATGAGCCTACTGACTGGAGGGATTGTATCCCTTTATCACTTCAATCTTCAAACACCTCCAATGTTGGGCTCGTGGCCACCTGCTGAGCTCCCCTGAATTCAATATCGAAACTGAAACTGGGTTTTTAAGTGGTCTTTGTTAACTATTTACCTCATGCCAGGCATTATACTAAGTGCTGGAATACAAGATTTATTCATTCAATCGTATTTACTGAGTGCTTACTGTGTGCAGAGCACTGTACTAAGCGCTTGGGAAAGTACAATACAACAATAAACAGTGACATTCCCTATCCACAAACGAACTCACAGTCTAGAGTAGGGAAGGCAGACATCGATGCACATAAATAAAATGACAGATATGTACATAAGTGCTTTGGGGCTGGGAGGGGGAAGAGCAAAGGGATCAAGTCGGGGCTTTGCAGAAGGGAGTGGGAAATGAGGAAAAGTGGGACTTAGTCTGGGAAGGCCTCTTGGAGATGTACCTTCAATAATAATCAAATTGCTCTCAGTTCCTGTCCCTCGTGGGGGCTTGTAGTCTCAATCCCCATTTTACAGACGAGGTAATTGAGATGCAATGACGTTAAGTGACTTGCCCAAGATCACACAGCAGACAAGTGGTGAAGCCAGGGATTAAAACTCAGGGCTTTCTGACTCCCATGCCCATGCACTATCCTTTAGGCCGTTCTGCTTCTGTTCCCCAGCCTGGCCCGGTTACCCTGGTGCTCGTCTAAATAAAGTCCCCAGTGCTCACTGTGATGAGAACCAGTTGTTGCTAGGGCTTGGGGTGGCACTGGAGCTTCCCAGACATAATGAGCCAATCAATGGCATTTATTGAGCACCTACTCTGTGAGAAGCACTTGGGAGAATTCAAAAAAATAAGAAATATTGTTTCTTACCCTCGAGGAGTTACAACGACCTTGAACTAGCTGTGAACCAACCCAGTTCAGAACTCATTGCCCTAGCTTGATGGTGGGCACAATAAAAAGCCTTATCAAAGTCAAGATACATAGCATCTATTGTTTTTCCCTTTACTGTGAATGTTTATGGTATTTACCAAGCACTTACTAAACGCTGAGCACTGTCCTAAGTGCTGGGGTAGTAACTGGATAATCAAATCAGATCCAATCCCAATCTAAGAGGTACAGGGAGAGGGATAAAGAGGGAGAAGGAGAGGGATAAGAGGTAACGTCTTCACATTTTACAGATGAAATTAACTGAGGGGCAGAAAAGTGAAGTGATTTGCCCAAGCCAGAGACAGAGCTGGGATTAGTATCTGGGTCCCCAGAATCCCAGCCCTACGCTCTTTGCAGTAAACCACACTGCATCTCTATAGATTGCATAGCCAGTCACTTAATCATAGGAGACTGAATTCATCTGAAAGAAGTAGTTCTTCATAAGTTTTATTGTATATTGTTTTCTAGCATTGCATACTTTTCTGGGGGTGGGGGAGGATATTGCTTCATCACCTTGTTTTAGTACATAATCTCTAATAGAAACCATCCACTAGATTGCAAATTCCTTGAGGGCAGGGATTGTGCCTACCTACTCTATTATGCTCTCCCAGTAATTTATTACAGTAATCTCCATACAGTAAAAGATATCACTGATTGGTCTCTCATTCCCTCCCTATCTTCCCTTTATCCATTTTCCATGCCAATTTTTACATCTCTTTGCCCCTTTAGTTACAGTACTATACTAGATTTCCCTCCCAAAACATTTCATCTCCCGATGCTGAGTCGTGACCAGAAAACTCCCCAAATGAAAGCTGGGAAACGGCCAGGGGAAATCTCAGGTCTAGGTCAGCCTGAAGGCAAGAGGCGGGGACTCCAAAGTGCCTTCGAGCCAGGGATTTTACAAAGAGGGGCTTGAATATAGGGTGACAACTGACAGCCTTTAGGCTGTACACTGACAGCCTTCATGGAGGCCAGACAGGGAGTAGTTCCTGATGTCATTTGTGTTATGTTGGGCATGTGATGTGTCATGATGAGAAGCCATATAGCATAGTGGCTAAAGTACAGAGCTGGGAGTCAGAAGGTCATGGGTTCTAATCCCAGCTCCGCCACTTGTCTGTTGTGTAACCTTGGGCAAGTTACTTCACTTCTCTGTGCCTCAGTTACCTCATCTGTAAAATGGGGATCGAGACTGTGAGCCCCACATGGGACAGGGACAACGTCCAACCCGATTTGCTTTTATCCACCTCAGAGCTCACTACAATGTCTGGCACATAGTACAAGCTTAAATACTATCATTATTATTATTATCAGCAGTATTTATTGAGTGCCTACTATGTATGGAGCACTGTACTAAGCGCTTCATGTCATATTTGCCAGTTGGTGAATGTCTACCCAATTCTCCCCAAGCCTTTACCATTTCTCTTGGGATACCCCTGTCTTCCCCCACACATACTTGCTTTCCTCTCTTTTTGTTCTCTGCTTTCCCTTCTCAGAATCCTCTGGGCCCCTGGTACATTTTCCAAGCCATAGAACACGGAGGCAAGGCAGAGGGAGGCTGAGTGCCGAAAATAAAGAAAATACTAACATAAAGATATCTGGTACTGATTCCTTACCGGGCAGAGATCAGTCTGGCTGAAAACCAAAATGTCAGGTTTAAATCGGGTTGACTGACCATCCTACCTGTTATCACAATTCTGCAAAGTAGCTCAGGATCATAAACGTCTACGGAGTAGTTCCACCAGAGGGCAGAAAAAAATGATTATGACATTTTGAGGTAGGAGTTGAAATGAAATGTGTTGATTTATTTGTACTAAATAACACTGCCCTCTTTATTAGTTCCAAATTTTGGGTGGAACAATTACAGCGGTGATCTAAAATATATACAATGTCACAGTACCTCGATCTTGTCTATCTTGCTGCTGACCTCTTGCCTACATTCTGTCTCTGGCCTGGAACACCTTCCCTCTTCATATCTGACAGTCGGTCACTATCCTCACCTTCAAAAACTTACTGAAGGCATGTCTCCTTCCTCCTGCCCCCACTAGGTCCTCATTCCCTCTTCTCTCACTCCTTTCAGCGTCACCAATGCACTTGTACCCTTTATTCATCCCTTCCTCAGCCCCACAGCATTTATGTACACATCCTTAATTTGTTTATATTAATAATGTTGGTATTTGTTAAGCGCTTACTGTGTGCAGAGCACTGTTCTAAGCGCTGGGGGGGGGGCAGGATAATCAAGTTGTCCCACGCGAGGCTCACAGTTAATCCCCATTTTACAGATGAGGGAACTGAGGCACAGAGAAGTTAAGTGACTTGCCCACAGTCACACAGCTGCCAAGTGGCAGAGCTGGGATTCGAACCCCTGACCTCTGACTCCCAAGCCCGGGCTCTTTCCACTGACCCACGCTGTCCATCTAATGTCTGTCTCCCCCTTCAAGTCTTTATGGACAGGGAATGTGTCTACAGACTCTGTTGTAGTGTAGTCTCCCAAGTGTTTAGTATAGTACCCTGCACACAGTATGCTAATATGATTGAGGGAATAAATTTTGAAAAACATACTATATACTCTGCTTCTGTCTTTAATGGGGTTAGGAAGATTATTTTGGTAATCTCCGGAGCAGAGGAAAGTTCTATCTAAGGACTACATATCCCAGAATCCCTCAGGAGCTGAGATTTCTGTTTTTTTCCGGTTCTTGTTGCCAAGGGCCAGTCCGACTTTGGGGTAAAATGACCGTTTCTGCGTCACTGATTTGAGAATGGGCAATGCATTTTTAACTTTTGATTCCAAATATGTAGTACAACAGTGTTGTCCACACAGTGGGTCTCAGTAAAGGCAGCGATGATAGTGGAATATTCAACCTGAAGTCTGGGGATGGTTCTGGGCCGCAATCACCATCAGAGCGGGCCCCGCAGGGCGTTATTTTAATTTTTTTCTTCCACCTAAACCCAGTGAGCCCTGTTGTGGTGAGTTTTCGCCTGGGGCTCCCAAATTTCCCCAGTGCAGGGGTCGGTTTAGAGGTGGTGAAAGGAAGAGCCCGTTAATGACCTACTGAGATCCGAGGCCTGGGGCTATTTAGTCTTAGTCGGGTCTAAAAATTTCTTTTTTAAATGTTGTTAAGCACTTCCTCATGCCAGGCACTGTACTAAGCGCTGGGGTAGATACAAAATAATCAGGTTGGACATAGCCCCTGTTCATTCAATTCATTCATTAGTATTTATTGAGCGCTTACTATGTGCAGAGCACTGTACTAAGCGCTTGGTATTTACAATTCGGCAACAGATAGAGACAATCCCTGCCCAATAACGGGCTCACAGTCTAAACGGGGGAGACATGAAAGCAAAACAGAACAAAACATCATCAAGATAAATAAAATCATAGAGATGTAGACGTCATTAACAAAATAAATAGGGTAATAAATAATATACGCAAATATGCACGGTGCTGAGGGGAGGGGAAGGATGAAGAGAAGAGGGGGAAATGGGGAGAGAAGGAGGAGCAGAGGGAAAGGGGGCTCAGTCTGGGAAGGCCTCCTGGAGGAGGTGAGCTCTCAGTAGAGCTTTGAAGAGGGGAAGAGAGTTTGGTGGAGGTGAGGAGGGAGCGTATTCCAGGACAGCGGTAGGACGTGGGCCAGGGGTCGACGGCGGGACAGGTGTGAACGGGGGACCCTGAGGAGATGGCTTCACAGACTCCGTCCTCTCCTGGTTCTCCTCTTATCTTTCTGGCCGCTCATTCTCGGTTTCCTTCGCGGGCTACTCCTTCCCCTCCCACACCCTAACTGTAGGGGTTCCTCAAGGGTCAGTTCTTGGCCCTTTTCTGTTCTCCATCTACACTCACTCCCTTGGTGAACTCATTTGCTCCCAGGCTTCAACTATCACCTCTAATCAGGTGACACCCAAATCTACATCTCCTCCCCTGTTCTCTCTCCCTCCCTCCAGGCTCTTATCTCCTCCTGCCTCCAGGACGTCTCCACCTGGATGTCTGCCCACCACCTAAAACGCAACATGTCGAAGACCGAGCTCCTCATCTTCCCTCCCAAACCCTGTCCTCTCCCTGACTTTCCCGTCACTGTGGATGGCACGACCATCCTTCCCGTCTCACAGGCCCGCAACCTTGCTGTCGTCCTTGACTCAGCTCATTCACCCCACACATCCGATCTGTCACCAACGCCTGCCGGTCTCACCTTCACAATATCGCCAAGATCCGCCCTTTCCTCTCCATCCAAACAGCTATCGTGTTGGTACAAGCTCTTATAATAACCCGACTGGATTATTGTGTCAGCCTCCTCTAGGATCTCCCTTCCTCCTGTCTTTCCCCACTCCACTCTATTCTTTATTCTGCTGCCCGGATCATCTTCCTACAGAAACACTCTGGGCCTGTCACTCCCCTCCTCAAAAACCTCCAGTGGTTGCCTATCAACCTTTGCACGAAACAAAACCTCCTCACTCCTGGCTTCAAAGCTCTCCATCACCTTGCCCCTTCCTACCTCACCTCCCTTCTTTCTACTGCCCACCCCATATATTCTGCTCCTCTGTCCCACATGGGGCTCACAATCTTAACCACCATTTCACAGATGAGATAATTGAGGCACAGAGAAGTTAGTGATTTGGCCTTGGAGAGGGGGAATTAGAACCCAGGTGCTTCTGACTCCCAGGCCTATGCTCTATCCACTGAGCCACATTTTTTTTTAGCCTGTTGAATGGCTGAAATCAGGGTTTAAATCGGGATTCACCCGTAGGGGCTGCTGGGGGTTTTCACTAACATATAGTAAAAGGTTGAAACTTTCCACGTGCCAAAAGTCAGCCTCCTTTGCCTCTAGTGATGCCCCAACACGTATGCCTCGCTGTGGCTTGGCACTGCAAGCTGTAACTTTTGGCAAAGTACAAAAGCCAA